>NW_021604676.1:4532003-4569813 GCF_004785775.1 Grammomys surdaster
GTACTGTATTCTAGCCTCTTTCTAGGTCACATTACCCATTAGCTTAGAAGCAGTGAGGCTTTTGTGATTTTCATACCCCCTTGTTTTTATTAACCCTCTCCCACTCCCACCTTTCCCCCAGTCATCCACTCTCTTTCTCATTTGAATGTTTTTCATCCTAGTATCTTCTCATCCCCACTTTCATATCCCACAGACTGGTGTAACTACAGGTGAGTTGCCCATATTCTAACAAATAACCACATATCCATAATAACCTCATACCTGTAATACCCCCTACCCACATTCTTTAAAGAGACTTAGTGCTTAAAAGGGGGGGCATAACAGAAGGAGGCGAGGGGCTAGCAGCAATAGGACAATAGTGTAGCTATCCTACTGCCTTCTTTCAAATGAGAGGCTAAGCTCAAGGACCATACAAAGCATGTTTAGAAAGACTGAAAGCCTAAAAATCGAGCACGAGGAGCAGAGGATGAAGACAACTCAGTCGTCTCGGTCTTTTGCTGAACGCAGGGTGCTGTCTGGCCTCTAAGTGCCATCCATGCTAAGCTTCTGAAGGTAGGGTTTCGTGGTAGGGGACCTGCCTAGCATGTGTGGGACTCTTGTCTTTCTTACAGGAGGAGGAAAGGGGAAGTGAAAAGAACAAAAGAGAAAAAGTGGGAGGCATGTTGGCTTGAAGCCAAGGTGACTTCTGGGAAAGTGAATTCCTTGACTATCCCCAACAACAGCGGCTCCTAACTTACTTGTAATTCCATCACCTCGTTACATATTTGTCTTTCAGCCTCATGACAACCCTGCACCTGCATCTACATGAAAGGAAGTCACATAGGTTCATTTCTCTACTCAGTGAGTATAAATTAACATGACTTTTATTGCAGGAACTTTATAGAAGACCATGAGACAACTTGCAATGCCTCAGGAACAAAAAATACCTCTTTTTAAAACAAGATTTGTGTGTGTGTGTTGTGTAAGTGTGTGTATGTGTGTTGTATGCTTGTATGTGTATGTATATTGTGTGTGTATGTGTGGGTGTCTGTGTGTGTGTTTTATGCTTATGTGTGTGTGTGAGTGTGTGTGTGTATGTGTATATGTGTGTATGTGTGTGAGTGTATCGTATGCTTGTGTGTAGGTATGCATGTATATGTATGTATATATGTATTTATGTGTGTATGTGTATGTATATGTGTTGTATGTTTGTGTATATGTGTGTGAGTGTGTGTGTATGTGTGTGTATTGTATGCTTGTGTGTGCACTTGCCTGTTAGGGCACCTGTGGAAGCCAGAAGTTGGTGACATTGAGAGTCTTCACTTTATTTGTCTTTTTTAAAAATTTTTTTAAAAAGAAATTCATATAGACAATGTACATATGGTTTTAAATCAAGCTGAAAAGTATGCTTGGAAGCAGTACTGAAATGGTCTTGGGAGAACACTGGAGCAGCTCTGGGCGATGACCCATGTGAGAGGTTTATATGAGGCTTGGCTAGATTTCTGTGAAGTGTATTTAGAAACAAGAGGCCACTTTGTGTCTGCTTAACTTTACTCCGCTCTTTGCAAATGAACGGTGCTGATCCAGATCACATTGAATTGGTCCTCATGGGCAGGACAGACAGACAACGGTAAAAGCCACGGCAAGCCTAACCCTGCCTTCATCCTTCCTGCCATTAGAGTCCAATACATGATAGAGAGGGAGGAGAGGGAGTGTGCCTTGGTGTCTGGAATCACTCATGTGCTGTGAACAGATCTCACAGAGTTCTACTGAATGGAACCGTTACTCAGATCTGAAAAGAGGGCATGCTGTTTAGCTTCTGTGACTAACACCTCAGTACAGCGAAGAGGAAGAACCATTAAACAGCATGAAGAGGAAACAGAAAACAAAGCAAGGCTCCAGCCAGACAAGCATGCTTCATCCTACAGGGCACAAAAGGTTGTAGCCTTAGAGAAAGGCTCTGCCCCATCAAAGGAGAGACTTAGCTTTCATCAGAATTTTCTCTGGCCTAAAGGTCAGTCTGGCGGCCTAGTTTCTGCTCTTAAACAATCAACTAGACCTACCTATGAGAGCAAGCATGCCCTTCACAAACTGTATTTCCAGCTCCTCCCAGTTTCCACCTTATCTGGGTTACTACCTTGGTTTCCACTTCAAGGTGCTAATGAGGCCTGACACTTTTCCCACCTTGGCAATCCTGGGGATTTAGGACCTAGGATCTCAAGCAAGCTAGGCAAGGGCTCTCTCTGCCTGCCACTGAGCCACAGCCCCAGCTAGCACTTGATCTTTAATATGCTAAGTAGAGGAGAAGTTTAAAATCACTCTTCTGATAAATTAGTTAAGAGCTATAATTGCTAACAGAAAGGCACACTTCTATATCTATTTGGCTAGAATTTCTAAACCTAACTAGTTGATTGGTTGTTTCTAGGTCATTTTCTGAAAAGGGAAAAAAACCTTTAGAATATTTTATAATATTGACTTGATAAATAAATAAAATAATTTGATAACAAGTTATAATGAGCAAAAAAGAAAATAAACACTGCATAAAATAGAACTGTAAATGAATCAAATAAAAGAATTTTTCTTTTTTTTTTTAGGTTTTTCGAGACAGGGTTTCTCTGTGTAGTCTTGGCTGTCCTGGAACTCACTCTATAGACCAGGCTGGCCTCGAACTCAGAAATCCACCTGTCTCTGCCTCCTAAGTGCTGGGATTAAAGACGTGCGCCACCACCATCCAGCTAGGGCTGAGAATTATAAGCTGAGGAAATGTTTTAATCAGTAGTAAAGCTATGTAAAGCTATTATGAAACTTTGGACTGATAAAAATTATTTTTTTCCTAAGATACATGTAAAAGTGTAGTAGAATTTTGATGTTGTCAACAAAATATATTAACATGAATATTTGTTTTAGTATACCCATCATAAGGCAAAATACATTTATGCAACAAACGATGTTTCCAATGCTTCTTGGCCAGCTGTGTGTTATTGAGAAAGCATTAAAAACATGCACAAAATCCCGACGAAGCCCTCAGCCGTTTTGAAGTAAGAGGATGGACAACATCCACTAAAGTAGACAGATAAGTACTGTTAGCCCACAACATCCACAGCCCACTTTTAATAAGTACCAGCTTATCCCCAACCACAATTGCACTCCGTTTGAAATGAAACCTCCACACCATCTACATTTTACCCACAGTGTTCAGTGTTGACTCTCTGAGTTAAAACAGAAGTATAACGGCATCACGCCATTTGAAAGGTGGCAATCACTCCTCAGTACCATCAGTTTCTCAATCAGCGTTCAAAGGCTTCAGTCTACCCAAATGAGAGGTGTGCTTTTTCCACTTTTCCCTTTGAAATAATTTCAAATTATTGAAAATTAGTAAAATAAAATGCTAGTAGAAGCTTTGGTACCATTTACCAGTTAACATCTTGCCACATTTCACTTTCTTAGTCTCTGACCTTTTTATACTTCCATGAACATACACAGATATGCACACATGCTTACACGCGTTCGTGCACGTGCGCACACGCTCGTAAACACACACACACACTCACACACACACACACACACACACATATATCTCCTTTCCTTTGAATCATGACAGAGTAAGTTGCAGACATTAAGCCACTTTATACCTAAATACTTCATTGTATGTTTCCTGGTAAGTACATTCTCTAAAAATAATCACATTGCAATTATTGAAATTAGGAGATTTAATTTTTCTATACAGCCAATAGGTTCTATTCAAATGTCTCTGACTTTTCACAGCATACTTTATGGCAGTCAGGAGCCAGTACAAGGTCACATGAGTTGTCTCACCTTGTGGCCAGCTTTGATTTAAGGAGTTCCTCAGTCCAACCCCATCCTCCTCCCTCCTCCCAGATGACAACATCTTTGAAGAGGACTGAGTTACTGCAGCATCCAGGTTCGCTGTCCTCCACCCCTTTAGGAGTTTGCTTTGCCTCAGTAGTGAAAGCCGTGTGATAAAGGTGAGTGATTCCAGCATTCCAGAATGTACTCCTTAATTGTGACCCATTATCATGAGTCTATAGTCACAATATATAGTTAATGTTAAACTTCAAGGCAAACTTTAAAATGGCAGTAGCCGCAGCCACGACGGTGCTTAGACAGCACTTGCTCTGTACACAATGCCATTTGTCCTTCATGGCAGCAGAGAAGGACAGTATGATGACCATCCCCATGTTCCCGCAGAGAAACCGAGGCAAAGAGAACTTGGTGCTACCACATTACTAGACTATGCAGCCTGCAGTCCCACCCCAGCAGTCTGGAACTGGGGAAGCTCTCGGCTCCTTCTCTCCTAGGTAACCTTATCCACTGCTTTATCAGCATCCTGCCTGGTCGGTGTCTTAGTTTGCTTTGTATTGCTGTGACATAACACCAAGACCAGAGCAACTTGGGGTGTAGAGACATAACCTCACCTTACAGTTTATTCATGGAGAGAAGCCAGGAACTGAAGCAGAGGTCATGGAAAGTTATTGCTTACTGGTTTACTCTTTATTTGGAGTTTAACCTGCTTTCTTATACAACCCAGAATGATCTGTTAATTATCAATCATTAATCAAGAAAACACCCCCACAGACTTGCCCACAGATTAATTTGATAGAAGAATTTTCTCAATTGGATATATCTCTTCCCAACTGACCATAGCTTGTGTCAATTTGACAAAAACAAAACACAGTGAGTACCTGGGATTTATGGTGAGATGTCTGTGGTTATGATACTATGATGTATGTGCTCATTCTTCCTCCCTGTTTCCTGACATTCAGCTTCTAAATTCTTTGGGGATCTATGGAGTAACGAGGTCCTTTTGTGTGCCGAGATGGCTGGTGTCTAAGGGCTCTTAGATGTGATTACAGTGAGGAAGGGTGGGTACTGGAAAGACTTAAGTATGATCAGGGAGTTGGAACTTTCGGTTCTAGGCCCCAGCCTCTTCCTTCACGGAAAGGAGAGGCACCACAGGCTAAGCTCTTACAGTGGCAGATTTGATCAACTGGGTCAATAAAAATCTAAAGAGGCCATAGAGATGACTACTTGAACAGGGTCCACTGCTGGGACTAGATGCCCTGAGTTCTGATCCTCAGCACTTACACAAAAAGCCAGGCATAGTAGTGCCCACCTGAACAAGACAGAGGTAGGAGGATGCTCAGACCTCACTGGTCAGCCAGTGTAACCAAACATCGAGTTCTAGGTTCAATAAGCGCCTGCCTTGAAAAATTAAGGGGGAGAGTGATAGAGGAAAATACCTGGGGTTACCTTCGGGCCTCTGTGGGCTTGCACATGCGCACGCACGCGCGCACACACACACAAATGCACATATAGGCACACAGGCACTGTTTGAAAAGCTTCCATGCAGCTAAATATATGAAGGCACAGAGAGCACAGAGAAGCTCTGTCTCTTTTCCCATATACCCTGTTTTATGTATCACATTCATCTGAGTCTTTGTCTGTGTTCTTTACAATAAACCAGTAAGCATAAGCTCTATGAGCCATGCTAGTAAATTAATCAAGTCCATGTAGGTGGTGATTGGATCCTGGTCTATAGCTAATGGTAGAAAGATGTATAATACCCTACTGTGTTCATTGGTATCTCAAATGGACCAGTCTCAAAAGGCACTTTACTTAAAAGAGACAACCTCTAGCTAGATAGTGTCAGAATTGCATAAAGATTATAGTTTCCCATAGGAAACGCTGTGAATTTTGGCAGATAGGAGTGGGTGTTCTATGTTGGCTGTAGAAACTTGGGTTCTGTTTTTCTTATTTTAAGTAGAGGTATAATGCCTTATTTAACTTCATAGACCTCATAAGCTATATCTGAGCTAAGTAGGGAAGGAAAACCCAGAGGAACAAGTTATCAACAGACAATAGTTCCCTGAAAGCAGGAAATGGCAAGGCCCATAATCATGTTTAAACAAATTAAATATTTACTCAGCTGACGGAAGTAAATATTTCATTTTTAATCATAAGTCACTTCAATCAATACTAAGCTACTATCCACCATTGGAGGGAAATTATGTGTTTGGGTGTGGGGGGAATCCATGAAAAAAGAGTCTTTGGGAACAAATAAAAAGTTTACATAAATCCTGAGAGGACTATTGAAGTCGGGAAAGTATAAGAAGAGGCGTGTTTCTTTGGTAGTGTAAGCTTTTGAGTGGGTTTGGAAAGCCGAGGAGCTATGTGGCATTAGGAGTGTCGTGATTGGAGTGAAAGTGCAGTCGTGAGGGACCCTCAGGCACAGGGTCTGCAGAGAGAGAGAGGAGCTGCCAGTTCATTGTAAAGAATACTTCAGCAAAAGCAAAGACATCAGCGTCACCCTCTATCTCAGAGCAAGCGATTAAGAACAACCACACTGGTTTTTGTTGTTGTTGTTGTTGTTTCCATTCGTACCCATCGCCAACTACCTGTTAGGAAAACATTGTCAGTCCAGGGAACGTATCTGTTCTGGCACTGTGTGTGTGTCGGGTGGTCCTCCGCATCGCTCTAAAAGCAAAGGGAGCCAGCAGAACGGCAGGAGCAACCGTTTCCTTCCAACAGGAATGTGCTCCTGGTTTCCACTAAGCGGTTAAGCTCTTGCTGACTCACTGTGACTACTCTAAGCTGCACCGGGCTAAAGCTCAGAAACTCGAGATAAAGAGACAAAGCCTAACATCGGCTCCTGAAAGGCGGGCTATGTGGCTCAGTCATACCTGGCTGTATCCTTAGTCATAGTGCTGAGGGTGCATGATGAGGGCCTACAAATGAACTCCGTGCTCTATGAGCAAGATCATTGAAGGGCGATTGTTAATATCCCAAACACCATAAATTATCCACACCCCCAGCACTGGTTTGATGTAGTGCATACATACATATTCTTACAGGAAAACTTTTAAAAGCTGGACTTGATGGGGCAAACCTGTAATCCCAGCTACCCAGGAGATGGATGCAGGAAGACCTGCTTGGTTAGGACTAACCTCAAGGCCAGCCTTTGGCAACTTAATGAGGTCCTAAATCAAAAGAGCTCAGGATGTAGTTCAGGGACAGAGAACTTGCCTAGCATGTGTTAGGTCCCAGGTTCAATTCCCAGTGCCATAAGCAAAACAAAACAAAAATTCTTAAAAAAAAAAAAGAAAGAAAGAAAGAAAGAAAGAAAGAAAGAAAGAAAGAAAGAAAGAAAGAAAGAAAAAGAAAACAAAGAGGGGAAAAAACAGCTGAAACTTGACAGGACTCACAGATGTCACTACTTAGCTACTTTAATTGCCTTTCTCATTATTCAGATGGTATAAAGATAAAGGAAATCCTTCTCCCTTTGACCTCGGAATGTTGACCGACATGAACTGACAACACATAGGCGATCAGGAGAAATGATACAGCAGTTTGCTAATGTGCTTGGGAGCGGTCGTGGGAGTGTGCCTCCACTGAGCCAATGACGTTCAGATGCTAGTGTGACTCCTCGCTGTCTCAGGAAGGCTCAGGGGTGTGATTCTCACTAACCCAGTGACGCTTGGATGGCTGTATACTCTTCTTCATACAGGAATAAAAATCTGGTGGAAATAGAGGCAATTTAGAGGGATAGTAAATGATTCTCAAGAAACTGGGTAGGCTTGGAGACAGAGATGAGATTATAAAGCGACTCTCTGGAATCTGAATGAGCCAGAAAGAGAGATGTTATCTTGGGACAGAGTCCACCCCTGTGTGGATGCACTTTGATAGACTATGAGCTTCCTTCATGAGAATGGATGGCAGTTGTGATCTTTTGTGGGTCTGGTCTTAATGCAGACTAAGTCCTTCCCTGTCCCTGTGGGAGAGCTGAGATAAAGAGGATGGGACTCAAGGGATCCTCTCTAAGACCACTCCTCCAACTTAGCATTCCAAAATGTACACTTTAGGGTACAAGTTTGTGAATCCCAACAATAGAAACATGAAGAAAGCATAGCATCCATAGCCCACGTGCTGACATGGAGTTGGAGGGCTTCTGTGAACATTCCATTACTCTGTAATTCAAGACAGAGTATTTCTCTTCTCCTCTAGGCAAGTTCTCTCATGCCCCTTGCCAGTCACGGTCTCCCCGTGAACGTTCTGAGTCTCATAAAACGATACCCCTCAACGTATAATTCTTTGACATGTTCATAAACAGTCTCAAGGCCAGGGTCTTTCTAACCTCTTGTTTCTTCTCTATCATAGGAAAGGGCTTCCTCAAATGCCCTCATGTGGAAGCTGCTTATGAAAAAACTGCAATGTCTTAAGACCTTTTCCTAGGAATTACATCAATTAACAGAAAGATTATCTTAAAAGGAACTAAATCATGCCTGAGCAGATTAATCTTTCAGTTTCGTGGCCTATTCAGCTCCAAACAGTGCTGATTATCTTCAAGATTACAGTCTCAACATATGAAATCGGGGAAGGACACGGAAAATATGTAACCTTTTATAACAGTCTGGTTCACACAGTTACTTTCCGCCTCTACGTCACTGCCTTGCTTTTCTATATTAGGCAGTTTTATACTCTGGTTTCCCAGATGATGAAATAGTGATCCAGAAAAGTTCTAACTCATCCAAGGCATCTTCATTGCTGACTCTAATAGATAAAGAAACAAACAAAGAACAACAACAACAACAACAACAACACACTATCCACAGGACCAGACAAAGTGAGCTAGCCGTCACATTATTTGGACACACAGAATATTATTTTTATATGCAAATCATAATCTCCATTTTCCTCTGTTCTTTTGTAAGGACACATTGTAAAAAATAGTTAACTTTTTTTTTGTTAAGTTTACTATAAAACAAATTATCACTAAATGATGGCCCTGGTATTAGTACTGAAAATGCCCAGCACAAAACCTGCTGTAACCTAGACAAAGTACCCCAGACCCACTGGCTACTCCCCTCATCAGTGGTTGTCATGGAGATAAAAAGGCTGGACCCAGTGTTCTGACTATAGCGAGTGAAGTGGTATAAGGTTGCAACACTGTCAACAAATTCAATTTTTTAATCAATGCAAATTAACACTGGGTTATATAGACTGTGTCTTAGGGCTCTACCTGTGGACACTAGCTGGGGAAATCTGCTCTAGTTCATGCTGTTCAAGAGGAAAGAACCTTGTGAACTAGAATCATGGACAGATCTCAGAATGAGACACAGCTTCATCCTAGGGGCCAGGAATCTTTCTAAGCATGTGTTAAGCAAAGGACTTGATCTTGCACGTCTTGGCTTTCTCATCTATAAAATAAAGATAGCATCATACTGGAAGCAGAACGAGAGGCTGTGGAAAGTTGTCGGGACATGAGGAAAGCAAAAGGAGCCCCTCATACTGAGTCTCTGACTCTATGGATTTGCCTGTTCTTACCTCTTCTGTTATTTGTAAAAATGTGTGTGTGACCACTGTGTCTGGATTCTTTTATTTACATAAGGTTTTCATGGCTTATTCATGCTATAGTATGTGTTGGAGGTTATTATTGAGTAAATGACATTCTGTTCATTGATAGAAATATGAGTTGTATAAATTTTGGGGCTTACATTTTCAGTCCTTATGAATACATACCTAGAAGCAAAATTGTCCTATATTCTGTGTTCTGTAATAGCTAGGTTACCGTAGGTTAGTCAGGGTGAGTTATTATTGAGAGAGAAACAAAAAATGAGTAATGTATATAAAATATGGTCACAAAATAAACACTCAAGCAGTGTTATTAGATATAAAATCTTACATATATAATAAATACTCAAGAAGTGTGTTATTAGCTGCCACATTTATTGCATTGATCTTACATGAAATGAATTGAAATATAGACACATTCAAAAGAATAAATCAGATTCTCCTGATATGAGCACCTACCTTCAAAACATATATAATGGACAAATAGCAGTGGAGATATATATATATTTTCAAGCTCCAAAAGAAGACATTAGAATCATCTGGAGTCAAACCATGGAAGACAATAAAAATTGACACTGTAGATGTCATGAGGTGACAGGCCAGAGTAAATTCACAGGGCCTAGGAGACAGATATCACGAGATAGGTTCTAAAGTTCCTGGCAGCAAGAAGCTAGGAGGGTTTGTCTCAGCAGAAACTCTCCTGCCCCACCCCCCAGCTGCTGACTGGCATGAAGCAGTGACTTATCCTGGGGCAGAGGAGACAGAGCCTCCAGAGCACAGAGCTGGCAGCTGAATTAGTGCACTGATGTCACTCTTCGGCCTCCTAATCTGTCTCTCCATGTTATGAAACCCTCAAGACAGGGGACAAAGGTAGTATTTATACAGGAACAAGTGAACAGCATGAAAGCCCAGCTACTCAGCCAAAACCAACTCACAACGAATTTTCTAGAATCTGAAACCCAATGAGCACACAGTTATGAGGAGCCCCAGAGATGTGTCCCCAAGAAAAAAACAAAAAAGACCAAGAGGCAAGCCACGAAGCACACAGGTAACAGAGGTCACAGGAGGTGAAACAACACACAGTGGAAAGAGGGTTGTATCAAATTCAAAGGCTGGAAGAAAGCAAGGGGTTCACGGCAGTATGCAAACATTTTGATAAAAAGAATAAGCAAACTTGAAATGGGGCTGATTGACCGGAACTGACCTGAGCTGAACAATTTATTACCAAGCTTTGCTTTCCATACAGTCAGAGAAAAAAATGCCATAAGTAAATACAAACTCTCCAGCAGTAATTTTGAATTATTTTTAAACAATCATGCTAACCAGGTGAGCATGTGTTCATGGCAAGGAGAGGAACACAAGCACAGCAGATGAAAGCAGCGTTGGTAATGTAACGCTTGTGAACTAAAGGGAACCTTGGAAATCCGAGCATGTCAGACACACTTCTACATACAAGGAGCAATGCGTCCATTACCGATCTATACTAAACGCTCAGGTGTGATGCCGAGCATGTCAGACACACTTCTACATACAAGGAGCAATGCGTCCATTACCGATCTATACTAAACGCTCGGGTGTGATGTAAAGATGGTAAGCTGACACAAAAATAAGAGGGATAAAGGTTCTAACTTAGAAGAGTATTCAGGAATGTGTTTAGCTACAAATACCAGACACTCTAAGCCCAAAACTTAAAGTGAAAGTTCTCTCCATGTGTTAAGAATAAAAAATCAAGGGCTATCTCCAAAGCTTATGGATTTCAACAGGCCACTTCTGGTTTTTGCATCCACTGTCATCAGAATGAGGCTTAGAATAAGGTGAATGTTCATGCTTTCTCTTCTTTGTGCAAGGTAGCTACTTCTCTTTGGCATTCAATCTGTATTCCTGCTAAGGAGAAAAGGGGAGATAAAGCAGGGAAGCGTTAGAAAAGCACATGTCCACTGTCTCAAGGAACAATATGGGGTCACATGATCTTTAGTTGCACAATGATCCTATAAAGTAAATGGTTTTTTTAGTTTGACACTCTGGATAAAATTAGGTTCTTTTACAAAGAAAAGGGTGCTAAGAGTTGACAGGGGTGAGGCTGGTTACAAAGCTCAGAGGCAGAACATTGGCTATGGCGCTCGAGGTCCAGGACCCAATTCCTGGCAGAACCTCAGCCTTGTATGATATTCTGGCTACATCAATTGTTAAATATTACAGAAGTTATAGAACAGCCATATGAGTAGGTCTGAGCTTTAAATGAGCACTGAGTTCTGCAAAGCCCTTACTACCTGCAGATAAAACATGAACTAAACATGACTAATTTTCTACTCACTTCAGACAGGTCCCCTTTTCTTCATCTATAATTTCAAGATTTTGTAAAATCTTGTGACCAATTTTATGACACACACTTGATTGTGACTTAAGGACAGTTGCTTAAATGTACATTATAGATTCTATCTAATAATTATGTTTATGTGTTATTGTACATTATATAAACATATAATGTAAATGTTTATACGTTACAGAAATACTGATGTCTAATTAAAGGTAATGTCCCATAGTCTACTTAGAATATTATAGAGTAAAGAATACCTTCTAAATTTGTAAATTTCTGAGTCCTAAATACTCCAAGCCTTATTATTTGAATGGAGTTTTGTTTTGTTTTTTGTTTTGTTTGGTTTTGTTTTGTTTTGTTTTAATGAACTTACAAAGATGACCTCAGTGTAAATAGAGTGCAGCAGAAATCTTAGGGTAACCATGACAACTTTGAATTAGGACAAGAAAAATTAAAACAGCAAGTCTTGAAGTTTTGATTACCGGGAATAAGATTAATGACTGTTTACGATGATAGAAGTCCACATTTGAGTGACTTAAGCCATTTACGTAGGTCAGTCCCTCTGAATGAAAACATCAGGACATTGAGGATATGCACGAGCAAGTCTCCACTCCCGCAAGAAGTGTGATGAAGATCATACCTCATCTCCTGTGAGGACTTGGGTTACTTGTGGTATGTCAGCCAAAAAGGTGTTTATCTTTTGTCTTTTTAATATTCACATTACTTATGCAAGCACCATTGTATGTAAACATTATATAAGATGATTTTAAGGTTCAAAAATAAAATAAGCTAAACCTAATTTCAGCTTTTGTTGTTGTTGTTTTTAATCTTTCTATGTTAGAGCTGAGTGCCAGGGATGCAGGTGATTAAGCCAAAGCATGACATCAATGTGCCTCACATTTAATGTGCATAAGAAGAATGGCAAGGGATGAGGGCCTGTTATTTAAAAACAAGTATTCAGGACTGTGAGATGGCTCAACAGGTGACGGCAATTGCCACCAAGCCTGATGACCTGAGTTTATCCCCTTAGACAAGATACAAGGAGAGACTTCCTCAAGCTACCCTCTGACCTCCACATGTCTGTCGTGGCATGGGCACACTCATACATAAACATACATGGACACACAATAAATAAATTTTAAAATGTAATAAAACACATGAATTCTGATCTAGTTCTCTCATGTTGAAGTCAAAGTTTCTTTTGCCTGTCTCCCACACTTTCAGGTGATTTTGGTGCTGACTGACTGAGCTTGAACCTCAAAAGCCTAAGATGTCTTGAATCCTACATTTTCATAATCCTCTATTTAAAAAAATTCATGTAAAATAACTGTGAGACAGACTATAGAAGCAGAATAATGGTTTTCTCCTGTTAGTCACATATAACTGTGAAGTAGATTGTAGAACAGAATGATTGATGGCTGGCTATGGTTAGTCACTTATGTCCTAGAACATACATGAAGTCCAAGGAGAATGTCATGTGCTTTAGAAATCCAGCCAGTCTGCCAAGATGATGATGAATGGACATAATTGAGACAGGAAAATGAAAAGCTTCAGTTCTGACATGCCCTTTGAATGCACAGGACATATGCCAAGTTTTTACTAAAAGGTAGTTTACGCCCAAGCTTGAGAAAACTTGTATTCTTGTGTCTTAAACCCTCTGCCCCTAGTGCAATTGGGTAATACTGGAATGTTTAGTTAATATCTTGAGTCTGTTTCCTGCAAGGAAACCACATTTTAACCAGGCAAACAAACACAATTTAGGTTAGATAATAAGCCATAAGAAGCAGAGCAAATTGAAGACCACTGTGATGATAAAGAACAAAGGGGGGTTTGGGGCGGCCATCAGCTTCTACAAGACTGTCACATGAGATGCAATCTCTCAGAATCTTTACCCCAGGTCTTACACATAACAAAAGTAATTTTTTCTAAGAATTCTAAAGCTTACTCGCTCTACCAGCAGAAATAGAGAAATGCTGACTGGTTTAAGTGAACATCCCCATGAGTTAGGATGGTATACACTTGTTTATCCACAGTGGTAGCAAACAACTGAATACTTTCTTTCTTGTTAACACCTTCCCTGCCCCTGTGCAGCCAGCCAGTCCCCTCTGTGTTCCTTGTGCAGCTAGGCAACTGGGGATCTGTTTTCAGTCTATAGCTTTTCCCATTTTAGAGTGGACTCAATGGAAATCACATGGATTTGGTCTAGTCTTCATCTAACATGACTTTCGAGATCCACCAGTGCTGGCACATGCATCCCCTTGTACTTCCATACTAAGCCAAACTGAGCGGGAGGCAAAAGAAAATCTTACCCTTGTATGCATGGTTTAGTGTGCTCGGTAAGCATAAAACCAAAGTAGTAGAATAACAGGAAATACTGAAAATCTGAATATTAGGTATGTTAATTGACATATGGCACTGTTTATTTTAAAGATTTGTTTAGCATTTAAACATATTTAATGGACCATAAACCATGATGCTCATCGAGGAACTACTTTCTGGATTTCTTGACTTGCCCACCTGTCTCAATAATTTCTAGCCATAAAAGCAATGAAGGAATTTTAATGTACATATCTTGTACACAAAACTAAAAATATCTATTATATGTCTATTCACAGAAGAAGTGTTTCCCACACTACATTAAGATTATGAGTCCTGCACAAATTCAACATGATCATTGGTCCGGGGAAATAGTAGATGCATGCCCATGAATATGGCAGCCGTACAGGCTCCACTATCAAATTCTTGCTGGAAAACACCGAGGAAAATAAACTTTTATAATATCATTCTATATATTTATTTTAAACAATGTGGTTAAACAATAGATTAAATTTATTGTTGCCTGATTTTTGAAGCCTCTTCCTTGTCCCTTCCTCAATACTGTGTGAGGAAAAGTTCAGCGTCATATTTTAGAGATAATCCCAAGAAGTACAGGCATCTTAGTCAGGGCTACTAGTGCTGTGATGAAACACCACGACCAAAGATGCTCGGGGAGAAAAAGGTTTATTCAACTCATACTTCCTCATGGCAGTTCAACTCCAAAGGAAGTCAGGCAGGGCAGCAATCAAGCAGGGCAGAAACCTGAAGGCAGCAGCTGATGCAGAGGCCATGGAGGAACACTGCGTCCCATTTGACTCTCACGCCTTGTCCAACTCTTGGTTGTTTCCTGTCACCATCCTCTGCCCCAGTCATTCTCCTTCTGTAGTTGGCATCCTTACTAATTTCTGACCTTTCCAGTGCCTCTCCCTCTGTGGGAGAGCCCTGACTATCTTTGCAATGTTCTTTCCTCAGAAAGCTACCTGTATGGATCCTTGCCCAAATCTCTCCTCAAGGAAGACAACCTACGTAATCATTCTAAATTTAATATCCTACCATTTAATATATGTAATCATTTAGTAACATATTTAATCATTTAATGTGGTTCCTTAACTATGTGGCCAGCCTCACTCCGATGATCTTCTGCTCTGGTTTTCCCTCTTTTTGCTTATCTCTTTCTGGTACCCTGTGCAGTGACTTGTTTGCTGTAGCTCACATCTTCCTTGCAGTCATTCAGAATCCATAAGGAAATTGTATCTGTGTGTCCCACCAACTACATCAGATCATACATCATGCAGATGCATGTGGTACATGCATAAGAAGCATCTTGGATCCAGATATGGTGATTGCACACATGAAAGTCCAGCACACAAAAGACTAAGGCAGAGGACTCGCAATTTGCCTTCATAGCATGCTGTTCCTTGAAAACTAAGAGGCTTGAGATATAGATATATACGCCCATATCACTTCTGCATCATTTTTATGTTTCCTTGCCCTTTTGTCTAGAAATCAGAAGCCTGTGGAAGTGGTGTTTTCTTCTTAATTCACTTCTAAATAGTAGTCCTGCTGTTTGCTTGTGAAACAGACAGTAGCGGATGATGTAATATGAACAGACTCTGTTTTGGGCACAGTAGACACTGGGATGCAGGTTTGGGTTGAATTTGTCAAACAGAAGATAGGATCTGCTCTACAGTCAGCACTAGGTCTAGACGCTGCCCTGACACTGTCAACACTGCCTCCACAGACTCACACTGTCGGAAAACATTTGCTCTTCTTCCAACAGTCAAGGTCAGGAGATAAGATCCAAATTAGAAAGCAGAAATTGGTTCCTCTGTCAAACATGGGAAAAGAAAGAACCACAAGCCAAAGAACTGCTTCTAGTGTGGAATTGCTCTTGTAAAAAGAAAATTGGGGATATGATTAAACAATCCTAATACGTAATCCTGCCAGGGAAATCTAAAACACACAGTATAGGACACACCTCAGAGTAGGCCCAGTGGTCAGCTAAGAAGCTGGGGACTCTTGTCTACAATCTGTGCATCCACTATTGGTTCAGAGCTGTTTGTGAGAACATAAACGTAAATTCATGGTGAAATCTTTATTATTTGGATATATCTTCACTGGTACTATAAGGGCTGATTTAAATGAACAGATAATTTCATTTAACTTAGCCAATCTATAAGCAGTCTCATTTCCTAAAACCTAAAGTGATAAGCAATTAAAACTATAAAGAACATATATAGCATGGAGTAGAGAAAATACAAAGTACAGAAAAGTCCTCAGAGAAACTCAGCTTCAGTCCTTACCACTGATACAGGGAGAACAGAGGCTGACTCCACCCCCACACACCAACATTACACTGTTAAAATGTGGGCAGAGCACACCGACAACAAGAGAGATGCTACCAGGCTTTGTTCTTCAAACCAGAAAGTCCAGCACCACATGGTTCATTCCTTCACTTACTCATTTGTCCATCTGTCCATCCCCTTGGTGCCCACCAAAAGGCAGGAAAATGAGTATCACCCAGAGGATAAGAGAAGAATCAGCTCCTGGTGCAGACAAGTCCCAGAAGGCTAGGAGAGTTAGTCAGAGTAAATGTCGCTAAGATGTACAGGGTGAGGAGCAAATGTTCTCTGTTCTTACTCATTCATGAAAACTGAAGTTGATGGCATCGAAGTATGAATGAGGTAGATTACAGAAGTCACTAGAGGCTACAAAAGAACAAACATAGCAGAAGGTGGATAATGGATACCCACACTGGGACGTGGGGTATAGTTCTAATGTATGTAGCACAATAGGAGAACCACATTTTACAAATATTTTACAAACTAGAGAAGTGTAGGAGGAGCTAAGGTGGGAGGAGGAAGAAGAGGAAGAAGAAGAGGAAGAGGAGGAGCTAGGGAGAACAGAGATGTAGGAGCAATGGAGAGCCATGCAGGTATGGAGAACAGTCCTGGGTAACAACTTATATTTAGGTTAGCTAATTGGGAAACACCTCTAATTGTATGGACATATTGTTATTGAATGTTACCAAATATATAAAGCCTTTGATTAATATTTAAGCTTTAGAGTCTCATTTTCTACCAGGCCTGTATGGATGGTGGGATGGTCTGGGCACGGCCCAGCCTTGTGGAGACAGCGTGGAAGATTAGCAGAGCCATCTCCCATGCTGGTCTTGTGGGTGGCAGGGCCGGTGTCTCTGGCCACCTGAGCTGGCGGCTTGAGCTGGTGGCCTGAGCCGAGCAGTGACAAAAATACCCCGCCTGCTTGTGGCCACAGGCCTTGCCTAGTCAGGAATATGGCGGCCCCTTATCGCAAGACAGACCAGGTGCCACCAGTTTAAATATCGCCCACTACAGAGAAGACTTTGAAATATAAAGGAAGTGTCTAGAGTTTATACTACATGTCCTTTAAAAACTAATTAAAGGCTGGAAAAATGAATGAGAAATTAAAAACACTGCTCAAGCTTGAGGACTGGAATTCAGATCCCAAGACCTACATAACAAGCAAGAGTATGGCTCTATGCACAGCTACAACCCCAGCACCAAGAAAGGCCGAGATAGGATTTCTGGGGCTTGCTGGCTGCTACCTTTGCTGGAATACACAAATCCCATGTTCAGTGAAAGGCCCTGCTTCAGAGGAATAATGTGGGAAGTAATGGAGAAGGTGCCTTAAACACCCTCTGGTATCTTTTGTCACGGGTATGCATACCTGCACACATGTGCACATACATGCTTTACACACAAACACACACAATCACATGCACACACATGCACACACACACATGAATAAAATGCAATGGAGGCTGAGAATTATTAACTTGCTTTAAAGGTCAAATTGCATGGAGTGAGCACATCAAACAACATTTCTGTGACACAGGAACATTTTTTGAATTTAGCACCTTTATATTTCTATATGTATTTTAATCAAATTAATTTCTTTTTCACTGGCTTGATAGAATAAAAAACATTTAGTCTTTTTTCTCCCTTGTTTTAATTTCTTCAGTCCCCTCCAGGTCTTCGTCCTCGGGTCTGAATTGCAGCAAAACTGAACAAGAGAACTTTTGTCTAGATGTTTATTTAACATTGCCACCAGAAAGTATGTAATTTATTTACCTATTTATTTTTGTTTTTTTGGGACAGGGTTCTACTATACAGCCCAAGCTGCCTTCATATTTTCTACTCTGCCTTCACCGCTCGTTTGCTGGGATTAAATATCACCATTTGCTGGGATTATAGACAGACATGATGATCAAGCCCAGCCCAGGAATAGTTTAACCTTTTTAATCTTACTTACTCTAGACAAACTAACAATAATCCTCATAAGGCTGCAAGATTCTGGAAATTGGTGACATATTAAACTATGACTCGGTGTGACCCTGACTCTAGGGGAAATCACACATGAGAGGGATCAATGTGACACAGAAAGAAAAATTTAATTGAAAAAAATCTCAAAGATGCAATGAAGCTGATGGCTTGTCCTTGAACTAGTTAATGTGGGAACTGTACTGGGAACTTCTCTGCCACAGAATCTGGAATCAGCTAAGAAACATGCTTCAGCCCAGACTTCCTCATGGCTAAGGATGTAGTTCTGTGGTAGAATGCTTTTCTGACATGTCAAAGGCCTCCACTCAACCCCTAACATGTGCATGAGTATACTATATATACATAAACTTAAGTTATTTTTAATTAAATGGTCTGGAAATTCCTTCAACTGAAGTGGAAGAGATTTACATTGACCAGAGTTCCTAGACAGATGCAGATCCACACATGGATATGTGTCTACGTTATCAGGTTCATGGTGAATGCCTCTTTTGGTCATATTTATTGACTGCTCCTTATGGGAGGAACATCAGATACAATTAAGTAGTTCTTGAACTTTGGATTCAAAGCCCCTTCTGTCACTTATCAACCTGAGTTAGTCATCTTAATTGATCTTTAGTTATTTTTCAGTATAAAATAAAACAATATCACTTAATTTAACAGATCTCTAAGAACACTATTATGACAGAGTTACAGGAAGTGAAGAGATTGTTATGACAGAGCTACAGGAAGTGGGGACACTGTTATGACAGAGCTACAGGAAGTGGGGACACTTATAACAGAGATACAGGAAGTGGGGACACTTATGACAGAGATACAGGAAGTGGGGACACTGACAGAGATACAGGAAGTGTGGACACTGTTATGACAGAGATACAGGAAGTGGGGACACATCTATAACAGAGGTACAGGAAGTGGGAACACATATGACAGAGATACAGGAAATGGGAACACTGTTACAACAGAGATACAGGAAGTGGGGACACTGTTATGACAGAGAAGATACAGGAAATGGGAACACTGCTATAAAGGGTTTAGAAGTGTGTCACCTAACAGTTGACCAATACATACAGGTTTGGAACCTGTTTGTTTGTTTGTTTGTTTGTTTGTTTTATCAATCATAGCCCAGTCTGGTCACATTCAGCAGCTTCAACACAGCCTCCAAGTATCAAATAAGACTCATAACAATGATCACACTGAGGTAACCTCCGGAGGCTGAGTGTGTAGCCAATCTTTGTGCCTCATCTGCTTTGTGATAGGCCCAATCCAGGCCTGATCCTAAAACAAATGGCAGCCAGTCTCTAACCCCAGCCATCTTTGTTCAGTCTGGTAAACTTTTACCCAGATGCCCTTAGTTATACACACCCCACTTCCCTTTCCAGAGTAAACATGCTGTTAAAGTCCACCTACTTGGAGAGATAGTCTTACCCTGGAAAGAGTACACTGACTGATTATTCAATACCAGATGGTCAGCCCTGAAAACATACACACAAGTAACATCATAAGACTGACCAGGTTATATTTATGTATTTAGGAATGTATATCTATATGTTAATACATATATGTATAAAACTTTTTTTTTAAAAAAAAGGTCATGAATTTGAAAGAGGGAAAGAGAAATATGGGAGGTTTAGTAGGAAGGATTAGGAAAGAAGAAATGATATAACTAAATTATAAGAATCTACCCACGAGACCACAGATACCTTCTCACTTATTTCTAGCCTCCTCTCTTATGCCATTGACCAGAATGGTCCCAACAGCACAGATCAATCCAGAACACTGGAATAGATGCAACATCAGAACTAAGGAGCCAGGTATGCATAACATGTGCAACTGTGATTGCAAATCTTGACAGGAGAATAAAGGAAGTACATATAGTAGAAACTGCTAAATTGCAGCTAGCCATGTCTATTCCCTGCTGTCTCCTCATGCGTCTGCTCTTAAGGACCCAGGTGGCACTTCTTGTCAGTATCTGTGAGAGGGTCTTCAAACAGTCATGAAAATAACTATGCATAGCCTGTTTCTGAACGATCCTATTCTAAGCAAGAGTTCCACACTTTTCTGACTCCATGGTACAGTGTTTTTAGTCAACTATTCGTTGTCTTTAATTCCATGAGGAGGGACTGATACATTAGCAAAAATTTGAACCTTTTTCTGGTTGAGCAATTTGGTAATATTAAAAAGCACCTGTTGATATGCCTGACTTACTAGACCCTTCATCTATTCTGCACTACACTAACAGAATACCAAGGACTGTGTGATTGATTGATGGATGGATTGATTTAAAAGTAGAAATGCTACACCATTCTGAGAACTAGGAAATCCTAAGTCTCTGTATCCCTGCCTCTAACTAGTTAGGAAAGTTTTCTTGCTTAGTCATTCCATGGCAGAAAGTGGAAGAGCAACAGAACATGAGAGGAAGGTAGGGAAGAAGGGAGAAAAAGAGAGGCCCTGAACTCATCTTGGTCTTCAGTCCATTGTCTAGATCAGCAGTCTCCTCCCACAGTGGTGCCACTAACCTGTTAAAGTGAGCAGAACCCATCAGAACCCCTGAAAACTCACACCTCTCACCAGGATTGCCTCTGAGATCAAGGTCCCCAGGCCCATGAATTGAAAGAGATCATTTCACACCACGGCATTTTAATTTTGTCCCCCAAATTACTGTCCTACCTCCATGCAAATATATTCACTCCACCTCAACAGCCTCAAAACTTTAACTCAGTTCAGCACTAACTCAAAAGTTCAAAGTCTAGAGTTCCATCCAAATAGATGCTGAGTGAGATTCCAGGCGTGATTTATGCTAAGGCAAATTCCTCTTGCTCTAGGAGCCTGTGAATGAACAAGTCGCATGCTTCCAAACTACAGTGCTGAGATTGGCACAGGAATGTGTCAAAGAGAGAAGTAGGAAAGAAGAGAGGAGTGGCTGATTCAAACAAAGTCCTCAAACAGCAATAACTATGCATGCTGAAGAACAATTTCCTTTGCCTTGGTGTTCTGTGTCTTGGATACACTGTGGGGTGCCCCAGAGATTCAGCTAGCTCCCACCACAGCCCCACCCCCAACCCTGTGGCTTTGCTTAGTTTAGATCATGCACCAGCTTTCGCAGGGGAGGGTTTCATCCCTGCGGCTCTCTCTGGCTGGCAGTCCCTGCTGCTAACTCTACAGTCGGAAGTAACCATACTCTTATGGCCCCATCATGCCCTGCTCTAGTAGGAGCTGCAGACTCCTGTCTCAGCAACAAGACTTCCTAGGCCCTAACCCTTTCTAGAACATACTTTATAATTTAGAAGAAAATAAAGCCATTCCTCCCCCCCTTCCCCCGCCCTGCCCCACACACAGTTCTTCTACTCTGTGTATATGCAGAGTCAATCCTACATGGACGCTGACAAAGCTGACCACTGACAACTGGAGTCTTACAGAGCTATGGCAAAAATATAGCCCACTTGAGTGACTGCAGACCCTCTAAATAGCACACAGCAGTGAAAGCTGAGGTCCTGCAGGAGACTCTGAAAACCTTGCTGCCAAGGTCCCCACTGGCCTTGGAGATTTGCAAATGCCTTTTGAGCTATTGTCCCACTGCCTCAGTAAGTAGAAATCACTTCCTTTTACCTACAATAATCCATTTGGGGAAAAGCCAAGTGATAGAAAGAAGAATTATACCCTTGGTTGTGGGTCATTCTTTATAGGTATGGCTGACAATGTTTTTTTCTAGATAGTAAATATTTGAAGCCTGCCAGTCATATGATCTCTTTCACAACCATTACATTTTCTCATTGAGCAACATGAAAGCAGCCAGATGGTTGAATGAGCATAGGTGTGTGTTTAAGGGAACCTTCCTCCCCAGGTGACCTAGACACTCAAATTGACAAACAAAGACATAAAAGAAGCCGCTAAGGTCTGGTTTCATGATGCACAAAGACAATTCTAAAAGTTTGGTCAGTAGCCTGTTGCTGTTGGCAGGTCATTCGACCTTTGAGACATGAGGTCTAAAGAATGAAAGGCAAGTTGCTGGAAGCATGCCATTGCGAAGGCCTTGGGGCTCAGCACCCCATCCTCTCTTTGCTCCCAGTTACCATAGGGTAAAAAGGCCAGTTCTGCTACGTGCTCCTACTATAATTCTCAAACTTGAGTCAAGCCCAAAAGTAAGGCAGCAGCTCCAGGGAGTGATATCGTCAAAACTATGAGCCAACACAAACCTTCCCTTCTCACATTTGCTACCTCTGGCATTTTGTCATAGTGACCAGAAGCTCACACACAGCTACTCAAAAATCATTTGAGAATTTAGCATAATACAGTAAGCCAGGGACAAATTTTAGCTCACAATAGAAAGCAGAGAGCAACGCCAAATAGAAATTCTGTTACTGAAAACTATTTTATCTGAGATCAAATATTCATTAGCTAAGCAAGGGATTGTTAAGAAAAGTCAATAGACTTATTCATGTGTTGAAATCTAATCCTCAGAATGAGAATGTTGAATGGTAGGTTTTATGTGAAATAATTTGGTCATGGAGTCTGTCTACATGAGTAAGACCTTTGCCTTTGTCTGAAGGAATCCTGTCTCCTTCCATGTTATGAAGGTGCACAGGAAGTGCCATCCATCAAAAAGCTCTCAGCAGGTACCAAATCTGTTTGTAATTAAATCTTGGCCTTCCAGCCTACAGAATTGTGAAAAATGGAATTCTATTGTTGATAAATTATAGTCTAAGGCATTTTTAATAGTATAGCAGCTCAAATAGATAGAGACACCTTCCACTCTGAAAAACAAAAGGAAAATATGGCTAATGAATGTAAACTTGGCAACCTGTGTGTCAAACTGGACTCCTGAAAGGAAAGGAGAAAGAAACAGATAGAAAAGGAACTTGACTATGACCGGCCAGCTCTGTATGTCTGTCACCATGCCTTTCCAACCATGATGGACTATATTTTCTCAAGTAATAACTCACAATAAACTTCTCCTTTTACTACTGTGTCTAGCAACGAGAAAAGTAACCAATATGGAAGACTGATACCAAGGGCAAGGTTATTTCTGAGACAAACTTACCTAACTGGTTCTTAGGGCTTTGGGACTCACAGAAAGAATGTGGGAGAATTTAGAATGTCATAAACTGAGATGAAGAGAATGTTCTGATGGCAATTTGTAAGTCCAAAATGATTAGAGATTTATATGGAGTTTAGGGGGAGGACAGGGTTTCTCTGTGTAGCCCTGCCTGCCTTGGAACTGGCTTTGTAAACCAGGCTGGCCTCAAACTCAAGAGGTCATCCTGCCTCTGCATCCTAAGGGCTGGGAATTAAAGGCCTGTGCCACCATGCTGACCACCCAGCTTAAAATTTACTTCAAAACAAGTCCTTGATATGCGTACAATTTCAACACTTGTTAAAGATAGAAGCAAATGTGTACATTAATGAGATAGGCCTGCTTACTTACCTTTACATAAAGAATTAAGTCTTCACTCAGTATTTGAAACTGCCGGATGCAGAGTATCTTCAGCACTTTTTAGAGCTGACTGCTATTTTGATTTTAGAATCACTGATGCCGAGAGTACTGCTTTGCCTAAATACACAATACAAATTGAAAGAATGTGTTGCCAGGCTATTTCAGAAAGCACGGGAAATTCATGCTAATCTCAAGCCAAACTTCACAGAACATTTTTTTTTTTAAATGAAGCTCAAGTTAGCAAGTCAAACATCAACTTTTTTTCTGTTTACTCACTCCCCACTTTTTAAAATTTGAGATTATAATTTAATTAAAACATTCCTCCCTTCCTTTCCTTCCTCTAAGCTCTCCCATATATCCCTCTCTGCTCTCCTTTAAATTCAAGGACTTTAAGAAAGAAAGAGAGGAAGAAAGAAAGAAAGAAAGAAAGAAAGAAAGAAAGAAAGAAAGAAAGGAAGGAAGAAAGAAAGAAAGAAAGAAAGAAAGAAAGAAAGAAAGAAAGGAGAGAAGAGAAAAGAAAAGAAAAACTAATTGTCATACAGCAACTTTTAAAATTAAATACTCTTTGCAAAACAATCTAAAGCTACCCTCCTTGATACATGCTGAAGAAAAATAATTGGAAAGATGGTCTTTGTTTTCCACAAATAAATCATTGTATCTCTGTAGGAGAAGATAACTTTTTGTGTACAGTTAAAAACAAAAACAAAATACTGCAGTTCAAAAAATATAATAATCTCAAATTGGAATCAAAGTATTTCAGGCAGTGTTTATTGATGTTATAGCATTTATTGGTGTAATGTGACCGGCACATGCCGTGTGAAGCCCCTATATTCTGTGCTCAGAGCCAAGGCTATAGTGAAGTTATATAATGCAATATGGGCAAGCACTGCCAGAAACACATTAATTACACATTTGCCTTTGAATTAACCTTTGGTCATTGCACATTCAGAAACCTTTAACTGATGCCAAGTTTTTCACAGCGCTACATTCAGTTAAGACAAGAGGCTTCAGATAGAATAGCAGTCCACAGTGAAAGAAGCTGAGTACCAACAGTTTCTAATTTTCCCTGAGCCCTGACACTCCCACCCCGCCGCCAAGTTCCAAGTTCATTTCTTCGACTGTCTGTTAAATACTCACCTACAGGTCTCTTCAACTTAGCATGCACAAAAGCAAACCTGTCTTCTGCCAACTCTAATATTTTGCTGTTACTTTACTTCCTCTATCTCCGTTCACTATTGCAGTAATCACCAAGCCAGAGAAGAGCTTGGACCGCCTAGCAGATCCTCGCCCATTCACTTGCTACTCTCTTTCTTGAGTTTAGCCATGGTTTCCCTAAAGGAAATCTGAGAAATAATCTGCTTATTTCACTAGTTACTTTTCTCATTGCTCTAACAAAATACCTGGCAAGAAGCAACTAAAGGAGAGGTTTAAATGGAAAAAAAAAAAAAAGGAGAGGTTTAATTTGGCTTGTGGTTCAAAGATACACAGTCCGTCATGGTAGGGAAGGCTAGCAATGGGAGCGAAAGGCAGCTGGGCACACTACATCCAACTAAGAAAGCAGAGACTGATGAATGTTTGTGCTTTGCTCACTTCCTTATCATTTACTCAGCACAGGGTTCATGAAGCCCATGATATGGTATTGCCGATGTTCATGGTAAGTCTTCCCACCAGAATTAACCCAATATAAACAATGCCTCACACATGCCCAGAGATTTGTTTCCACTGTGATTCCAGATCTCATCAAATTGTCAGTCAAGATCATCCATCATAGCTACAGTGAAGGGATTCCAAGGAAGAGAAGTAGGGACTTGTGGGAAGAGCCAATTCGTAAGTGTGTATTCAAGCAAGTCACTGCTTTGACAGTGGAGTACTATGAGGAACCGTGTAGAATGTAGCTAAGAATTGCTTTTCTGAAGAATCAAGAGATACTATACCCAAGCTCCTGTCTCTCAAATCAAAGGTTATCCCATAAATCACTAGTCTCATGTATTTCCAGTTCATACATCTTCACAGTGTCTTGGTGTGTTCTTGAAGTTTCCTGAAGAAAAGAACAAAGTATAGAGGCATCAGGACAACAGCAGACATACAACCACCTCAAGTGAGGTATTGCAGGTTACCTGCAAGAATGAAGACGTTCTCAAGAGATGCTTGGGTCACTCCTTTTGGCTAACTATTGAAACCACAGAGCCCAAGAAGTTGGAATTCCCCCAAGAGTTTCAGGCTAGGAGAAAGAAAACACTGGGGCCCTAGTACCAACCAGGACCTTGTCTCTTGGGAAGTGATTTCAGACAGCTCGTCATCAGACTACCTCACAGGAGGTACTGGAACAGAGACGATAGTGATGGATGAAATCCTGGTAAGAACTGCTTAGCTATGCAACCCTTTAAACTCAAACCCCACGTTAGGACCCTGAAGCCAAACTGGGGCCAGCAAGAGTTGCTCTTTGTTCTTCTCTGCAGTGTGTCCACACTGAATAAATCTTTTGTTGAGTTTTCACTGCTGCTATTAAACTGGCTTATTCAAAGCAAGTGGCCAAGTGCCTAAATGGCTGCTAGGACTGGTAAGTTCGAGAGTCTGACTCTAATAACTCCAGTAACCATGGCTGCTGGTGCCAGATGAGCCCAAAGTGTCCCAAACACCCACCAACCACAAATCATTAGATATATGACTTTTCTTCCAGCCTTACATATCTCTCAAATTGCACCTCAGTCTTTTGTAGACCTATTGGCTGACACCAAAATAGATGTGTATGTCTACATGTTCAGACATACGTGACTACAGAAGGGAATATTTGGAGAAAAAAATCCCCCTGACCCTCCTTTTGTTCAGTCTGGACCATCAGTAAGAGCTGCACATGTAGACTTTCCATCAGTAAGAGCTGCACATGTAGACTTTCCATCAGTAAGAGCTGCAAATGTAGACTTTGAGAAGTAGTCTTGTTAGTTCTAGTAACTTTTTGAGGATAAAAAGGAGGATGGGACGGGTCAAAGGAAATTGTTACAAACAACTATGTACTTTTCCATGTAAAATAAATAAATTTCCAATGCAGCCTCATCAAGCAGTTCCAACTGTGGACTTTTCTTCCACAAAGTTGTTTGTGGAAAAGCAGGTACTTTTAGAGACAATCGCCTGTGCTATTTGGGATGCAAGAAGAACCTGCTGCCTTTGGTAAATGATCATCCTTCTTCAAAGTTTTTGTTTGATTAGGTTCTCAGGAGAATAAGAACCATCTGAATGGCTGAGTCAGTCTGAATGGCTGAGTCGTCAACCTGCCTTGCCCTTTCAGGGTGACACCTACAGGCTTTTCCTTGAAGTATACTGGGGCTTCCCTTGAAACTCCCTTGTTTCACATCTTTTCCCTTTGCAGTCCACCACTGCATAATTCTACTTCCCGAAGAAAACTCTTCATCAAGTTATAGCAAACTAAAGTCAGAACAGCAAAGTCCACTGTGTAGTTCTTGCCGAAGAGAAAAGCAGATGCACTTCTGGCCAAGACCTGCCTGGAACATGAACTTCCCACCTCTTGTTTTCCAATTAAAGTTGTTTGCACTCAACAACCCAGAGATAGCGAGGCTCCTCTGTCTTCATTGAGACGGATTTGAACACCAATTTCTTTCTCCTAATTATTGTCTCCTGATTTAGGAGAGGTCAACAGAATAGACCTCAGATTCTAGAAGCATGTCTTTGGAAAAAAAAAACAGAGTAAATTAATGACTTCAAACAGAGCATGCTCAGGAATGTGCCCACCACTGTAGGTGATGAGCAATCCTTTATATGTTCATATATAGAAGAAAAACTCCTAGGATCCTTGGTGAGTCACTGCTTTGCATGTCATTTCCAGGACTCGCCTTACTTTCTACAAGTAGCAAATATTTCTCTACTCTCTTGCCTGTATTTATTCAATTCCCACCAACAAAGAAGAGAAGTATTGTATTTGGCTAAAAAATTAAAATCATTCTGTGCACATTAGATCACTGGAAGTGAAATCTCGGAGTAAACAGGAAGATGAAAAGTTCTTGCAGAGTGGAAGGATATTTTTCAAGAATATATGAAAAATTAAAATTTAAAGTCTAAACATTGGCAATTCAAAACTAAAATTATAATGATAAAGAAATTTGGTACTATTAACATGATTGCTATAAATTACAAATTAGATACAGACACTATGTTGTGGGAAATAGAGGACTTATCCAGAACTAAAAACTCCTATTGACATGGGTAGCTTTGGGGGTGTGGTTTGTAGCTCAGGCTGTTCTTAAACTGGATGGATATTTTAATTTTTTTCATATGCCTACTCTCATATTTCCATGCCTTCCTGGCCTTTGTAGATTAAGTCCTTCAGGACACTGATTATTCTTTACAGCTTCAAGGAAAATTGTATCTCACAAAATGAAAATAGCAATGGGGTCATAGTTTTGGCATTTCACCTTGAAAACACTGGGTAATGCTTCAGAAACACAGAAGATTCAGGATCGTGGAGTTCCTTGAAACAGAGAGGTAGAGAGGACGAGGAAGAGGAGGGTTTTCTGACTAAACAACTCAGAAGGAAGAAGTATGGCAGTGTCTAACATGGTAACCACTAAGCCACTCAGGGTTATTGGTACTTAAAGTGACTGGTGTTTTGGTACTTAAAACTGACTAGTGAAAGATAAGGTCAACTGAACATATAGATTATATACTGGATGTCAAAGACCTCATAAGAAAATAGTGAAACATCTCATCAACTTTTATGTAATTTTATGATGATATAATGATAATTTTTATATTCTTTGGTAAAAATATATTATTAAACTCAATGATCACTGATAAAGAAACAAAGAAATCAGATTGGCTAGAGGGTCAAAAATGCTGAGAAATAATGACTGGAAAGTTAAGCACGCTGTGGAACATTCCCTGATAGGCGTTTGAATAATTCCCCATGGCAAATGAGCATTCAGTCATTAAAGAGCTATGCCGCAAGAGAAGCACACAGCCAGGATTTGCATCCCAGGGCCATTCTGCAAAAAGGCTGGGACAGAACTAGAGTCTATTCGGTTCAGCAATACAGAGTTCTGTGTGAGTCAGAAGCACTTGGTTGGCATGAAAGCACAGAAGCAGACACTGTGTCACAGAGTGACAGACAGAAAACATCATAGAGACAACTGACACATCTGCTGGGTTTCCAGCCAAGGGCTGTCTGTGACTAGCACATCCTAGCACAGTGGTTCCTAACCTGTGGGTCACAACCCCTTAGGAGACTCAAATGACCTTTTCACAGAGTTCACCTAAGACCATCAGAAAACACAGATATTTACATTATGACTCCTATCGATAGCAAAATTACAGTTTTAAAGTAACAATGAAATGATTTTATAATCGGGGGTCACCAAACATGAGGAACTGTACTAAAGGGTCACAGTGTTAGGAAGGTTGAGAACCACTGCACTAGAAGGTATCCCTTAGAGCTACTGCATAAAAAGAATGGGTATCTGAGGAACAAATGGTAAGTATAATTCAACAGTCATTTTTATATTTAAAAAGTAATCTGCTGCTGAGCCAAAGTCAGTAAATAATATCCACTCATAAGCAAAATTTAACTAATACCATATTAGGCATAGCAGAATAAACTCTGAGATGATTGATTCAGTGCCTATTAGAAATATTACCTGTCACTAACTTCAACTTTAGAGCTTGGACAAGAGATAATAAAATCAACACATTGCTAACAATGAGTTCATCTAATTCCTCAGGTAAAACATTTCAATGACATTAGCCATTCGTAGACATTAAGGCAGTCTTAAGGAACCTTATAACACAAGTTATAGCAAGCCAGCTAAATTAAGCTTCAAGAGTCTTAGAAGGAGCTAGGGAGATGGTTCAGTGGCTAGGACCACTTACTCTGCAAGTATGTGGACTGGAGTTTGACTTCCCATAGTAAATAGCCAGCCATGATTCTGGGGTTGTGTGGTGGAGACTGTTAAAACCCAAGAGCTCACTGGCCAGCCATCCTAGCCAAAATGGTGAGCTTCTTCCTTAGCAAGAGATCCTTTCAAAGACATAGCATGTTAAGATAAGAAAGATCTGTACCACCTGTGCTCTAACCTCCAGCTGTGTGACCTTGGTGTCCTGAAGCCTTCAATTCTCCTTCTCTTTGCAAAGCTAACCTCAAGGCTAAAGAGGTCAATGCCTGGGCCTTTTGATGCCTGCACTGACTCTATAGGGGTCCCTATGGGAGTCCCAAATAAGTAAGGCTAGGAGCCAAATAGATGCAGAATTAAAATTGACTAAAGTCTGGTGCTTAACAATACATAAGAATGTAGAATAATCAACAAAGAATTATCAATTATACCATAGATGCCCTTAAGTATCTAGCCAGCAGGATGCTACCAGCTGAAATGCTTGGGAGAACAGGATCCCACTGCCCCCGCCTGCGAGGGCTTCAACAGGGTACCCTAAGAGAAAGGGGGAGAGAATGGAAGGGACAGGAGATGCAAAGAATGGAACCAAGACAAATTTTCTGATCAAGGTCCATCGAGCTGTATTTTCTCAGGCAATTTATACAGGCATGGAAGGGGATAATGTGTTTGGAAGAATTTCACAGAAGCTGGGCGTTCTGCCACTGTGGCTATCTTGCACCCCGATGTTTTTTGTCTGGCTCAGGGTGCAGCGACCAGTTTCCTTAGGGTGCAGTGACCACCTGCTTTCTCAGGAGTCGATAGCTAAGGAAAAACAAAACCTAAAACCATTCTTTCAAAATGGAGTAAGGTTGGCTCCCAGCACCTACTTAATACGATATTAATGGAAAAGGTAGGTATATGAATTATGCTTGGTAGAAGGCCCTGAAACTTTAGTCCCCACTATACAGTTACAAAGGTTCTTAAGCGCTAATGTTTTGGGAATAAGTGATCCTTCTAATCCTATGAAATGATGGTTTGGACAGTGCAAATGAGTAACGAATGACGTCAGTCCTTACCTCGCCTGTCACAGGTATAGGAGCCACGATTACAGTTGCATATTACATGACTCTGTGCACACGGGGTTAGTCCAATGACTTTAACAGAAACAGCAATAACGGCCAGCATTTCTGTATCTTATCATATGTCACCGATGAATATCACAGGACAAAAAAATTAAACTAGGTAAATTTAGTTTGAATAAATGAATGAAAATGTATTGTAAAAGAAGAAGAAACCCTGAGAAATATAAACAAAAGGTCATTTCCATCAAGGATTAAACAAGACAAAACTAAATTTCTTTTTCATTTTTAAAAGACGCCACTTGGCAGAAATTCAAATTCCTCTAGCGTCAGCATTTCTGGAAATCAAAATCTATGTTCAAGGTTTCATTTTCTGCCCCAAAACTGTGTTGTGATTACCAACTGCTTGGCTTTAAATCACATAAGAATGTGGGACTCACCAGGCAGTGGTGGTGCACGCCTTTAATCCCAGCACTTGGGAGACAGAGGCAGGTGGATTTCTGAGTTCGAGGCCAGCCTGGTCTACAGAGTGAGTTCCAGGACAGCCAGAGATACACAGAGAAACCCTGTCTCGAAAAACAAGCAAAAAAAAAAAAAAAAAAAGGTGGGACTCAGCTCTGGTTACTCAGAGTGAGGTACAGATTCCCTTTGCATTAGTAATAAATACCTAGTGGGACTCTTGCCTGCTTGATTTTGGCATGACTATGCACCATGTGCAAAAGTAAAACGTTTTGTCTTGTCTGCATGCTTTGGGGTGGTGTGGGTGTTTTCTTGAGGACCCAAATCCACTTCTTCTATTTTCAGTACTGGAAACTGAAGCTACAGACCCGATTTTTTCTTAAAACTCTCTCTCCGTGTGTGTGTGTGTTCCAAGTTTTCTAAATTCCAACTAAATTAATGAATAAATATATAAATACAACCTGTTTGGTCTATGTAATGTTGCTTGTATGTGTGGGATTCTAGCCTGACTCCTTGGCATTGGATAACCCACTGGGGAAGACTAACGCTCCCTCTCAACAGTCATCATGCAGCAGCTGAAATGACTGCCTTGTTTTGTTTAGGTTTTTTTTTTATATCAAAGCAACCATCCTAAAGACTAGTCTTGTCACGAACTAGAATCTCTTAAAACATTCCAGGCATTCCAGGAAGGCAAAAGACCTTGATATGGGATGTTATCTCAAGTCTGTTGAAGTATTATGTCTGAAGGAATTTCACCTACAGAAGTGCTTGTCCATAGGAATGAAGTGCAGCTTTTGCCTTAAAAAACCCCACCCTTGTCCCAGCCAGGCCCACAGTCCCAAATCCGACCAAGAAAATTGTGGTCAGTTGTAACTTAAATAAAATTCAGCTGATCAAAATCTCAATAAAGTCCAGGTGGCCTTACAGAGTTCTCAAACTCCACAACTCATTGCCTGGAGTTCTTTGCCCAGGGGTAAGATTGTGAGCTTTCCTCCTCTTCCTTGTCAGCACGTCTGTTGATTCTGCCATTGCTCCCGTCTTGTGTATACAGTGATTTCTTGGGGAGACTGTGTCACAGTGTGGGAGATACAAAGGTCCTCGTGTTCACAGATATGCATTAGGGAAATCAGGCATGTTAAACATGCAGAACTGCCTCTTCAAATATAGAGCTGCTTTCTGCCCAGCATGACAGAAGTGGAAGTGGTTAATAGCCTGGTGACCTTTGCACTGTGTGACCTAAAATACATCGGATCCTCCCCCAGACCCTTATTATGAACTAGGTTTTCTCAGTCTATAAAACCCATCTTTATGGGAGATGTCACATGTATTTCACAAAAGTTTTGATGTACTCATGTCTTAAGCTTCATTGTGTACACAGGATTGAGTTAATTATCAACTGGAAACATCTTCCCAAATTGTGCTATACTTACGTAAACTACATGGTGTCAAATTCTCAAAGTTTGAACTGACACTAGCCACTGAGTCATATTAAGCCCTGTTTCCTTCTTTCCCCTTGTGGATTGACACTCAGCTGGCCGTGGTACTTACAAAGACTGTCCACAACTGACTCTATGATGGAAGGTGTTAGTATTCTGTCTAAATTCCACTTCCACAGTTATCTGGCAACAGCCAGGTATGCTCCTCCCCACAGTTACCTGGCAACAGCCAGGTAAGCCTGCCCACTATAAAAGGGACTGCTTGCCACTTCCTCTCTTTCTTACTCTCTTGCTCTCTTGCCTCTAGCTTCTCTCTGTCCCCTCACCTCTTCCCCCCCTTCTTTTCCCCCTCTCTCAATGTGGTCATGGTCGGCCTCCACTTCTCTCTCCTCTTTCTCTGTCATCTTCTCCCATTTCTCTCCCCCGACCTTTGCCCTATCTCCCGAATAACCCCACCCCCACCCTGGTACTTCTAATCTGGTGCCAAAGTCTAACATTAGTGCGTTGGCTGGGAACAAAGACTTCAGGAATCGCAAGACCCCTGCAGACACCGCAACCCCACTGCAACCCCACCGCCACGCCACTGCTATACCATGTGGACTCCATCTGCTGCTACCTGCCATCACCGACCGTGTGAATTTACACCGCTGATGCAGACAGACTAACTCCATCCACCGCTTCAAGGCTCACGAAACTTCCACCTCGTGAGCTGTGCTGCTGCAGCCCCCACATGGTGCTCTGCCATATGGGCTGGGCAGCCAGACAGGTCTACACAGACCTCACAGTTCCACCTTTCCTGACACCAGGCTGCACAAACCCGCAAACACACACCGGCATATTAATTAGTAAGGAGTTTCCAATTGGCAGGAGGGACCCTGGATGCCCAGATAGGGCCTGGCCAGCCTTCCCTGGGCTAAGGGGTTGGCTTTTCACTGCCCCAGTCCATTTGACTGGCCTCTAGCTGTCCTACGACTTAAGACTGGCCGTTGGGTGATTTCCCTCCTCAAAAGCAGTTCACAGCCCCCCAAGCTCTTGCAGCAGCCAGAAATCCTGGTACCAGGTTGAACTGCTTTCTGGCTAGCTCCAGAAGTTCACAGCCGAGGCCCCTAGATATTCTCGTGTCTCGTGAAGATCTGACATCTAGGCTGTTTGCCTGATTTTGTTGCTGACTTTTCTTTTGGGACGCCAATACGAATAGCTTGGTAACAGCCCCCGTTACCCAGTGGGCACCACATTGTCTTCAACTGCACCCACAGACACCCCACTGGGTTATCTCCTCAAAAACCTCAAATCTCTAAAATTAATCCCTGATTTGAGGCCTTCCAAATTGATACACCTCTGCAATAAGGTCTGGATTCGGTACCCTCTAGATAATGGTTTAAAATGGCCACCAAATGGCACACTAGACCCAATCATTTTAAAAGGTCTTCATACATACTGCCAGCAGTCTGGTAAATGGAAAGAGGTTCCCTATATCCAACCATTCATCTACCTTTGCTCTAATACCTCTATGTGTTTTGCCTGTTCTCCCCATCCCCCACTGATCAGAGTAACTGTCCACATGGTCCCAAGAAAGATTTCTTGAGCTCATAGCTAACCCTGTGCTTTCCTGACCCTCATTCTAGGACTCCCCCTCCTCCTCCATCATTTGCAGCCGGCTACACCCACTAGTTTAGCCGGTTTGCCTGAAAAGCTGCAGGGGCCGGCACCCTGCTTGCTCCCTTCCCCCTTCACCTCCTCTGTCATTTGCTGCTGACTGGTTTGTCTGAAGCAGCGGGTCCTGGACCTTGCTTGCTCCCTTCCCCTCTGTGGTTCTGAGCTCTGCTCTGGGTCTACTCCTTGCATCCTACCAGGGACCCTCTCTGAGACTTGCTTCCCGATGTGCAACCACTCGCACAAAGGGCTTGGCTGTCTACACACATGATGGAGGCTCTCTCTCCCTCTCCACCTGGGACCTATAAACTCTAGCCGCCAGAGACACTGGGCAGTAACTTCCAGCAGCTAGTAGGAAGTCCCGCCCTGTCGCTATCGCGGCAGACCTGACCCACAGCACCTGTGGGTCACAGCCCCAACCCGCCAGCCATACAATCCAGCTTTCTTATTCTTGGTCCTAGCCAAATGTTTCTTTGCTAATATAAAAGTGTGCTTTTCCTTGCCTACACAACTCGCCAAAGTTACTTAAGACTCCTATCCTAATAGGTTTTTACTACTGCTATTAAATTCTATTCAGTTACAACCAGTCCTGATGGCTCTCAATCTTGTCAGAAGTCTGCTAATAGTATATTTAAGTTTATGGCCGATAGAATTCCCAAAGCCTCTAACAGTTGACCCAAGATGGTTTCAGAAGACTTGGACACCAGACACCTAGATGATACAGCCTGGATTGTATGTGATGACATAGTCACTAACAAACTCAGTGGGCTAAACTGGATGCTCTGAGTCAAATGACTTGGCTAAACCAAGGTAACTCATTTCTCATGTCACGCATATCCATACCACAGAGAAAAAGCCCTGTGTCTTCTGTGCTTGGAAGCCAAACTGACTTCACCCGAGAGAGTATGGAGACCACGGGAACTGTTGGCTAGTGGACTCTGTCATTTTTTAAAATAATACATAACTGGTAGATTATTGTTTAATCTTACTCAGACTTCTGACTACTTTGACAGCTAAGCTTTCACAGGTTATCTGTTACCTCATTACCTAAACTCAGTTGCCATCAATTAAATGCTTCATATTTTCTCTTCTTGCTATGCCACTGTCCTAATATTATCTGAGTTCCTATAAACTCGCCTAACTCTAATAAAACATTCCACTATACGATCCAACAAAGGTTCATCTTAAAGACTGCTCCTGTTGTTAACTCTTGCTGTTATCTCTTTTGTAAATTTATAAGCTACAGGAAACCCACTCAGATCTACCTCCCATGGACCAAATAGACGCCATCCAGATCTTGTCAAATCCAGGCACATCCAAAACAGCTCCAGAGAAGCAACCTCCAGATGCACCATCTCCTGTCACACACACAGCTGGTTCTAATGGACCTGTTCCTTCTGGCCTATCCTCAGATGGCTCACTCCATAGACCCTGGGCAGCAGGAGACAGCCAACTCTCCTAAGACTGGGCAAACATCCTCCATACCCATTTTTCTAGGTTCCCTCTAAAGACACGTTGCCCCAATGCCAGCAGGAAGTAGCCAGATATCACAACGACCCTATTCCTGCTTCGATGTCACCTCTTTCTAATTTTTCTCTTTTAATTAAATCAAAACAGGGGAATGTTAGTATTCTGTCTAAACTCCACTTCCACAGTTATCTGACAACAGCCAGATATGCTCCTCCCCACAGTTACCTGGCAACAGCCAGGTAGGCCTGCCCACTATAAAAGGGGCTGCTTACCTCCTCCTCTCCCTCTTGCTCTCTTACTCTCTTGCCTCTAGCTTCTAGCTTCTCTCTGTCCCCTAGCCTCTCCCCTCTTCCCTTCCCCCTCTCTCCATGTGGTCATGGCCGGCCTCCACTTCTCTCCTCTCTCCTCTTTCTTTGCCATCTTCTCCCATTTCTCTCCCCTGACTTTTGCCCTATCTCCTGAATACCACCCCCCCACCCGAACTGTCTGGTCTGGTGTTGTCTGTTCTAGGCTGCACACCGAAGTGTAACAGAAGGACCTTTCAGGACATAAAACACAGCACCACCTGTCAAAATTTAAGAAAGACAAAAAAAAAAAACAAAAAAAAAAACAAGAAAAAACAAAGATGTAATCCATCAAAGTCTATTTCTGGGAGTCTCTAAATGTACTAACCTGCTTTTTGGCTTCTGTAGTTTAGCTTCTAGCTAACTATTCTTGTTAACTGAAGTATGTCAACCCAGAATATAGGGGATTTTTGCTGACAAACTAAACCTGAGAAAAGGTTGGGGCTGCACTGGGATCTCAAACACCCAGTGTAGTTAGTCACTGACCAGGTAATACAGACTTTCTATTGGCTTAAACTTGAGTCTGAGCAGTCTTCTCTGGTAGATAACCCACAACACACACACAGTGCAGGCTTTCTTGTGTTCTGCCTCTTACGGTCCTTCTACCCCTCTTTATCTCTGTTTCCTGAGCCATGAATGCAGGAGCTGTGGTGTAGATATGTCCACCGGGGCTGGGCACCCATGATCATTCATTTCCTCCATTTCAACCAGTTCTAGTTTTCTGTAATGGTTTCTGCTACAAAGAGAAATTTCTCTGATGGGGTTGATCTATGGTCATCTGTGGGTAGACAGAATAAGTATTTAGAATGCAAGTAAAACTTATGTTGGTCTAGTAACGCTGTCATTGTAGTAGTAGTTGTAGTCATAGTAGCAGTAGCAGGTTCTCTAAAGTCATGGCCTCACTAGCCCCAGGTAGTTGGCCAAGTTTCCAGAACCAAGCATGAGTCCTGTCTTCTTTCTCTTGTTGAGTGAGAAAGTCCAATTAGAGAGCTATTGGTTACTGCCAAGATATGAGAGCCACTCTGGCACCTTTGGGAATAGCTGGCTGTGCTGGTCATTGTTGTGGTTCACTGGCATCACAGAGAGGTAGGACTGAGGGGTTTTCACCTTTGGCAGCGTACACAGCACCTTCTGGCACTGTGACTTCTCAGGGAAGAGGCTTTCATCAGCTATTTTTCTTGTCTTTAAGGTTTATTTATTTTTATATATGTGAGTACATTGTAGCTGTCTTCAGACACACCAAAAGAGGGAATCAGATCCCGTTACAGATGATTGTGAGCCACCATGTGGTTGCTGGGAATTGAACTCAGCACCTCTGGAAGAGCAGTCAGTGCTCTTAACCACTGAGCCATCTCTCCAGCCTCCATCAGCTACCTTTCTTATGTAGCCCAGGAGTGGCATCACCCACCAAGGGCCAGATCCTCCTACATCAATTAGCCATTTCAAAAATACTCCAACAGACATGTCCACGGGCCAATCTGATGAAGTCAATTCCTCAACTGAGATTTCCTCTTCCAAGGTGTACTCTGTTGACAACCAAGATTAGTGATCACATTTTAGGAATTTCAGTATTCAAACACGTATCACCCTGGGTTCTGTCTTCCACAAAGCATCCACAACTTAGACTTTCTGCAGCTTGGCTTAAAACTTTCATGGCTTTATCTTCACCTTTATTTTCCCTTCTTGGGACAAATTCTTATGCAAAACTCAGCCTTATCTAGATGCTCTTGTCTCCTTTTATCTTCTTTTTTTTTTTTTT
>NW_021604676.1:4569823-4582250 GCF_004785775.1 Grammomys surdaster
AAAAAAAAAAAGATTTTTAAGAGTGAGGAACCTTAAGTATAGAGCAGAGCGAGTTTAGATTTATTTGGGAATTATTTGTCCATGGCAGTGAGAATTTGGAAAAAAGGTGTGCCAATTTCTGCCCTTTGGGGCCAAGTGTTTGCAAATAAAATCTGAGTCCATGAAGGAAGGAAGAGAGGGAGTGCTTAGCGTAGCTCTGGCTGGTGGCAGACTCAAGAACGGGAAGTGCATGCAGCCCACATGAGCGGCTGAGAGCCCTGTGGAGGACACAGTGGCGAAAGGATCAGACTCTGGAAACTGTAATCAAATTCACAGACCTCTGCAGTGATTCTAAGAGCAGATGCTGAAGGGTGTGTGCTGCCTGCGCTGCAGTTTCTGCTCTGATCCAGCTCCAACTCCCAGTTCTTGGAAACCTAAAGGTGAGACATTCACTCAGTGTGGGAAGGGAGATCAGACAGAAGTAAGCAGGGCTTGGAGCGAGGAAAAAGGACTCTCCCTGATGGATGGCTAGACACTCCCCAACACAGTTGGCTTACGGCCTTGGGAGAAGCAAAAAAACACACATTCTTAGAGAGAAAATCAAACCAATTAAGCGCTCCCAGGCAGCTGTGACCGGTTTGTAAAAACACTTAACCTTGAAAACACCATAAAAGCCAAAAGAACACCCTCCCCAATCGCGCGCGACCCCACCTGCTGACCCTGTCTGCTGCCCAAACAGGTGAAATTATAGCTTTCCTTATCTACCGTGTAACCCTGAAGCCTCGGAACCGGCTTGTATAAATTTCCTAAATTCCCAGGGGCGGCATCGCAACTTTGCTCCATGAAATTTGCGATCCAAACCTGGGTTTTAATTAAAGTCTCTTTTGTTTCTCTACATCAAATATGACAATTCTTTCAGATCTCTTGGAGACCCCAAGACCTGGGTATAACAAGAATCAGAGAAACATTTAAGCAAAGAGTTTGAGAGAGAACTCGCCCGTTGTCAGGGTTGGATGGAGTGCCTAGTGATTGGTGAAGCAGAAAGCAGATTTGTCGAAGGTGTATCGGGTAGGTGGGATTCCAGTGTGGTTAAACACCAGGAGAGCCCCTCTGAGGTCACCAATGTTCTGAGATATAATGCAGCAAGGGGGTATCTTCGGGGGGCCCATGGCAAGATATACCCCTGAGAAGTTATGCCATGCAACAGATCTGGTATAAGAGGTTTACTGGGGGAAGAGAATAAAGACCTGGGGAAGGGAGGAAGGCAGACAAGTGGACATGTAGACAGACAGACAGACAGACAGACAGACAGACTAGGAGCAGTTAGAGAACCATGAGGGCAGAGAGAGGGGCCAGATATTCGCAGAGAAATCAGAGAACACAGAGAGAGCTGGGGGTGGCTGGTGGTCCTTTTTATCTGCAGCATACACCTGGTGCCCCTGGTGTCAGGTGATACAACAAATGACAACGTAAACTGTTGCTAGGTGTCTGAGAGCAGGCCAATAGAATTGCTTGTACACTAGCAGGGGTGAGTATTTTGTAAACAAGATCGGGCAGAAAAGTACACAGAGAACCAAAAATCTTTACGTGTTAACCCTGTAACTGAGATTTTAGATAACAAAAGACATCCGTTAATGTTTTTAGTACACATTAAAAAGTCACGAGGAATAGTTTTCCTTATCCTCCTTTTTAGACAGGGTATTCTCTCTTATAGTGTCCCTTTTCCATTTATGACATGTTTTTCTTTTGTCTGTTCCAGGATATGGATCACCCTATGAAACCTGAGATTGTATTATTTCCTGGAAAAACCTGTTTCTAGTTGTGATGTGGCTCAGCCCTAGCACACACCTTTAATTCAAGAGCTTTCTGCTTATTGTAAACAAGGCTAAATAAAGTCAACCATAGAGCAAGCAACCAGTTAATAAGGGGTGAACATAGGAAAGAAAAAAAAAACAGAGAGAGTGAGAGAGAGTCAGGAGGATAAACAGAGATACACACAGGAAATGGAAGGGAGGGACATTTAGTTTGAGGGATTCTGGAGACCACATGGAGTAGGAGAACTTTCTTTTTCTTTTGGGACATCGGTAAGGTCAGCTGGACGCTTTCTCTGCTTCTCTGAGCCAACAGGCTTTTACCCCAGCATCTGACTCCCGAGTCTTTATTGGTAAAAATTGAACATTTGATATTTTATTAAAAACAACACCCTTTAATCTTCTTTCTGCCCTTCCAACATTTAGTCTTCTGTAACTTCCTTTCCTTGTTGGCCGGTAAAGCTTTTTTTTAATATTCTAGGACTGATATTCTAATCCCTCTTATGATCAGGAAGCCATATGTGGCCTTCATGAATCTCATTCTTATTGTCCTGTGCAGGTTGTTGCCTGGGGAAGTGTTTGTTTTTTAAACTCTGTCACCATTAGACACTGTCCTGGTAAATATGTTCTTTCCCAAATAGCTTTGGTGGCCCTTCTTATATCTCAGTTTCTCCATTAGTGAAAACAAATGCTCAATACTGACATCAACAGAAGCCAGGAATTGATTAAGGCCCAAAGAATCGATCCAAATAATTAGCCACTCACCGCCATGGATTTCATATCAGGGGTCTCAGTTGCCTCTTTAAAGGTGTGACCTCTGAACTGGCAAAGATGGGAATGCTCACGGAGCCCTTCTCCCTCCTCTGCAGGAAAAGTTCCCTAAATAAGAGCTTATACTGAGGGGAGTTCTGTTGAGAAGGGAAGGTTTTGGATATTGTTTTGTTTTGTTTTCCTAATTTGGCAGATCAAGAATAAAAAGCAATCAGAGCTGGAGCTGATGGTTCAGACAGTGAGGCTCTCGGCACAAAAGGAGGAGGAAGGTGACCAAGGGGAGCTATTTAGAAGGTGGACTTTCCTCTTCTGGTTTACTTTACCACTGTTGTTTCAGAGAATAGAGGGTCATGGGCTCTTTTCTCCAGCTGACCCCTGTGGCTTTTATCATCAACATATGCTATGACAGATTGGCCCAGTCTTTGGCTACTGCTTCTTTTTCCCTTTTGCTCAGGATTTATCTCCTTTATACTGGTGTATGTACCCCACACAGGGATATGTGGGGGTGTTCTATTGTTACTTGTCTAAGGTCTTTTCTCCTTCCTATTTTCAGAAGAGGAAGCCTGGTTTTCTGCTCCTAGCTTGTTAGTGATGTCTTGATGAGAGGCTCCACTTCCCTCCTCCACGTCATATCTGAAAACTCTTCTGGAAATCACGACAGTGGCATTTCTTGGCTACTGGTGGATCAGTATAAATCCTTGACTGGGTTCTTCTTCCTAGAGGAGTCCAAAAGGCTTCTAAGTCTAAAAGGAGTCTAAGTCACTTCAAGGTGTCCCCAGATCAGGCCCCTCCCTTAGGTTTCTTACATTTTGTCAGAATCACTTCATCTCTAGCCAGGCCCTCTGCAGTAGGCTGGGGCCACAGGGTGGGAATCCACGTTCCACTCACATCTGAATACACACCTCATTCACCCTCCCAGTCTCCAGGATGTTCCCATCACCAAACCAGCACCAAGACTGCAGCATTCCCGTTTTTTTCTCTTGTTTTGGGAGTTATCTTCCCAAAAGCTCAACATTTGTTGTAATGGCTGTTAAGGGATCATCAGGGGAAGAGTCTTCATTCTTCTTCTTTCTCTTTCCCATCTGCTAGCTTTCTTACTTCCCAGCATTGAAGGTTTCTGGTATTCCCCTACACCCCTTGTTTCGCATTTGGGGAGTAATCATATGATTGACATCTCAGTCACATTCTCAGAAAATTTCCAACGGTTAAGGTGCTTTCTAGACCAGGTTTCTTACCTTGGTCCCTGTAAGAAAGCTGGTTGCCTTGGTGTTGCTTTGGGGTTCTTATCTCTGCATTGCTGGGAGAACCTGGAGGCCTGGTCTGCTTTGGTATGTAAAATATGCACCTCAGCCCCTTGTCCCTGGGTCCAAAACCAAACTGTGCATTTTAGTTAGTGTTTCTATTGCAGTAAAGAGACACCATGACCACTCTTATAAAGGAAAACATTTAATTGGGACTGGCTTACAGTTACTGAGGTTTAAAGTATTATCACGCCGGGCAGTGGTGGTGCCTGCCTTTAATCCCAGCACTTGGGAGGGAGGGGCAGGTGGATCTCTGAGTTTTAGGCCGATCTGTTTTACAGAGTGAGTTCCAGGATAAAAATTGATTTTAAGACATTTTGGCTTTCATGGCTAGAGAGACGGCTTGATGGTTAAGAGCACTGACTGCTCTCTCATAGGAAACAGGTCCAATTCCCAGTACTCACATGGTAACTTACAACTATCTGTAACTCTAGTTCCAAGGGGTCTGATGCCCTCTTTTGATCCCAATGGTCACCAGACACACACATGCGCATGGACATGGCAGAAGTCAGGAAAAACACTCATACACAAAAAATTTTTTAATTTTTTAAAATTCTGCTTTTCGTTACAGCCTTTCTAAAATTACCTAGATTCAAATTCCACACTTTCCTCTAATCCTGGTCAGGTAGTCTTAGCCCACTCAAGACGGCATCCCTGACCAGACTCCTACAGTAGAAGCTCACATCAGGCTGTCTTCCAGCCCACACCCTCAGAGTTCGCTTACATGCTGACCTCAGCTTCTATCCCTTTCCTGTCCCCTCTTGAATGGAGACAGCAAAAGAGGAACCAGAAGGAATGGACTGCTGGTGGATGAGTCAGACTTCTCTAGAGGGATCAAACTGGCAGAATGAATACCAAATAAAAGTAGATTTCTTACACTGGCTTCTGTGGGCACAGTCCAAGCAGTCTACTAATGCTGGAGAAGCTGAGAAGCCCACTGGCGCAGATTCCCTGAGCCTGGAACCTCGTCATTCAATCTAACTCTGAAGGTATGGAGGACTCCTTCAGAGCCATTGGTCTTCAGCTGATATTAGAAGCCTGAAGATGCTGGGTTCTGATATCAGTGAAGAAATGTAGCAAGCAGTGTCAGCAAGAGAGTAGAAGAACTCACCGATGACACAGAGATACAAGCAGGGGGGAGAGAAGTGTTTTCTTTTATCGGCTGCCACGGGGAAGTACTATCTGTGTTTAGGATGGGTCTCCCCACTACAAATCACCTGATCGAGAACATCTCTTATAGATAGGCCCGGTGGCGTCTGTCTTAGATCAGCAATTCTCAACCTGTGGTCTCTACTCCCTTGGGATCACATATCAGATATCCTGATTATTGAATATTTACATTACAATTCATAACAGTAGCAAAATTACAGGTATAAGGTAGCAATGAAATAATTTTATGGTTGGGGTCACAACATGAGGAACTGTATTAAAGGGTCCCAGTATTAGGAAGGCTGAGAACCACTGCCTTAGTTGATTCCAGATCCACTCAGACTGACAACAATGACTAATCGCCACAGGCTTGGTGTGGCGACACACACCTTTAATCGCAGCAGCTGGGAAGCAGAGGCAGGTGGATTTCTGTGAGTTCAAGGCAAACCTGGTTTGCATAGTGAGACCCTGTCTCAGAACAACAAAAATCAGTCATCACGAGGAGCAGGGAAAGGAACTAAAGATGAGTATAAGGACGTGATTCCTGGAAGGACATAAATGTGGATGAAGACTCAGTTCTCTAGAACCCGGGGGAGAAAAGAGAGATTCCACACATGTGCCATCGACAGCCCCATTGCCTTGCTTTGTGGCTTCCCTTCCCTAGAGTCTGAAGAACCTTTCACCAGAAGCATCCTGCATAAGTGATGCTTTCTAAGATGCCTCATGACTCTCAAGGTCAAAGAGTCTGTCCGTATGGAATTCAGTAAAACTAGAGGTTTCTGGCTTGTGAAAAACGCTACTCAGATTTTCCCAGCTTATACATGTATTTAATTTTTCTGATAGTAATTTTAGAGATAAGGACAAAACACAAAGAATCTCAAAGAAAAGTGTAGGATTTCCATTTTCCCAAGCCATGCAACTTAGCACTCTGCTAACATTGCATGAATTCATTTTAGCCCCAAGATCTTTCAGATTTCCTGATACCTGGCATGTTGGACACACTGAGTACTTCCTGTTCACTTGTGCACCAGTCAGCAAATGTTAACTGTGCCTCTGTTGCTATTCTGCATGCCAGGAGCAGAATTATACACTGAATGACACAAGCAGATCAACATCCTCATCCCAGATGTGATGTGCATGCTTACATGGTCTCTCGTTTGAATTGTTTACTGTCTCACTAAACAATTCCCCTTCACCTGGCCTTTCTAAGCACAATCCCCACACAACCACCCCCTTGAAATAATCATTTTCTTTCCCCAGTCACATCCATACTCCGCAGCTCTTCCTACCACAGCTGTTTTCCCACTCATCCAGCCCCGCAGCCCTGCCCACCTCATCCAGCCCCGCAGCCCTGCCCATCCCTTTTCATCCCTTTGCCAGGCTTCTGTGCCTCTCCTAGGATCCTTCTTTCTAGTCGTCCAGTGGAGGAAGCTACAAAGCACCACTGATCCCTGAGGTTCAGGAAGTAGTTATGTTTTCAATTTTACTGAAGTGGTTTGTCTTCTAGGATTTAAATTTCAACTCTAAAATCAAATCTCATAGGAACAAGGGTTTACCCATTTCTTTGTTCATATATGCTACAGGCTGGACAAAGAAAAATTTTTAATAATACTCAACAAAGATGAATGGATAGGATATTTGCCTCTTTGTTCAGGGAACACTAACAAGCAAAGACAGGATTTATCTTAAAGAAAATGCAAATGATTTGTTTAACCTCTTTGAGTTTTTGTACTTATTAGAGATTTGTTTGATGCTGATTTATTATGCTCAGAAAGGATACACAGAGTTGTTTCAACTTTTCTAAAATTGTTAAGATATTGTGTGTGAGTGTCCCAGGATGCCTTCTGTTTTAAAGAAGTTTCCATGGGATGACTAAAATCTACATTCTTTGGTGTTTGGAATATTCTGTAGAAAACACAGAGACTCACTCCTACTATGGCAAAAAATTTCCCCCACAAAAGGAGGAAGGTTTGAATTCATTGAAATAGACCTTTGGAGTTTTATTATGTCATATACTAGATAAGTCACTATTATATGTGGCTCTCTAGTTTCACAGCAAATTAGATTTTTAAATTATACACAATATTTACTTATTTCTTGGTCAGTAAAATCCCCAGCTTATATCCAAACTTAATGCTATCCTTTGAGAATTAAATTCTGAATGAGCCTCTTATGGCAGGTTTAGGGAACTGAATGCAAGCTAGCACTCGGAGTCGGTGGACCTAGAGACAGGCACTTAGCATGATGGGAGAGGGTGCAGAGCATAACAATTGATTAGGTTTGGAGCCGAAATGAAGAACAAGCTCAGAGAGACAGAAAGACCAAAGAGTAAGCATGTCACGTGCTAGACGGTCATGTACATGTATGAAGAGGTCTCCTATTACAATGACAGTGAGCCAGGCAGCATCGGGTAGCATAGACAATGAACCCTGTACCTGGAAGGGAGACTCAGACTTCAGGGGCAAGACAAGCCTTGGAAAGGGGAAAAGATGAAGAAACTCTCGCCAAAGGATTCAAGTATGAGAAGAGACTGTTACTAGATTCTAGGCAAAGAATTTAGGAGGGATCCTAGAGGCTGTGAGAGAAATTAGTAAGAGGGGAGGAAGACAGTGAGGTGGATCAAAAGAGAGAAACTAAGAAAAATATGAAGAGTGAGAGACAGGATCCATACTGCCTACGTTCGGATGGTGACCGAGGCTAATGAGCAAGCTGACTTGAGTTGAAATATCCTATTGACACTTTAAGACTGTAATCTCGAGCTGAAGATAAGACAATAATACCTACATGAATTTCTGAAAGTCAAAGCTTCTTAAGCTACTTCCACATATAACTCCTTTCTCCTGAGGAAACTTTACACAGCTCCGACCAGATACATAGCTAAATGAAATAGGTACACAAAGAAAACATTCTCCAGTAAGAAATCACAGAGAAATTGATTTTTAAAATTTCTCTGGTATGCATATAATTTACCATGTATTAAAAATTAAAGAAAATTAGCATGGTAATAAGATGTGTAGGGTTTGGTCTTTTTTTTTATCTTTACATTTAAAAAAAAGATCTTAGTTGAATATTTGATGCTGTGATATACAGAGAATCTCCAGTGTTTTCAGAGTTGATTGATATTTCAATTTTGCGATCATCAGTGCTGGTACTACCACCTCATAAATGCATAGTACAAAATGGCATAAGTACATTTACAGACATTTCTGAATTGGTGGAAATCCTCTCCTAATTCCAAATCAAATTTTGCTGAATGAATTTTTTAATGAGACTCAAGTCAGAAACTTTTACTTTTGAATAATTTTTTTTGAAATTTTTTAAATTTCAAGAAAAAATTTAAATCCAGCATTCTAGGGGTTGAGGAGGTGTCCATCAGTTTGCCTTACAAATGTGAGGCCCTGAGTTCAGTCCTCTGAGCCTACATCAATGACAGGCAAGGTGACACACACGCTTTTAATTCCAGCACTGGGCAGATACCTAGGGCACACTGGTTAGTCAGCTAGATAGTGTGAGAGACCCTGTCTCAAAAAACAGACAAACAAACAGACAGACAGACAGACAAACAAAACCCAGAACAGGCAACACCTAAGGAATAGCACTCGACACCTGACAATATCTGACCTCTAAACTCATGTGCTCGGAATCTCCATCCAGCCTGCTTTCAGAAAAGGATAGGCTAGACATCGACTCTTAGCTATCGTGTTTCAAACCAACCAAACAACCATATTTAATGACAGTTGTTAAATTCTACTTTTAACAAAAGAAAGGAGGCAACTCTGAAAAACAAGAGAAATCTAAGAAGCAATTCCTGAAATAAGATGAGTTTAATTCTGGCAAGAATGTGGCATCAAACACAGGCTGTTGAGTGGAAGATGCTGACACATCTTCTTCTTATTTTTATTTTTTTTTAATTTTGAGGAATGTTTTTCACATATTTGATTTATTACAGGAAATAGATAATTCAAAATTAGCACATTACCAAAAGGAATTTGCCTGCACTAAATTTCAATTTAAAAGGAAATCAGTTAGATTTCCTGGATATGCACAAAGCTTAAATTTATTTATTTATTTATTTACTTACTTACTTACTTATTTTTATTTTTTATTTTATTTTATTTTATTTTATTTTATTTTATTTTATTTTTTTGGTTTTTTGAGACAGGGTTTCTCTGTGTAGCCCTGGCTGTCCTGGAACTCACTCTGTAGACCAGGCTGTCCTCAAACTCAGAAATCCACCTGCCTCTGCCTCCCAAGTGCTGGGATTAAAGACGTGTGCCACCACTGCCCAGCTAAAATTAATTTTTTATTTTGACTATAAATATCTAGATCTGTTTAGTCAATAAAGTTCAGGTTTTTTCAGGAGTAATCTGTTGGTCCCAGTGAGTTTCCCAAGGTTTTGCTCCTTGCTTATTTCCACTCAATTCAAAGGAGGGCAGTAATTTTTTCTCATGTGTTTCTGAGAAACTGGAAAGAATATATCAAGAAGAGAAATACTGCTCTTCTATAAGGTAGATTGGAATTCATGATCAATGAGATCTTTTAATATAGAGATAGGAATATTAGACACTTGACTAGAGATTATTAATGGATTAACATAGTTTGTGGGAGAGGAGTGTTCTTGTTTAAAATGCATTCCCGCCGGGTGGTGGTGGTGCACGCCTTTAATCCCAGCACTTGGGAGGCAGAGGCAGGCGGATTTCTGAGTTTGCGGTCAGCCTGGTCTACAGAGTGAGTTCCAGGACAGCCAGGGCTATACAGAGAAACCCTGTCTTGAAAGACCAAAAATAAATAAATAAATAAATAAATAAATAAATAAATAAAATAAAATGCATTCTCATACACTCTAAATATAAACCTTTGTGAATTCAATGTTAACATGTACATATTATATATTAGAAAGGAACAGCTACAATATCCTCCCCATATAAACAAAATCAAAGTGGAACTAATTAGTGACTTAAGCTACCCATGCGAAAAATTGTCAATGTTACTATATGTAAGACTTTTCATTACACAACTCAGATTAAATTCATGGAAACTGAAATTCAGTTCAAAGAACTCTATTGACAACAGATGAATGATAGACATTTTGCCAATAGAACACTGGGAAGGCACTTCAAAATAATCATTAAAAACTACTCAGCTCCATTCGACACAATCAAACTTTCTTCCATTATTTTCTTTCCATACAGGTGATGACCACCAAATATACTACATTGAACCTGATTAACTATTATATATTTTACTATTTTGATACACAAATGATAATTAAAATGTAAACTTATATTTGTTAAATATTATTTCGTAAATTAACTATATTATTGCTGACACATCTTCTTAAGTAGATGGAGTCTGGGAGGCCCATTAGGGTTTGATAGTAATGTACACTCTAAGCCGGGCAGAGGTGGCGCACACCTTTAATCCCAGCACTTGGGAGGCAGAGGCAGGTGGATTTCTGAGTTCGAGGCCAGCCTGGTCTACAGAGTGAATTCCAGGACAGCCAGGGCTACACAGAGAAACCCTGTCTCGGAAAATAATAATATTAATAATGTGTGCTCTAATCTGCCTTCATTAGTTTCCTTTTTAACTATAATATCTAGATATTTTTCACCTTCTGTTTAGTTTGCAATACACATACATGTGCGTGTGTACACACACACATAGGAGAATATCACTAAATATAAATATATTTAGGGGAAAAACCAAAATAAAACATTAGGATTTTTTTCCGAATTTGGATTATATGAACAAATAAATCATTAACCAAGTAAGAAAAAAGATATTTTCTCCCTTCAACACCCAAACAAATGTTGTGGGGCAGTCACCAACAATGACTGCTCAGACATAGGTTTATGTCAGTAGAAAGTCTTTATTAGCCAGCAGGCAACTACACTGGGTGCTCATGATCCCAGTGTAGCACAGAGCCTTTCTCAGGGTGAACTTTTAAACACAAAATCCATATTCTGGGATGACATACTTTAGTTAACAAGAACAGTTAGCCAGAAGCAGAACTATGGAAGCAAAAAGTAAGGTTAGAACATTTAGAGACTTTTCCAGGCCTTGGATGGATTAGGCCTTTGTTTTGGCAGGTAGTGCTGGTCTACATGCTGTGTTTTACAGCATGAGTGGTATTTTAATCATGGAGTCACTTGTGCTGAGGTCTGGGGGCCTTCTAACATCTGGGAGAATGCTACACTAATAATTGAGATTTAAAAAGAAAAGAAAAAACATTCTTACACTTATTTCATCAAAGGCTTACATCCAGTATATTAAGGAATTCTAAAAATGCAATAAATAGAAAACATCTCTATTAATTAGGTGAAAGATTTAAACACTTCGCTGGTGACTTTTGCTAGTCACAGAGAGAGATGAACAATAATGGAAACCTTTATTGTTACTTCCCTGGACTGGTAACTGGGGTTCTTTCCAGTTTTTGTGGGACTGATTTTCTCATCACAAAGGTGAATGTTTCTAGTAACTTTCCCCCATCGATAATTCTGGAAATGCAGACTGAATTTAGACCAAACAAAGTCTGTATGAAGGGAAAGAATGAAGAAGGGTGTAATATCTTTTAAAACTTGAGGCGCTCAGGGAGACTGAAGAGCATCGTCCATTTTGATTGAGAGCGCGCAGAGGGAGAATAAGAGGCAAACGGTGTAGCAAGGCTCCGGCTGCCCCATCTCCATCTCCTTTGCACTGCTGGCCTGCCCCATAACTACTGAGAGTCAAAAATGAGGGAGTGCACCAAGAAGGGAAGACTGTCCAGTTGTCTTCAGTCCCCCTCTTCCTGTTCTCCTGGCCAAGCTTCAGAAAAGACGGACGATCCCTTATGAGATAAATCAGCCACCATTCAAAGACTTCAGAGGGGGAACATCTAACTCAAGGGCGGCATGTGGGGGAATAACAGCAGATATGTTGACTGCGGTTCTAGTAGCTAAACCTTAAACTCACAAGTAAAAAAACTAAGCCCTTAGCATTGAAACCGTAGCTATGATGCTACTGGGACCAAGAGGAAACTATCAGCACACATCTCACGTAACTGAGGTTTAAATCACGTGCTGAACAACACATACCGAAATACTGACGCAGAGAATAAACTGAGATAAGCACACACAATTGGAAAAATAGAAGACACTGGTGTTAGAACAGAAAGAACGGGCCAATAAGAGAGCAAATGGAAAAAATTAGATTTCAGCTGCCTGTGGTGGTGTAAGCCTCTAATCTCAGCACTTGGGAGGCAGAGGCAAGCAGATTTCTGTGAACTTGATAGCAGCCTGGTCTATACGGCAAGCTCCACTTCAGCCAGGACTTCATAGAGAAACACTGGTGTGTGTGTGTGTGTGTGTGTGTGTGTGTGTGTGTGTGTGAGAGAGAGAGAGAGAGAGAGAGAGAGAGAGAGAGAGAGAGAGAGAGAGA
>NW_021604676.1:4582260-4595193 GCF_004785775.1 Grammomys surdaster
AGAGAGAGAGAGAGAGAGAGAGAGAGAGAGAGAGAGAGAGAGAGAGACCGAGACGCATGGGCAAATCTGATGGAGGAAATTCCTCAGTTGGGGTTTCCTCTTCCCAGACATGTTAAGTTATCAACCAAGATTACTCATCACAAATAGTAAGGGGATTTTTATGAAAGAGAAACAGTTGAACTTTCACTAACTAAGGCATATTAGAAAAGAGAAATCCCATCACAAAACTATATACTCTTTACTGTAAAAATTGGTAATTATTGCCATGGGCTATAGGTAATATAATGAAGACAACTCCTGAACTTTCACAATTAAAGCAAACACAGAAATGTCCACTTTCCAGGTGACATTTACTTCTAAAATCAGTGAGGAAATTACTTGTGTGTTCTAGAAATAAATTTCCTACTGTCAACCATAATTCCACCAAGTCAACAGTGAAGCATCAGTACACACATAGTTTGGTATCTAGGTTATAAGCCCTGTAAGCCCATGTTAAACACCATTTTCTCACAGAGACCTTTTCTGAGAAACATCCTCCCCATTTAACCTCTCTTGGTCCTTTACTATAGAACTCATCCATTGTCTTAAAACACTAAACGGATTAATTCCTGAAGATCTTTAACACGGTGTCCTGTCACCCAACAACACTGTAGATGTTGAGCAGATGACAACTTACTGGCCTTCTGTTCACTCTTTTGTCTCAGTTCCCAGCACAGGACCTAGCAACTGCATTTCCATCAAATCTATTGATGGTTTGAAGTCTCCTCACTTTATTTCTGTCCTTTGTCATTCCCTTTATTGTGCCATCACACTTCCCAGTAGTTGACCCCTAGGAAGTGTTCACTGGTTACAGGAACTACTCGACTATCAGGGAGAAGTAGGCAATTGACTTCACACCACAGGTGGTGAGAACAGGACTCTTCCCAGAAGCACTACAGAAACTGGGAAGGGTGGAAGGAAGAAAGGTCGCTACCCAGGTGACCTCCCAGTCAAGAGCTGACTTTTCTGGAGAGCCCTGAGCCCAGTGCTATTTATTCTCCCGGAAACAGGCGAAGTTTTGGAGCAAGGCCGCAGAGATGGAATTTAGATCTGTCATTCACTAAACAGGTAAACTTTAAACAACGCTTACACACCCAATGGCTACCTTTTCAAGTACAAGTTGCTGACAACCTGTTGCCTGCTTTAGGAATTAAATGAGAAAGTGCTTCAGAATCAGAGCACACTGAGGGACAGGAAGGGAACAAAGTGGTCAGGTATTTGACTGAGGGTTGTAAACTTTCCAAAGGGGGTGCTGTAAAGACAGACACTAAACCAGACAAGTCAGCCTCTCCTCAGATTATCTTGAAGAATGAATCTGTTAGTCCCCAAAGAGCTATTACATCTTAAGTAAGTGCAGTAGTACCTTTTGTTATTTCAATATGGATTTCAATCAAGGTGATAATATTCTGGGGCGTTCTCATCTGCTCAACCTAAGACTCTCAGAAGATAAGGACCTAGCTCATCATACTTGCTAGCTTTCTGGATTTGAGCTCTTGAAGGCTGCTTGAGATAATTTGGCTCCACAAATAAGAGAGAAAATAATCCTGGCTTTTATTATTATTATTATTATTATTATTATTATTTTAATCAATAATAGCTGCAAAGAGCTTTCATAGAGAATTTTCTCAAAGTATGCTTGTGTGTGTTATGTTGTTTAAGCACAATAACTGTGAGACAAGATTCAGATTTCCAGTTTGATTTGCTTGTTTGAAGCACCATCTCATTCTGTAACTCAGGTTGGCCTCATATTTGGGGTCCTCCTGCCTCAGCCTCCGAAGTATCAGGATTAAAGCTACACACCACACCAAGCCTGGCAGATTGTTGCTTTACTATTTTTCCCCCCGGAACTAAGGCTGAGAGGTAAACATATTTGCCAAAATTCTTAACACATTTACACCAATATTTTGAAAGAGAGAATGAGGAAACAAATAAGGAACCTGGACACTGACCCAGGCTGTCTTCCTTGTATTCCCTATCCCTTTCCCTGCCACCCCTCTCCTTTTCCAGACACTGACCCAGGCTGTCTTCCTTGTATTCCCTTTCCCTGCCACCCCTCTCCTTTTCTTTGGTAATTTTTTTTTATTATCTCCACGTGGTTTCTAACATCATTTCTCTGGCATCCTGGAATTACTGATTACTACAATCAAAGCACAAAAGCACACTGGCCATTGTTTTGACATTATTTGAACAGTATATATTCCATGTGGCTGAAAGAAATCCAGCATCGTTTAATCATGCAGCAACATGCTACCTGAGCTGAGCCGTTAACAGACATTAGGAGTTGAAGTAAATACTTGCAGACTTATGTGAATGTTTCTTTGGCCTTTTAAGTAAATTACTATATAATCATCTGACTATAAAGCAGCCCTAAACTATAAACTGGTCGCAACTTGAAAACTAAGACTTGAAAACATCAAAATATACTACCATAATTAAAATATAATGGCCATGAGTCTCTACTTCCAGGTAGAAAATAGAAGAAAAGAGAGAGAAGAAACTAGTTTTAGTAAAGGACTTTTTACTTCTTGTGAGAACCAATCCCAGACTGACAAACAATTTTGAACATGATACAATTAATACAGCCCGTTATTTATTTCGTATGAAGCTGACATCCAATGTACTCACCCAGAACTATTTGTTCTTTTCCATTCTTGATTTACATTTTCTATGTCCTCTACCCTCCTGTGCCAGGAACCATGTTTCGACATTCCCTTCCTACAGAATGTTATTGACTAAGATATCAAAACTACTCCATTAACTACTATCTTCAGCCCAAGTAAAGTTTGAGGAAAATATAGTATGTCAAGTCAATGTTTAATATAAAATATTCTTTGATGTTTTGACACTATTTTGGGGACACTGAATAAATTCTATTATAAATCTCTCATAAACCTGTCATACTTTAAAAATTAACTAAACACAAAATTTGTAAGTGTATGAGAAAGAGTGCAGTGAAACCACCCAACTGGACCACTCCATGGGTAGAAAGTAAGGTTTATTGGGGATCAAACTGCCAAAGCTGTTTCTCAGAACAGAGGGAAGAACAAACTCCTGGGAAAGCAAGAAGATCTGATGTGTCAGTAAGCAGGCCTTTTACTAGGGAGTTAGATGCCCTTGCCCAAAGTAGTTGACCTTTGGGGCAAATTAAGGGAGGTGCCTGATAAACAACCCCTCATAGGAATCCTTCTGTTTACCCAGCCAGAGTGCTTCTGTTTAGGACCCTGTCACCAGCACTGTCATTAGCCCCTCACATCACACCTCTCCTACCCTCATCCCCCCAGCCTCCATGCCTCAACACCCCTTAGCTTTGGATCTAAAAATAAGGACCTGAAGGTTCCTGATAGAAAGTGAGAGCTATAGAGGGTAACTAGGCGTCTGGGTTGTTTGTTGGTTGGCTTTTTAAGTTTGTTTTCTTGTTTTTTTCCTTACTTTGCATTTTAAAAGGATGTTAGATATCTTATCTGAAAGTGGTGAAAGCTTTTCTGCTTCCAATTGACAGATGTCACCTCCGGGGGTGGGGAACAGAGGAGAAATTCTCTTAAGAGTCTGGCAAGCTTTTCAGCATGCAAGATCGCAGGACCTGTGGCTACACTTTCGGTAAACTAAACAAAACAGGGTCTGGTACATGATATTATAAGCACTCCCTATAATGTTTTTCAAGAAGATATTTTAAAAGATCCAGTTTAACTTTGTCTTACTCTAGAAAGAAATCTCCATGAGAACAACACGGGCTGCGTTATAGAATCATGCTACTCCATGAGAACAACACGGGCTGTGTTATAGAATCATGCTACTTCACATGGCAAACTTCAAGGTGAGTTCTCTGTGGCCAAACCAATACCACTACTCACCTCACAGCTAGTCTGTGAAGATATTAGTCCAAATTAGAAAATAAGAATGGCCATTTGTAGCAAGATCTCTGCAGCCCCACCTAGAAGGAACCGTGAGCCTTGAGCATGTATGGGCAAGCACTTCACCACTGAGCTCTCTTCCCAGTTCTGTAAAAGATTTTGCAACTACCTGTTTACACAATAAAGACAAAGAGTGCCAACTGTAACCTCAGTCATAATCTACTTTCTAAGATGTGTCCTCACATTCGGGGCTGGGGCTCCTGCTATGGCCACTGCAAAGCCATTATGACTCAGGAGAACAGGATGTCCTCACCAGGCTTGCTTGTGACTACAGAACTGTTCCCTGATCCTATCCAGGACAATGTAAACACTGGTTAATTCTCAGTATGTGGAAATAGTTCAAGCTCTCTCATCAAAGTTTGATTTGTTTTGTTTTGTTTTTTTGTTTTTTTTTTTCTGGAGAGGGAAGAATCTTACCTTACTGTGACCTTTAAAGATACAACTTTAGACTATCTAGAGAATTTTCACTTTGGATTTGAATTTTCACATATGACATTATAAAATGGTGCTAAAAAGAAATGGCCTGTGCTTATTTAAGGGTCACTTTTTTTTTAATTTTCCTTTTAAAACACATCATTCCTTGTAGATTTTGGGGTTGGGGGCAGAGCTAGTCTAATGCCTGTGTTACTCTCATTTCTCAAGACTGTATTTTGTGACCAGGGATTGAACTTCTGGTGTGTCTTTAGGCCTTTCCTTGTATCTCCCTACATCAGCACACAGTGAAACTCGCACTGTTCTGCCTCAGTAATTAATACGTGTATGAGGGTTCCCAAAGATTCAACTCAGGATTCATGCTTAAACTAGACCCGTTAAGCCACATCCCCAACCTAAAGTAGACATTATTCTAAAGTCAAAAATTGTAGACAGAGAAATGTAAGAGTATATAGATAAAGTTATTTAAAACCCCAAAATACCAAAATTAAGAGAACTTTGGTCTTAATACAGTAGACCTAACTGTATTATTTGGAAAATCTATATTGAATGATTTATACCATCACTCAGTCAAAATACCTGGGATTAAGTGGAATTTCTATGGTTCCATATTTCTATAAAAACTGAATTCTGTGAATTAATTCAGCCCTTAGAAGTAGTTTAACACAGAAAAGCATGCAAAAACAAAGAACAAAATCCCACTCTAAATCCATAATAAAAGTCAATGCTTCCTACCATGTTTATGGATAAGGAATTGAAAAGTTATAGTAGGGCATGTTTTTCATCTCAGAACCCAGAAAGCAGAGGCAGGAGGCTCTCTGTGAGTTCCAGACCAGCTTGAACTATATAGTAAGTTCCAGGACATCCAGGCCTACACAGAGAAACACTGTTCCATAAAGAGGAGAGAGAGAAAGAGAGAGAGAGAGAGAGAGAGAGAGAGAGAGAGAGAGAAAAGAAGGAAAGAAAGAAACAAAGAAAGAAACAAAGAAAGAAAGAGAGAATGAGAAAAAGAAAAAAGTAAAGGTGTATTGTGGGTTTATAAGATTAAATAAGATCCTTAGTGTAAAGTAAAGGTATATAGTAGGTATATGAGACATTCATTCCTTTACTTCTCTCTCCTTTACTCCTTCTGGCTAAGCACTCTGTAAGCTACAGGTCCTATTCAAATGTCAGCAGCTACTGTGTGTAAGCTTTGTTTTGTTTCTGGCAAGGTGAGAAAAGTGGAATGAACTTGGACTTTGAAGGCAAACAGACTGGATTAAAACCTGCCTCTGTTTATTAGTGTGCCTCATTAGGCTCCTCCCACTCTGAAGAATGAGTTAACATTTTACACCAAGTAGTCTTTCTCATCCTTCTTAACAGTATGCACTGGAAACTCACCCTCTCCTCTCCCTCCCCTCCCCTAAGCTCACTGCTGATTCTTTTGAGGCAGGTTCTTGCGTAGTCCAGCCTGACCTTAAACTTGAAACCCTCCTTACTCAGTCATGCTCATGCTTGTAAGGGGCCTGTACAGCCACAGAGTAGATTCACTCCCAAGGCTGTTGCTGCCCTCAGCCAGCTGTGACCCAATCAAGGAGACAGCATCATCCAATCCATGGATCCTGCCTTGACATCTCTGAGTGGAGGGCAGCATAGGAGTACCCTGAGATACTCAGGTCACACTCTGGGCATTTTGCTTATTCACTTTGTAGAAAGAATCAAATATAAAGCTATCCAAATCATTAACTATTGAATAATGTCTTTAGTGTCTTAGTTCCCCATCCTTGTCCAGATCAAAGACAAATAGGCAACTTGATCACCAGATTCCCATCTTCCTGTCCAAATACATTTGAGAAGAGTAGTGTGTGTGTGTGTGTGTGTGTGTGTGTGATAGAGGGGGGTGACTGCAACCATTTTATATTCTTCTTAACAAATCATTTTAGTGACCTTCAATACTTAAGGAAAAGTGGAAAAGTAATGGACATTTAAGGAAGGGAGGGAGGGAGGGAGGGAGGGAGGGAGGGAGGAAGGGAGGGAGGAAGGGAGAGAGAGAGAGAGAGAGAGAGAGAGAGAGAGAGAGAGAGAGAGAGAATTGATATCAACCTACATTTAACTATCTGACACTTGGTACTACTGATCTCATAAACTGGGTCATTGCTGTGGGACTGTCTTGTACACTACTTTTAGGTGATTTCAGCTTTTTTTCCATAAGAATCTATTACATTTAAGACTAAGTGTTACAATGAAATAAATGGCAGAAGGCACAGTGTGTGGGAAAATAACTTATGCGCAATTATGATATTTTAGAAATTGGTCTTATCTAAGCAAAGTTGCTAAATGTTCATTATGTTTGTCTTTACACATACATGTAATTATGATTTGACATTTAAAAAATCTCATCATCCAAATAAAATAGGTTGTGTTCCAAGTCCAATTATTTAAAGATATCTAATCTAAAATGAAGCATACATATGTTTATATAAATTCAAGTGAATGAAATGGGAAGAGTAGAATCTAAAAATAAAGATTAGAATCCTTAAATGTCTACTTAACAGGGCCATTCATTACCCATGCCAGTCATTATGAAACAGTTTCTTTACATGATGACTCAGGTTTTGAGTGTTGGCACATTTGTTTAGCTATTTTATTGGGTTCTACACCTCTTCTTTCCAACTCCCTCCCCCTTAAAAAAAAACACTAAGAAGGAAAAGAAGAAAGTTAGAGGGAAAGGGGGACATAGTCCTCTGTATACTACTTCCTGCTGATCAAGGGCATCAGGTTCTTAGGGGTAAATCCAATCTTTGCTGTAGAATATCTCCAATCCAGCAACAGCAAATGAAGAAGCAGGCAGCAGCAGTGGCCACAGGCCCTTTCAGGGCTTTACCATTTGTCCCTCTCCAGAGGCCCCAGAATTAAACTATCTGCAACTGGGCAAAAATCATGCCCCTGCTAGTGCATGAGGCAAGTCATTATCACACGCTGTGAAGCAGCCTCTTACCCCACACCTAGTACTAAAACAAAAACATTCACATAACAGGGTTTTTAAAGAAACCAAAATTCTCACTATCATTGAGTTTGTTTGTTTTTTTAATGGAATGTTCCATAATTTAGAACATCTGATAATGTGGAATGAAAAACACCTGGAAAGCAAATGTGTAGAATTCCCATTTTCAGAATGAAGGAAACCAATACTGTCTGAAGACTCATTCTTTCCCATCTTCCTAGGCTCCTATCTCTTGCTGAAACCATCCTTTGCATTTCTTCATCTTCAGCCCTAAGAGCTACAAGATCAGCCATGTAATGACACTGATAATAGAGAATGGATGCGTACTCTGTTATATTTGCTTTCGTGATGTTAGAAATTTTCATAGTAAAAAGTTTTTTTGTTTTAAAAAAAACCATGTTCCAGTATGAAAGAATAAATCTACTGGGTGCGCATTTAGCCCTCACTGTCCCAAACCATCAGCTTGGCGCCTGTATCTTCTTCCCCAGTGTTTCATTAGGTAGAAAATGAGTATGGGGGCCTGCCCGCCATGTGTCCTCATCCCATCCTTCAATCCATATGTCCCGTGAGAACCTGCTTCTTAAAAGCATCGTGTCTTGCTCCCATACTGACCCTCAGCACTCACTCGTCTTTTAACTACAGGAAAACAAACACATTTCTACTTTTCTTTTCTTTCTTTCTTTCTTTTTTTTTTTTTTTTTTTTTTTTTTTTTCGAGACAGGGTTTCTCTGTGCAGTCCTGGCTGTCCTGGAACTCACTCTGTAGACCAGGCTGGCCTCAAACTCAGAAATCCACCTGCCTCTGCCTCCCAAGTGCTGGGATTAAAGGCGTGCGCCACCACCGCCCGGCTATATTTCTACTTTTCAAAACTCCAAACAAATTAAAAGAGGATGGACATGTAATGTCAGGACCTGAGAAGTAGAGGCAGGAGGATCAGGAGTTCAAGGCTCTCTTTGGCTCAACAGTAAGTCTGAGGCCAGCCTGAGAAACTGTTTCAAACAACAAAACACAAGAGCTTTCCATTTTTATTCAAATAATAGCACGACTCAACAGCATGAGTTCCAACACTACACAGTGCAGAAGTATTTTCATGTCCTCAACGCTTTTAGTAGTACTGGCATCAGAGAATGTTTGGGATGAAAAGGGAACCTCTCATTTCCAGACTCGTTTGTAACAGGTCCCTTGATAGTAAGAACATCATGCAAATCTATGAAATATGTCCCTTTGGCCTCTTCCATCACAAGAAACAAGAGACTTCCTTGGTTTGAACAAATCCCAAGGATAATTCAAATAAAGGATGAAAATAAAATCCCTTCCACATCATTGGTACTGGCTGTTTCCTTCAATTAAAGACACAGCTTGAAGCTCTTCCGTTGTAAACTTGAGGGCTTTGGAGAAAGGGTGTCAAAGGTGTGAATGGCAAGTGGTGTCTGTTTGGTTTCAGACCTGGGGACAAGGGACTGAGGTGCTATTTTACATACCAAAACAGACCTAGACTCTAGGTTCCCCCAGCATTCCTCAGTCCTTACCTGGCACACCGTACCCCCAACCTTGAACTTTCTAGCCCAGAGCCTGGGCTGCCCTTCCCCCGAGACTCTTCCTTATACAACCAACACTTTCATTTCTCCTTTCATTTCGCGAGCCCTTTCTCTCTCTCCCTCCCTACCCAGGGCGACTTCCCTTGCCTCGGTCCTTGGGGCCACTCCTCTGCCTGAGAGCAGCTTCCCAATAAACCTGCCTTTAATATAATAAAATCTGGTTTGAATTGGCTCATTTCAGCGGCAGCAGAGAAACCTATCAGCATCGCATCTGGAATTCCACTGAGGACCGCCGAGGGCTTCACCCAGGTTGTGCTCTGTGCTGTAGCAGAAAGCAAGCCAATTGAAGCCACAGTTCAGGCCTCTATAGGTATTCTTGACACGGTTCTCGGTGGCCTCATTGAGAAAATCTAGCAACTAGGTCCATTCTTCGGCTTCCCCATTAATCTAGCAGATCGAGCTCAGGATAACATTGAAACCCACTGTAGGCCATTAGGCACTCCCAGACCCTGGGTTGCTTTCATCATAAGAGTCCCCAAGGCACCACGCCTCCGCTTCCTTCACAGGATCTCAGAGAAGCAGCCAACGAGGAAAGATGACCCCGGAGGAACGACGCACACATCCGAAGTGGCTGCTACGACAACGCCCTCGCCGTGGGAAACGCGGCAGCCTCCGCACCGGACCAGACCCCCGCGGGCGGCCAGCCCGCGCAGAGTGCTGAGTCACGGTGAGGCGGCACGGCGCGCCGGGGGAAGGCGGGCCGGTGATCACGTGGCCAGCGCTACCACAACAACGGCGGGCGTGCGGCGACGCCCTGGCGCTGCGGGGCCCGTGCCAGCTCCGCGTCCGGGTTTTCCCGCGGCCTGCACACCGGGTCTACGCGCGCGCGCGCTCGCTCGCTCGCTCGCACGCTCGCACGGCTGGGTGCTCCAAGACCTAGAGCTTCTTCTCGGAAGAGCTAACCCGGTTGCGCCTGGGATCGTGGTGGAGGGGAGAGCTGGTTCTGCAAGCTGGGAACTTTTTCTTCCCTTAGCATCCATCCCCACCCGACCCCTCCGCCTACGGAGAAAAGAGCTTCGGAGCTGAAACCCGACCGGCGGGCAGTTTGTAACAGCGCAATCTTGGAAACATGCAGGTGCAAAGAAAGCCCTGGCAGAAGGGAGCCACTTGCCGAGCGTTGATTCATGGCGGTGTCTCTTTTCTTTTTAAACATAGCTAAAGGCACACTCAGGGAACAGATCTGCCCATTGGCGCCACAGTTGCCTGTGGCCAAGTTACTGTCGCAATTCTGAGACCCTCGCTTGGGAGTGAGCGCTCAAAGTTCAGACTTAGAGCAAGAGAGCTCCCTGTGCGATGGTGAAACCCAGTTCAGTGCATGCCAACTCAGATCACGGAGTAAATCCCCAGGACGGTCAGTATCGCGTCGGAATTTGACTATGCTAGAACTTGTCAGTTACTGAACCGTGCAAATCTGTTTCCTCCTGACACTGAGTTGACACTCTCCCTGGAGACCCGCTTCATGGTCTCTCTGTGAGAAAACAGCAGGTGTGTAGGGAAAGTACTTTCCAACGTGCAAACAAAAGCCTACATCAGCTGTTTCAAGGAAGTGGAGTGCAGGCCAGAGATGTCAAATTTTTCAGTAGCCACCTTAAAAAACTGAAAAAGATGTTAGGGTAATGTAAATAATGGGCTATTTATTTTAACCAAACATCTGAAGTCTATTTTTATCAATATTACATATGCATCCGTATATGTATTTGGTTTTGTGAGACAGGGTTTCTCTGTGAGGCCCTGGCTAACATGGAACTCTCTGTGTAGACCAAACTGTTCTTGAGCTCCTCCTGCGTCTGCCTCCCAAATGCTGCAGTTAAAGTGTGCACCACCACCATCTGGCTTAATGTTTTAATGAGATATTTTTATTTTTGTAGTAAGTCTTCGAATCTGGTGTCTCCTGGGTCACTAAATTTTCATCAGAAGACTTCATTTGCATATTTGATTTTATGAAATTTACTGTTGAAAATTCAATGAGTGCACATTCCCGACTTGTTCCAAATGTATGTACATACAAGTGTCGCAGTTACCAAGGGAATGATGACATTTTAACAAGTTGGTTGTTGTCTTGCTCTAGCTCAGGCTAGCCTCAAATTTGTGGCAATTCTGTCACAGCCTCCAGTGTGTGTTTGGGGGTGGGAAGTGTTATAGACGGGAGAGACACCACTGCTACTGAAATCAATTTTGAAACACATGTAAAGCAATTAAGTTTAATAAAACTAAAAGTTCACTTCTTATGTCATGTCTGTGGGATTCCAAATGCTTAATCCTCACTTGAGGCAGGCAGCTCTTCTGCTGAATCATGCAGGTGTATGAAAATGTGAGGTGAGATTTTGAAGATAACCAAATCATCTTTGGGATACTTTACATGCAGGTAAAACAGCTTTTCTCCCCATTTCCTAGTAGCTGCCCTTTCCACAGAGAAGCTAACGTTTATTAACTAGTCTACATGGAGCACTTTCCTAGAAGTATAACACACACACACACAGACACACGCACACCCCACCTCTACTCTAAGGAAAGCCAGTATCTAACATATATAGTAAATAAGTCGAGGTGTTTACAAATTCAGACACAATACAGATTAACCAAGCTAGAATGATTTTTTTAAATCATTATTTCATCTATGTGCTAGAGAAGATGGCATTATCTGTCTCCTCGGTTTTAGATGTCATCTAACCTGTGTACATACTTAATCCATTCCACTATGGAAACCACAGCCATACTTTCAGTATCTGTGGTCCCAAGCTCTTTGATGGACACATTCAATATGAAGGCGGTGAGAAAATGTTCTTTTCATACATTTATCAATTAGTGGTTTTTTGTTTGTTTGTTTGGTTTGGTTTTTTGAGACAGGGTTTCTCTGTATAGCCCTGGCTGTCCTGGAACTCACTCTGTAGACCAAGCTGGTCTCGAACTCGGAAATCCGCCTGCCTCTGCCTCCCAAGTGCTGGGATTAAAGGCGTGCGCCACCACTGCCCAGCTCAATTAGTGTTTATTGAACATTGTGACTAGTGTTCCTTAACTATTAAATCTAAGGCAAATGTGAAAGTTCATGCCTCTAATCCCAGCACTCAGGGGGCTGAGATAAGATGGCTGCCTGGAGTTCAAGGCCAAGTTGGGCTACATAGTGAGATCTTGTCTCTAAATAACTACATGTTAAAAATGTAGCTACAGTGTAGGGGGAAGGGTGTAATAAATGTTCTCTGCCCTCTGTACATGAAAGGATCATCTAGTTACTGCATATATTTATCCAGTTGCAAAACATTAATCGAACAACTACTAGGGCAATGTACCTTCCCTTCATTCCCACCGAATCTCGTTCCTAGAGCCGTCAGCGCTCAGGGTAAAGTGCTCCTGAGCAATGGAATGCCCACTGCTGGATGAATCTTCGCTTCTGAAGGTGGGGAATCTTCTGAAGAAACTTCTCACACTGCACATTTGGAGACAGTCACAAGACCTCTTTTGCACAATGAATGATGTCTGTGCCAGCCAGAGATCCTGTTGTTGAATAGTTAATGTAGAGGGTCTACAAGGATGAAACATATATCTCTAATCCCTGTTCATACATAAACACATGTAAATAAACAGCAATCAACTCTATGCACAGCCATGCCATGTGGAGCTGTAAATATTCATTAAAATGTATTATTCAGCCGGGTGTGGTGGCATACATCTTTGATCGCAGCACATGGGAGGCAGGAGGATCTCTGAGTTCGAGGCCAGCAAAGTCAGTTCGGGACAGCCAGGGCTACGCAGAGAAACCCTGTCTCGAGAAACCAAAAGGAAAAAAGAAAAAAAAAGTATTATTTTAACTTTATACTGGTACAAAGAGTTGAGCAGATATTTCAGCTGCCTCCCGAGTTATTTTTCCCAACACATTTTTATCTCTCATCATTTTGTAAGCATGAGGCCCCCTTCCCACCTAAAAAGTGATCTAGTCTCCCTCCCTCCCTCCCTCCCTCCCTCCCTCCCTCCC
>NW_021604676.1:4595593-4673763 GCF_004785775.1 Grammomys surdaster
GCCTGCCTCTGCCTCCCAAGTGCTGGGATTAAAGACATGCGCCCCCACTGCCCGGCTAGTCGGCTTTTCATTAATTCAAACAACTTTTTTTTTTTTCCTTGACCCAATTTTCTCTTGGGACCAAGACTTTTCAGTCCTTATTTGCTGACAGATAGCCAGACCACCCGCGGACACCCACGGTCTCAGCCCCGCCCCCACCTCAGGCCCCGCCCCCGGCCCACCGCTTTGTCCGGTCCCACCCTCACCCCCGCCCCGCCGCAGCCTATAAAATCCGGAGCGCGGCGCGCGGAGCGGCAGGCGCGGAACTGGGCATGCTCGGTGTCGCTGCAGCTCTGGGTCGCAAGTAGGAAGCCCGTGCACGACACCGGCGGCGCCGAGTGGAGCGCTGCCGCCGCGTCCTGGGCCGCAGGGCCGGCGTGGGAGCGCGAGACCGGGCGGCGGCGAGAGACCGCGGCCCGGGCTGTCAACCGCGCGGCGGGGTCCGAGCCGGAGCGGGAACGGACGGGACGCCCGCCGCGCGGCCCGAGGGCGCCCCCAGAGCGGAGCTGCGGCCGGGAGGAGGACTCGGCCATGGGGCTGCTGTCCCAAGGCTCGCCACTGAGCTGGGAAGAGACCCAGCGCCACGCCGACCACGTGCGGAGGCACGGCATCCTCCAGTTCCTGCACATCTACCACGCAGTCAAGGACCGGCACAAGGACGTGCTCAAGTGGGGTGACGAGGTGAGCCCGCGCGCCTTTGTTCGGCCAGGCCCCGCCGCCGGCCCCGGCTCGGTGCTAGTGACTCCGGCTCATTCATTCCTGTCGGGACGAAAGCCGCTCGGATACTGGGAGGGCCTGAACGGGAGGGATGTGTGTGTGTGTGTGTGTGTGTGTGTGTGTGTGTGTGTATCTGCCTTCGGGCGTCCGGTCGCACATTTCGCCTTGGAGATGAGTGTGAACTGAAGATTAAAGTGTGAACAGGACCGACTTGCCCTGGCTGGCTTGCTATCACGTTTCAAACCTCCAGGGTGTTGGCTTCGGCCCTCCATCATCTCCAGCTTCTTTTCGTAACCGCTTGTCTCATCTCACACCTGCCCTCAAACTTTAGAGTTATACATTGCAACAAATACGTTCATAGACTTGGGGTTGTCTTCCTAAAAGACGAGAGACTTCTTTATCCCGTTTAGCTGTAAGTGCTTACAACTTAGGTTAGGTTAAGACTGGCTAGATCCTGTAGCTAAGCGTTACCAGTCGAGTGCTAAAACTTGTGAATGATCTCTGGGACCCATTTGTTCGAACCATCTGAAAGCGGCAACACTAAAAACATTTATTTTTGTGCATTCCCTGCTTTTAAAAACACATTGATAAGAAGATATAAAGTTAAGTAACCCCTTGAGTCTGACCTTTGTTGTGTGGGTTTGGCATTTACTGTAGATAGTGTGCCACTCCTGTATGTAGTTTATCGTTTAGTCAGTATTATCGTTGGGCTAAGTTTCAAAGTGTTGCTGTACCAGCATAGAATATCTTGCAAAAAGTTAGTTTTTCTGTACCTAATGTTGGTAGATGATTCTGCCATCTACAGCTGGAAGAATTATGTTTGGACTAAGGAAGTATAGGGACTAATACTTCACATTTCTATAAAAATTGTGTATCATTTTTTTCAGGAAAGGGACACACGTTTGGCAGTTCTCCAGTTTTAGTCCAAAGTTGGTGTGTATTTACAACATTTGACAGTTCTTTATTTGTGTTCCGTGTATCATTTACAGGACAGAGACATTATGGTTTTTATTCACCTATTTTTCCTAGGGCCTAACTACAGAGCCCGGTATAGTTGGCAGCAGCAAATTGTGGTGTTCTTTAAGGTTCTTGTGGAACCAGCCATTGTTGAGCAATCAAAAATTTACTTTTGCATCTTTCACCATTTTACTAGGACTCCATAAAGACAAAAATAAAAAACAAGTGAATGTCTTTGTAACCGTTGTTTTAAGTTCAGCTTCATCCATAGAAGATGTTCAATGCCTTGGAAGCACAGCGGTTTACCAAGTCCCTTTCCTTCCTTCTTGCCTTTTCTCTAGTAACCAGGAACCTCCCAGATCCCTCTTTCTGGTTTAAAAAATGCTCCCCCTGTTGGCAGGAAGATCATGTACAACTAACTGAGACTTCCCATGGCAGACAGTAAAGTGCAGTGAAAGAGGAGCTGCAGAGCAAGACCTCAGTGTACCACACATTTCCATCGTGACAGGATTGGTGGAGAGAGAGCTTCCTCCCTGCAAAAGATCAAGGAGAGGAAAGACGCCTGGCAATCTTGTACACTTGTATTCTGTCTGTATAGGGGAGAATGGGGGGCCCAGCATTTCAGCCAATTGACACTTTTTTTAAAAAAAAGACAGGGTTTCTCTGTGTAGCCCTGACCATCCTGGAACTCACTGTGTAGACCAGAATGGCCACAAACTTACTCAGAGATCTACCTGCTTCTGCCTCCTGAGTGCTGGGCTTAAAGGTGTGCAACATAATTGCCTAAAAAGAGCATGGTCTGTTGAGAAGTTGGACTCCAGAAGTGAAATCCTCCAATAATAAGTTGCCTGGCTAACACTGTTCCTACATTATATGACATCAGCAATATCCCTTGAAAACTTACCAGCTGCTGAAACTGCATTTCCAAAAAAATTTTTTTTTGCAGATATTCTGTCCTAAGTTATGTACAAACCTATAAACTTATTTCACCCCAGCCTTCTGGTGTTGAGAGTTTCCTTGGAAGTAGCCTGACACTGGAAGGATTATGAGAAGTTCTAAGGAGGAAGTGTCCACTCTGCTCTGGTGCTCCTGAAATGACACTTCTGTGAAGCCTTGGTCTCCTCCTCCAGGGGGTTCACACTCCTGCCTCTGACCTTTGAAGCACACATACCCAGCCTCTATTGTGATACATTTCTTCTGGCAGTCTCATGCCTGAGTATTTGTTGTGATGTCAGCCTTTTGTACAAGAGAAGTTATCACAAGTCCTTGTGCACAGTGGGAACTTACTGTCATACTGAGGACTTGTCTGAAGGCTGGTCAGGATCTTAACACAACATTTGTAGTAGGAGCCTTGGAGGAAAACTGAGAAACAGACTGAGTAGTTAAGAGGCAGAAGGTGTGATGAGTGGTCTGGGCCCTGGAGATGAGGCTAGCTCTGCTGGGGAGAAATGTTTTCGATGTGCTGTGCTGCATTGGATAGGCACAATACCAAATAACAACAGTGGTTTTCAACCTGTGGGTCATGACCCCCTTTGTGGGGGGGGCACATATCAGATATCCTGCATATTGTGATTCATAACAGTAGCAAAATTACAGTTATTAAGTAGCAATGGAAATTATTTTATGATCCAGGAGTCACCACAACATGAGAACTGTATTAAAGGGTCACAGCATTAGGTAGATTGACATTTTATCTGTGGGGGCCACGGACTTGGTTGGAAAAGAACTGCAGCCAAACCTTAAAACTGGTCATAGTTATGTTTGGAAGAGAGCCTGCCACTTCAGAAATATTTGGCTCCATGTATGAGGACAGTGTTTGAATCTCTACACCGGAAAGAACCATGTTTACTGTTTTCCAGACTGAGCTTTGGGTCTGAAGCCCGCTTACTTCATTTTCTCTTATTTCTTCCAACTTTTACATTTGAGTGTGGACAGGTTGGGTAGGGGTTTTTGTTTGCTTGTTCTTTTTCTTTCTTCTACATGCCTATTTCACCTTTAATATGACAGCTCCTAACTCTAGCCACCATTTATTATGACGTTTCTTTGGGAAATGAAAGTTCTATCTTGAAAAACCAAATACTACTTGTTCCTGGATGGGGATGATGTGGGAAAGGAGGAGTCTTCATGTACATGATTCAGCTAGGGAGTTCTTTTCTAGCATGCATAGGACTCTTGGTTTAATCCCCACTATCTTGTAGTGTAGCTACTACTTTAAAACAAAATATTGCTGTCAGCTTGGCCCAGCCTTTTAAGTTCTTTAGTAGCAAGTTTGAAACCTGATTCTAAAGTTTTAGTTTATGTGCATGCTTGGCATGTTACCAAATCCCCTTTTACAACGCTTACACTATGCAGGTCATGGAGCTGTCAGAACATAATGCAAAAAGCAGATGTATAAAAGATGTCATGATGTTCAGGAAGTGAGTAAAGTTCTGAGTGAACAAGTATGGTTTGACTTGAGTCGAGTCAAGGACCAAAGCCTCAGACTCATGGGAAATTGGCAGGGTCTTTCCCATACCAGTCAGGCTCAGAATTGGCAAAGCCTTCCTCTGGTCTGAGTGTGAGTGTTACATCCTAAAACTGCTCACTTACAGAGACTTCCTACAAGACTAGCTAATTCCCTGCCCCTGTGTGGAGGTTCTCAGTTATTGCTGTAGTTGGTGCCACACATCAGAGTGAGCATAGCCTAGAAAGGATAGTTTAAACATTTAACACCATCAATAACAATGATGAATAACACCATCAAGCAATAATGAGTAATCTGCAGTAAGCTCACTCCTGCCTGATGCACCTGGGAGGAGCATGTAAACTCATTCCATGAACAGCTCCGTGTTTTGAAGAAACTAAGGTCACAAGACTCTTGTTTCTTTGGAGTTTTCTCACAAGTACTCAGAATTCTCCTCACATGACTCCATTCTTGGAACATGTTCTGGCAGAATAGCTATTCAGAACACAAACTGAAATTTCATATTGGATTTTATATTTTGAAAGTTGAATATATTTATAACTACTACCAAAAATAAATAAAACTAGAAAAACAATTAGTTTTATATCCTTTCATAATTTGGGTCTGTTGCTGGCATTCAGTCTTTCCTTATTCCCTAATATTTAGCTTTTTACAATTCTCTTTCCTATATATTATACTGTACCTACATGTCCATTTGTTTACATATACTATTAGCTAGATTCCAAATATAAGGGAGAACATGCAGTTTTCTTTCTGAGATTGTATGTCCTCTCTTAAGTTCATTTTAAGCCCATTCATTTTCCTGCAAGTTTTGTGATCACATTTTTCTTTAACGCTAAATAGTTTTATATACTGTGTGTGTGTGTGTGTGTGTGTGTGTGTGTGTGTGTGTGTGTGCTGAATTTTCGTTATCTGTTCCTCTGTTTGGACAACTAGGTTGATTCCAATTCCTTTTTATAGTGAAAAAAAGCAGCAGTAAACAAGTAAATAGCTCTATGGTAAGGTATTGGAGTTCTGTGGGGAAATGCCCAGGAGTGAAATAGCTCACCCTACTCATATGGTAGTTAGTTTTAATTTTTTGAGAAATCTTCAAACTGATTTCCGCAGTGGCTGTATTAATTTCCATCCTTACTGCAGTGAGTAAGGGTTCCTTTCTCTGCACACCCTCGCTAACATTTGTTGTTAGATTTATTGATGATAGCCATTCCAGCTGAGGTGGGGTGAGGTGAGGTAAGTAGTTTGAATTTTCCTGATAGGGATATTGAGCACTCTTTATAGTTATTGCCATTTGTGGGGTGTTTGTTTGTTTGTTTGTTTTGTGAACACTGTCTACTCAGTTAATCTGTCTGTTCATTGATTGGCAGTTTTATTTCCTTGGTATTTAATTTTTGTAAAAATTTTTTTTATTTTTTTATTTTTTTTGGTTTTTTCGAGACAGGGTTTCTCTGTGTAGCCCTGGCTGTCCTGGAACTCACTCTGTAGACCAGGCTGGCCTCGAACTCAGAAATCCGCCTGCCTCTGCCTCCCAAGTGCTGGGATTAAAGGCGTGCGCCACCACCGCCCAGCAATTTTTGTAACTTTTATAAACTTCTTATCTGAAGTGAAGACAGTTCATTTCTTAATAGATATTACAAAGATCCTGGGTCATGCCTCCTTCCCTCCTACCCCAATCTATCTATATTTCATAGCAAAGAAAGGCAACTTATATATTGTGTTTGTGCATACACATGTATTTATGTTGAATATTGCTCCAGTGTTTGCTGAAAAGGACTGGGCTTCCCCTGTTTGCAGAGTTGTGCGTTCCCGCTCTGTGTGTAGTTTTCTCTGTGTTGGTTCCACTGCCCACTGATCTGACTTTGTCCTTTGATTTCTGTAGAGCATAAAGTCGGACAATATACCATCTCTCTTAGGTTTGGATTTTTGTTTTGTTTTGTTTTTTTTGTTTTTATTGGTTCATTGCTTGCTTGCTTGCTTGCTTGCTTGCTTGCTTGCTTGCTTGCTTGCTTGCTTGCTTGTTTTTCCGGTTTCTGGAGACAGGGTTTCTCTGTGTAGCCCTAGCCGTCCAGAAACTTGCTCTGTAGACCAGGCTGACCTCAAACTCAGAGATCTGCCTGCCTCTGCCTCCTGAGTGCTGGGATTAAAGGCCTGTATACCACTGCTTTTTGTTTTTTATTTTAATTAGTTTAAATTTATTTCTAGAGATATTGAATTTCTAAGTTTTAGAACCAGGTAGTCAATTTGTATTAAAAAAAATTAGCCCTCATGAGATTTTGATCTCATTAGGACTCTATCGAGTCCACATATCAATCTGAGAATTGAAACCTAAACAATATTTAATCCCCCTAATCATGAACAAGTAAATCTCTCTGTACATTTTCGTTTTCAGCAGTGTTTTGTAGTTTTCTATGTGTTGGTCTTGCACATACAAGACATATACACTTGCTGATTTTCTAAATTTGCAATTTATCCTTCAACCTTCTAAACCCACTCTTCTGGACACTGAATTATGACAGTTAGTGTGGTTCTGATGACTGCTTTGGACATTTCAGGTTACCTGACATTTGGTTGACCCCACTTCCAGTTTTAGTATGTTCCTGTGCTTTGAATGCCTGGTAATCTTTGAATGATAGAAATAAACTTTACCCTGTTAGGTGCTTAATGTTTATATATTCCTATATGAGTTCATAATACTTCTGGAATATAATTATTTAGAGAGAGGATCTTTTAAAGTAGGTTTTATAGTTTATGAGTAGCTCCAGGAAAGTCTACATTCTTCTGTGTTCTCTACCCAGTACCCCCGAATTAGAATTTAGTTGGAGTGCAAACACTTTGGGGTATGTCTGCATAACATTGAATTCTGCACAACTTTCTGAATTCTTGAGGAAGAGGCTCTACAGCTCCCTGGGCTTTTTTTATGTGCTTGGGCTTTATACTCATTTTGTTTTAGGGTAGGAAAGGATGCCTCCCCACTCTGTTATCCATCCAGCTCTGTTCTCCTTTGTCTCTACTCTGTCCAAGCTGGCTGTCTCCTGGTCCCAAGACACTCAATAACCAAGATTAGTCAAGCTTTTCTGGTTTGTTTTGGTGTCCTTTGTTTTTATGGTGCCAGAGATTCCAGTCAGGGCTTTGTGCATTCTAGGCATGTGCTTTTAATACTTTTAACTGTTTGAGTATGTTCAAAATGCCAGCAAGTTTTGAAAATCCTGGATTGCACACAGCAAATATTAGAACATGTTTTCTTTCCTTGTCAGGAATGGGTTTTAACCTGGTCTCTGAAGCAGTGTGCATGAAAGGCTATGATCTGATTGTGTAGCCGCACATAGTAAATGTCTACATTTTTGTCTGTACTAAAGAAGTAAACCTATTTGAGCCTTGCAGCTATTCTAAGAAATTAACAAGCAGAATAAGTGGCACAAACTGCTTTTCAGAAAAATTGAAACTTAAATTTTCTGACACAGTAAGACTCCAAAGGCCATATTTCCGTGGTGGGCTGCTTTCAAAGGAGTGTTTATTAACTACTTCCTGTATACCAATGCAGGCACACTGACCCTAGGAAAAGGCAAAGGCTGGACCAGTCCTTCAGAAGATACTCAGGCTGAGCTTGCTTTACAGTTAGGCAGCCTCTGCTGAACCAGAGACCTTGACCTTTAGACATGATTCAGTTTTGTCTGAATGTCCCAAGTCATGTCTAAAGCAGGCTGGTATGACTCTGATGCTCAGTCTGCTAACATTAGGGACAACTTTGGAATGGGACCCTGACACTGCCTCTGAGCTGTGATTTACAGAGTATCTGCATTCAGATTCTTAATGGTTTGGAATGGCATTGAACTACACATGCTGGGAGAAAGGGGACTTGTGTTTCTGACATCCTAGTTCTGAGGCATACATGATCCTTTGTGAGTACAGTGAGTGCATTAGAGTTACCTGTTTTGGACCCCTGTTATAAGGGGATGTGTTTACTTACCTGTCCGGTGCCTCAGTCACTGAGTAGGGTGCCACCCATAGAGAACACCCATGCATGTTCTCTCTAGTAATAGACTGCCTCCATGCTGAAGCCGGACAGTCCACAGTTCTCACATGCTTAAGATGACGACCTCAGCTCCCCTCCAGCTCTGCCTGCTGCAGGGCAGTCAGATGAAGGCAGCCTCTCTCTGTAGCATGTGACTAGAACTCTGGCAAAGGGATATAGTTTGTTTGGGGAAAGAGCTAAGGAGTTCACTTGTCCTTACAGTGTAGATGCTAAAGTTTTGAAGCACGGTTGTTTTGAGGTAAAGAACTCCTTATATTTATAATACTGTAAGCTATTTCTAGCCAAAACAAACATCACATCAGTAACCTGAAGTGCTTCCTTCTTAGGCTTGAGTGAGAAGACTAGTTCTGTTCATAAACAAGGTGGGGCTTCATACATGTCAGACAACTTAAGATGACATGCTGAAAGTAATTGCATGATTAAAAAAATAACTAACATAAATTCAGAGACCCAGAAAATAGATGTTTTATGTCATCCCGAAAGCATGAAGAAGCAGGGTGGCTTAGTGGATAAAGGTGACCTGCCCCACACCCCTAGCAGCCTGAATGTGACTGCTGGGACCCACATGATGGGATGATAAACCAACTTCTACTCATCATCCCATCTACACACACACACACAGGCACCATTGTAACCATGAGGAGGAAATCTATATTCATGGCTTCTTTTGTGCCACTGTCAGAGTGTCTGGGTCAGAATTCTGGTCTCTCTTGGGTTTTTGTCCTTTCTACAGTACTAGAAATTCTAGTACTAAATTCTCTGTACTACTTAGTTGAGATCAGATAACTGAAATTTTGTATTTACTCTGTATTAATTAGAGTCTAAATAACCATACAGAGAACTTTCCTTTTGTGAGAGTCACAATCCTATCTTCTCTCTTCTAAAGTCTTGAGTTTTCACATGGGCCTCTTCTCACTTGAACTAGGCATGTGACAAATCTCTGTGGGCCAAGTCTCTCAGAGAGATAAGTCACATACAAGAGAAGTTCACTTACACAGTGTTAAAATTGCAATGAACAGTTAATATGTTCTAAGGTAAAAAATAATCAGCCAGCTCTGGAAGCTACAGGCCTGATCAAGCATGCCAGATGCCACCCAAAGATCAGGTCAGGATGAAGCCAAATTTACTTTGATTTCTAAATATCTAAACTTCCTCTGGAATGTATTGTATGGTTCTGTGACATAAATTGACATCTTGAAGTTGTGAGGAGGATGGGAAGCTATTATCTTATGGTTCATGAGATGTTTTAAGATTCCACTAAAACCACTCCTTTTTGAGGCATGAGCAATTAATTTATTCTAACATCTCACCAGTTTACGGTACTCATATTATCACAGGCAGAAAGCCACAGGACACTTGGTACTCCAAAACTGACAGGTTCTCCAAAGCATGGCAGGAAATGCAGTAGAATGCACCTTGAGTCAAATCTGACCCATCTCAAACTTTTGTCTGAAGATTTTTGCATTAGAATTTTGTCTTAGTCAGTGTTCTGTTTGTGTGAAGAGATACCATGACCATGGCAACTCATTAAAAGGAAAACATTTAATTGGGTCTGGCTTACACTTTTAAAAGTTTAATTCATTATTATCATGGTAGAGCATGGAGGCACACATGGTGCTGGAGCAGTAGCTGAGAGCTACATCCTATCTGCTGGACATGGGGACAGAGAGCCTAGGCCTTGCTTACGCTTTTAAAACCTCAAAGCTCACCCTCAGTAACACATTTTCTCCAGTAAGGCTGTACCTCCTAATCTTTAATCCTTTCCAAGAGTTCTACTCCCTATTGACTATGCATTCAATATGGCAAGTACATGAACCTATGGGAGCCATTCTTATTCAGACCACCACAGTTTTCTCAGTTTTACACTGTGCTCAATAGACATGTTCTCGGTTTGGCATTCAGATTCTCCCTACCTAACTATGGGTGACTGACATTAAGTAGTACCGGTGCAGCTTGCACCTTCAGCCACTTGAGGTTTGTGTGTCATGCTGGATGTGGAAATGACGCTGCTCAGTGATGGCTGAGACTATGCCCCCAAAGTGATTTATTAATACTTTCTGTGTTGGAAATCTTGTTTCTGAGACCCCAGGGAAGGCCCCAGGGTTAAGATTATGATTTAGAGGATAACTGTTGTGGGATGATGTCTAATGTAGGCGCTCTTGGTACATCTTCTGCAGAGACGTCAGTCATCTCCCAGGTGTGGCTACACAAGTAGAGTGTGCTGAAGGAAGTTGTATTTATGTTGAAGGAATGGTCTGTAGACACTTGCCTTTGTGTGGCCAGTGTCCCTTCTAGGAATTAGCTTTAATTTAAATGGCATATCCTCTTGTGAGCCCTCTGAATCCCTATTTTTGATTAGGCCCTGATACTGCACATAGATTTTGAGCACTTAATTTAGCTTTCTTGTGTTATTGATGCCTTTCTAGCTCTAGTGCGATGTTGAGAGTAGAAGCTGTGTCTCCCAGGCTCTTCAGTGTTCCCAAACCTGCTCAGCTCAAGGTTTTGTTGATGAATAAAAGAACAAAAGAAATAATGTTAGCTGGACCATGCCGTAGATCTAGAAAACAGGTTCCACACACAGCAAAATATTAATAACCACTTTAGGGGCAGAACTCCCAACCATCACTGATTTAGTAATCTGTTCTCGCTGGTGCCTTGACCATCACAATGGCTGTGGAGGTGTCCAGGAGTTGTTCTAAGGAGAAAACTGGGTCTCTGGGGAGTGCTGAGGGCTCTAGAAATTGACTCAAACTACTATAGAGGCTAGAAGTCAGCCTACAGTGGAATGGCTGACCTGAACCCAGTCCTGGAGAGTGGATGGAGACTTGTCTAAGCTATAAGGAACTTTGCCTTCCTGCTCTTCTACACTGATTTTCCCTAGGATATAAAGAGTTCCCAACATGCTGGGGATTGGGGTGAAGGTAATATTTGGTACTTTGTGGTTCTTCATACACCAGGCTCAGATGTGTGTTGGATGGGCTAAATACTTCTGAGTGTAGAGATTCCTTAGTTGTTATCCATACAGACACTGACAAAGGAGCTTTCCTAAAGTACATCTTTCTCTGGAAAACTTCCCTATAACTCTAGAGAGATGGATCACTTCGTCTTTACTCACCTCAAGTAGAAACCAAGAAGGCGGTGCTTCATTAAATGGCCAGCATGCTCAACCTCTAGCTCCCTTCCCAATGGCTTCAAAATTATAAAACTAAGAGGAGGTAGAAACTACTGGCAAATGCCACTTACAGGCTTCATATAATTCCTAAGACTTTTAATATTACTATTATTTTAACCTTTAATACTACAAATATTTGCTGTATGCCTATTCTGTACTTAGTATAATTACAAAGTACTTTAGTAAACATCACCCTCAATTAAGTTTCATTATTTTTATTAGTATAATTTCACATGAACATAAAGATGCTTACATTTGCTCAACCCTGCGTTATGACTTATGTCTGGTTGTTCCTAGCAGCATTAACACAGCAGTATTCACAATAGTCTTTTATGTGTGTCTTTGTCTTGATTCAACAGCTCAAAGATATTTGAGACTACTACATACTATTTTTATGTCTCTGTTCTTGATTCAACTGTTGAAAGTTACTAGGGACCTTTATCTAACAGGATAAAAATTGTTCTCTGTAATGGAAATGTAACCTAAGTGTTAATGTATAGAGAAAGCAGTATTAGTTTAAAAGATAGCAAAGTGGGCAGGCATTTTTACTGAGCCTGCTCTCCATATGGAAGGATAACTCAGGTGCTAGACAGTCTTGTTTCAAAGTCTGTAGGGAGTTGTCTTCTGTGTGCTATGGAGAATAGACGTATGTACTGGAAGTTTTTTCCTCCCCTGCTACGTCTTGGATGCTACATTGATTACATGATATTAAATTCAATTACTCTGTAGCCCATTTATATTTTCAGAATGGTGCATGTGTTCAGTCTGCTTTTGAGATGATGCTGGAATTCTGGCCTTATATAGCCCAGGCAGGGTTAGAGGATCGGCATATTCAGTCCTTTATCATAGGGTTAGTTACTAAGACAGCCTTCCAGAGGTTCCTGAAGCTATACACAGCATTGAACCGTACATATGGTCCTCCTACATATGCATAAATATAATCGAGTTTAATTGCTGCTCACAGTGAGAGGATAACAAGTAGTTAAAATATACTATAAGAAGAATTATGTGACTGATCTTTGTCAGAAGTAAAGAGTCTTGGGGACTGCAGGTAACTGAAACCAGAGAAAGAAAACCTCATGTAAGGTGACTGTTCTTGTTAGTTACCTAAGTGCTATCTAGGTGACCTAGCTGGATTTTGCTTGCTCTAACTTGTTCTTCTTGGAGAACGGGGTATTTGTGGGTCAGAAGTCCTTGTTTGGGTGGACTAGCTGAAATTGGTTCTGAGATGGCTGTCAGACAACCCTTCCCCAAGCTTTTAACATGATAATTCATCCTCAGCACCCCTGTACCTGAGAGTTGCCATGGTACCAACTGGAAAGAACATAAGAAGTACAAAAGTGGCACCTGAATAATCTGTCTGTTCCTAGAAAAGGTGTGGACACTCACTTTTTATTTAGCCCCTCCCTCTCATGTCTATTTCTCTGTAACCTCCTTAACTCAGGTGCTGGGAAATTGACTTGTGGGTTTATCTGGCACTTCTGTTTTTGAGCTTATTTTTTGAATTTTACCTTATTGATGATTTATCACTTCCCATCTCCATTGTACTTAGTTGTGTTGTCCCACATTTCCCAGGGTAGGAAAGGCTCTGGTGCAGTGACTGAGAATGCTGTATGTTGTCAGTCCTTGGAGTCAGTGTGGCACAGAAAGCCTCCACACTGGTTCATTATTTTCTCTGGAGCTTTGTTTCTGTTATATCCAAGGAAACAGGAAAGGAGTTAAATCCAGGCATCATCATGGAATCGTTGCTTGTGGTTTTAGATGTCATATATGGGAAGCTTTGACTTACTGTTATTTTTGTTATCACTTATTATTTAGATGACTGGGCCAAGCTCCATTTAGTCCTGCTTTGGTTGTTAGAGAGTCCATTAGTGTTTTGAGGGGACTGCTGCTGCACTGGAGTGAGCAATTCTGAGGACTGCTGTGGAAATGAGAGAGGAGACAAACCTCACTTTGTTTAATATTTATTTAAGATTGAAAAAGTACTCGGGAATTTTTATAAGATTTTATTCAAATGGCCCTATAAAAAGTTAGTTTGTCTTTCTTATGTAGAAAATACTCTACTTTCTACCCTGTTTTCTTCGTGAGACCACAGGATGATTAGGTTTGATTAAAGAGTCTGATTTGTTAGCATCTTTAGGGTCATTCATTCACTTGGCTGATTGATTTCAAACAGATTGAGTTTGAGCTCTTTGTCCTTTTGCTCATCTTGATGCTTTAAATTCGAGGCCAGGATTTCTGAAACTTAGGATTTCAGGTTCAAACTAGGAAACTAACCAAAGTCATTTCAGTTTAGTTGTATACTTACCATAGATATTCTTGCTTATTTGAACACAGATAAGTGATGCAGATTCAGTAAACTAAGAGTTCTCTCTTAGACTTTCTTCTAGAACGCATCTTATCTGCTTAAGGTATCCATAGCTGGTGATGCCAGGCAGATGCAAGCAGCCAAAGAGTTAAGGGAGAATGTTCCTTCCAGCTATCAGAATCAACGTAGGGAGGAGAACTTTCCTGGTCTGTCAGTAGAAGTGGGAACCTGTAATGATAGAGCGCTCTGTCCAGGAAGTGGGAATGTGTGGTGAGTGAGAGCGCTCTGTTGATGAGAATGGGAACTGCTGGTATAGGAAACATGATGGTGGGAAACAGCTCTCAAGACAGAGCCGAAAGCAGATGCAACCTTTAAGGCTCCTGCTGACCTACCTTTGCCAGCAGTAACTCCAGTCCCTCAGGCTCCATGATCTCTCAAACAGTGCTATTGGCTAGGGACCATATGCTCAAGCACCTGAGGCTGTGGGGAACATTTATATTTAAACTGTAACCATAGGCTTAAAAGGTTAAGATCTATGTATGGAAAAATCACGGGCACCCTTTCTGTTGTGCTCATTTGCAGACATGTTAACATACCTGTGTAGATGGACCCCTCAGCTCCAACAGCGCTAAGCTGAGGAGCCCTGGGTCTGGATGCTGTCTGGAAGTCTGTTATGGACAACCCTTACACATTCTTCAGCCTTTGTTTTCACTACATTAACTGAGGGCTATAACATCTCATATTATCGTTCCACATACCTAAATCAGTGTCACCTATTCTTGACAGGAACCTAAATCTATCAGTTAGATGACTAGTAATATTAATTGCAGTTGGCTGGTTTGTTTTCTTTTGTTTTCTAAACCACTGTGCCATTTTCTGTAGTTATACATGTTCATCTGTCTATATGTTTTAACTGGAAAACAAAATAACCTTTTAAATTATTGCTTCTGCCTGGTATGGAGTGTATACCTGTACTCTCTGTGCTAGGGAGGCTGTGGCAGGAAGATGTGAGGCCAGCTTTGGCTACATGGTGAGTTCAAAGGTAGCCTGAACAACTAAGTGAGACCCTGTCTAAAAAACAGAACAAATAACAGCAAACGAATTTTGGAGTGGTGGCTTAAATGCCCAACAATACTGAGCTAAGCCCACATAACTAAAGAATAGGTACTGACAAGCAACTATATAATCTCAGAAGAGAGCAGACAAGCTACAGGCTGGCTTCTGGATAGAGTTAAAGGTTGTGGTTCTGAGTTTATATGTGAAATGTCAAGAAAAGAAAGTAGATATGCTTTAACCTACCTTTTCTTTCCTCTTCTCCCCCTTTTCTGTAAAAAAAATAGGCCAAGCCTGATATCTGATATCCCGAGATATATACACACACACATATACATGGCTTTTGTCTTGTGGGCCATCAGCTTGCCGCATGTTCTCTGTCTTTTAAGAGTCAGCTAAGCATTGACTTGAATAACCCGTCCCCACAGCTTCTCACTTAGACTGGATAATAGATATTTCATTTAAATCACAGATAGTGATTGATAATCTTAACCTTCCACACCAAGTCTGGTTGTTTTTAAAGCATGCTATATCAGAGAAAACAAAAGCAAGCTCAAGCTGTACTCTGTCCACAAAAGCTTCTCTTTGGTATTTGACCTGTATTTTTTTTTTTTTTTGGATGTGGATTCTACCATGTGTAATAAATGCACCAGTGTGCCCTGCATTATAAATGGTATGACATTACAGATCAAGGAAGTTGTCTTAGATTACCTGTGCCGTGCCAAAACTAAATTGTTGGAACCTCTAAAATGTCTTTATATTGGCATGTTTATGATTTTAATTCTTGAAGGAGGAGGGTGGGGAATTGCAGGAATGTAGAAGAATCTGCCAGGAAGCGTAATCTATCTTGACTCATCTAGAGAGCCTCTTGGTAACAGCTGAGATGAGCAGCAGCATGCCTCTTCACAGACTGCCTTCAGCATCTCAGCTCTGAAGATGTCTTCTTTAAGCAGCACTTGCCAGAATGAACATCTTGACTTTTCTGTGGGATATGGAGTAGAGGAGAGAAAAGAGGGATTGAAAAATGAGTTCTTGTCCTGCAGTGAACCACAGACAGACCAATCTGTAGGCTTTTATGCTATGCAAAGGGCTTGTAGTGCAAGCACATGTGCCTGTCCCCGTTTCTGTGATTCCTGTCCAACCTTTACGTTTCTCTGCTCTGTTTCTGAAAGTCATGTTGAGTTCAAGTCTGGAAAACCATTAATCTCTTTATTACTTTCCACAGGTGGAATACATGTTGGTGTCCTTTGATCATGAAAATAGAAAAGTCCAGTTGTTACTGAATGGAGGAGATGTTCTTGAAACTCTGCAGGAGAAGGGGGAGAGGACAAACCCCAAGTAAGCTGATGCTCTCAAGTCTCAGCCTAGTGCTTCTGGAGCATTTGGAGTAACTAGGACATAGGATCTTTTCTCAGCTGTCTTGAAGGGAGGACGACAGAGGGTAAGAGTGTAGGCTTGGGTCCCAAGTTAGAGTCTCCAATTCTGGTTCATCTAGTTGGTAGGTGAGTACCCTTGAATGACCTCTCTGTGCCTCAGTCTCCTCACCTCTATAAAGTGTGGCTAACAATATTTACCTCACAGACACTTCAGAATACTCAGTACAGTCAGCTACAGCGTGGTGACTTTTTCTTAGACACATTTCTGAAATATGATTGAGATCCACAGCAGAGTTTCAGACAAAACTGGAGGCAGCTTTGTTTTGGCAGCATGCTTTAAGTCTTTCCTTCTTTCTTCCTTCCTTTTCTTCTCTTCCTCTTCCTCTTCTTCCTCCTCCTCCTACATTTGTTTTTTTGTTTTATTTTTCAAGACAGTAGTCCTGGCTGTCTCAAGCTGGTCTTGAACTTGGAAATCTGCCTGTCTCTGCCTTCCAGTTGTTGGGATTAAATATCCCATTACTACTACACTTGACTTTTTTTTCTCCTGGTTAAATATTTCTTTATCTGGGAGTAGAGAGAGGCCAGGAGTATCTACTCTCTAGTTCATTTTCTGTTTGGTTGCTTTGGGAAGCTGTGTTTGAGGACCTCAGTATTGAGCTAAACGCCTGTAAGACCTCAGTTCCTTCTTTGTAAAGTGGACTAGCTTTATCCTGGACAGAATACCTTCGTGCATTTTCAAAATCTTACATATTTTGAACTCAACATTTAGCAGCCTTAAGTAGTTGAAAACTGTGGAAAATTTACAGCTTTAATAAGCCTTTTATTTATCTGTGCCTAATATCTTTAAAATTTTTAAAGCAACTTTATAAAACTTCAAAAAATTGAGTGGACTACAGCAAAAGAATAAGCTGAAATTAAAATGACTTCTCCATAGCCACCCGACCCTCTGGAGACCGGAGTATGGGAGTTACATGATTGAAGGGACGCCTGGCCAGCCCTATGGGGGAACGATGTCCGAGTTCAACACCGTGGAGGACAACATGAGGAAACGCCGGAAGGAGGCGACTTCTGTATTAGGAGAACATCAGGCCCTTTGCACTATAACCTCATTTCCCAGGTTAGTTCCCATGTCAACGTGTTCTAGTAGGAATATCAGACTAGGTTCTGAAGAAAGTAAAGCATGACCTGTGCATTTCCCTTGACAATTCTCGCACTTAAAGGAAGTTCCTACTCTTGGACAGGACAGCACTATCCTCTTCAGAGTTCACTTTAAGGAACTAGTGTACAACTGGATCACTCCTCAACCCCCACCAAATCTGTGTTTTAAATAAGTCTACAGTCTTGTGTTGGCCACCTTCACAGCTAACTTGCGACATGTGTGGTTCATGGGCTGTAGGTTGGACTTGCCTGTTAACATTTGATGCACTCACTCCTAACGTTAGGGCTACATAAAAGTCGCATAGCATCTTCAGTTGGTGGGTGGGCTGTGCGCTGGTAAGAGCACACACGTAGACAGGGTTGGAATGACCCTATGACTGGGGGCTGGTTGGTGGTGTGGGGAGAGTGTGGCTCGGGCCCACTGGGGAGGAGCCCATTGCAGACACATTCAAAGGAGCATCTGTCCTCCAGCACTCAGAATACCAGCACGAGGTATTCTGAGCTGTGGGATCCCATCCCCCAGAGTGCCTTTGAACTTGGAGGAGGGAGCATACTTTCACAATCTGGCAGATAATCTACCACAGATAAGTGAGATCACGGGGAGCAGTACCTCGGGGCACACTTGTTCCTGGAGTGCTCTTGCCAGATACTGACTGAACAAGCTGAGTCACATTTGTATTGTGCTGGAGATTTAGGGTTTGTCACCAATAGTTATGATGGTAAATGCCAGTAAGTAAATATAGTGAATGTGTTCTCAGATTAGGAAGGAATACATGAATGTCCAATATTGAGTATAGTGCCCCTACGTAAGACTGGAGTTCTAGTCAAAAGCTCATTTATCTATGTTAGATGTCCACCTCCTCCATCAAAAGAGTTATGGGGATGAGTATCCTTGGCCTTAAAGCACTAAATTGTGATGCTGTTTTTCCTACTGGGAGGACAGGTGTTCAGAATCATACCATTGATCCTAGAAGGACATTATTTTACGTAGGAATTAGTAGCTTTTAACCTCCCTGTTGCCATTCCTACATACAGCAGTTAAAACCTTAAAGTCAGCTGACAGATACTGAGAGACGAGTGCTTTTTCTTTTCCAGACCCAGAGAGGCTTTGCTCTGCAGAGCTGAGGCGACAGCAGAGATTAATCAAATACCTATTATATAAATATATAATGATAAAATTAAGGAGTGGCATGGGGTGTGGATATGGCTATGGATTCTGGGGTAGAGGAAGGCTTCTCGAAGGGAAGATGATTGGAGTGATGTCTAAAATTCTAGGAGGCATTTCATAGGAGAGGGAGCAGAAGGATATCCTGGGGAAGAGGAGTCACATAGGTACCCTCGTGGGAAGTAGCAGATAAGGAGTTACCCACTGTGACCAGGAAGCCGTGGGGAAGGTGACAGTGAGGCCAGGCAGGCTGTTAGGAACGTTGATTGTTATTCTGAAATCAGTAGAGACTTTGGGAGTCTAGGCTGGATAGATAGTATCACACGAGTGCTTTGTAGCCCTCATCTGAGCTGTCGGCATGGGAGCAAATGCATAGCAAGTGGCAGGGCATGCCAGGCAAGGGAAAGGGCGCTCCCTAGGCACTGTTGTGGTGATCTGGTTGATGGTAGGCAATGACGATAGAAAAGTGATAGGTCGTAAAGTGACAGAATCAGCTAACCTGCTGGAGAGGAGGGGACAGATCAAGGATAGTGCTGGAGGTGACTGCTGGGAAACCTTGGGATAATGGAGTAGCAGCCTGAGAATCAGGCTGTGGGTGTTGCTTGTCTACAGAGTGAGTTCCAGGACAGCCAGGGCTACACAGAGAAACCCTGTCTCGAAAAACAAAACAAAACAAGAAAGAGAGGAAGAGAGGAAGAGAGAAAGAAAGGAAGGAAGGAAGGAAGGGAGGGAGGGAGGGAGGGAGGGAGGGAGGGAGGAAGGAAGGAAGGAAGGAAGGAAGGAAGGAAGGAAGGAAGGAAGGAAGAAAAGAGTCCCGCATTTGAAAGACAGTGTTCCTTCTGGGACACAGGGCCGCAATGTCTTTGGTTACACTCTACTGTGTATCTTGCCTCAGTTAATGGTTCTGTGTGGAATAGTTCTACTCTAGTGAAAAGGTTTATAGTGGCTTCTTCCATTATAGAGAGAATTGAATAGGTTCCATTCAAAAAGTCTAGAATTCTTTCTCTTTGTTTTTTTTTCCCTCCTCCTCCTCTTCATCTCCTTCAGTTGTTGTCTGTTTTTGTTTGTTTGTTTTTTGAGACAGAATTTCTCTGTGTAGAAAGGCAGGGAGTTGAAATAAGGTCTGGGTTAGTAGGTTCTACTACTGATCTAGAACCCTATAAAAAGCCTGCTTTGTTTTTTGCTTTAACTGACTTGGAAGTATTCTCTTACTCAAGTGAGGTGGGAGGTCTGAGCACTGTACTTGGGAGCTGGATGGAACCTGTCCTGTTTTGAAATTAGAACTTTTCTTAAAGCTAAATAAGACAAGAAGGTTGGATCTTGGATATCAGAGGGCGCTCTGGTGTAAGTTGGGGACATTGTAGGCACTGCTTAACCTTGAGGGACTTCTGAGGAGATAGTAGAGGCAAGAACCAGAAGAGTTGGTCCAGATTCATCAGGAGGTTGGAGCAATTTTTGAATAGGGTTGAAAGGTAGTTGTGAGCATTTACATGGCTAGTGAACAGTTCCAAAGCTGTATAGAGCACCTGAACCTCCTAGAAGCATGTGACCAAGGAGCTCGTCCGCTCCTTGGGGGGAAGCTGAGTAAATGGGCCTAGAGGCTGAGTGGAGTCAAAATCAGTAGGAGTAAATAAATGAGACCCCAATGCAGGACAGTATAATACAGAAAAGGATCACCAAGGGGCCAGCATTCACATTGGTTTGGAAACACTGCTCCACTCTCTAGAGTGGGGAGTAATGGAAATTAGGTGTTTTTAACTGTTGCAAATTATGGTGAGATGCACCTAACCCGTTGTGAAGCCGTTTCCCACCTATTCCTTCTCAATTGGTTGCAGACTAGGCTGTCCTGGATTCACACTGCCAGAGCACAGACCCAACCCAGAGGAAGGAGGCGCATCTAAGTCCCTGTTCTTTCCAGACGAAGCCATAAACAAGCACCCTCGCTTCGGGTGAGTGAGGCTCAGACTGCGGTCTGGGGTACAGTTATTTGGTCTGTGAATGCCTCTCAAGCATATGTTGGATTCAGAGGAGACAGCAGACAGATATCTGCTCATGTTGCTTCGTGCATACAGGTTTACTTTGTGTTTCAGAGCCATCCTTAAACTCCTTGGTTCCTTTCCTCCGGTTGAATTTACAGAGTTTTCAGTCCTGATCCTTTTCCTCTCTAAGTTACCGCTGGGATCTCTCATTGCCCAGGTTACTCTGTCTGCTCTGACAAGGTCACGTGTATACACAGCACTTAGCACAAGCATTCTCCTTGTATCTGGTTCTGTAGTTGAAGTTGCTTCAGGTCCTGCACCAGCTTGATCTTGGCTTTATTCCTATGGATTCACTCACCTATATTGAAAAGAAGTTCCTGACCCCACATGAGGGACACTAGGAACTGTCAGCTTATTCCTTTTTTAAGCAAGGATAGACAAAGACTGACTGACTGACTTGTTCTTTTGTTTGTTTGCTTGTTTGAGGTAGCGACTGTTGTTTGTTCCTTCATTTATTTGCTTATTTGTTTGTTTACTTACTTATGGCAGGGTCTGTCTATGCAGCCTTGGCTATCCTGGAATTCACTAGATAGTCTAGGTTGGCCTCAAACTCACAAAGATCCTCCTGCCTGACTCTAGTACTGAGATTAAAGAGCATTATTATGTGTTTAAAAAGAAAATACTGAGCCACCGCAAAAGACAGATCAGACAATTATAAAAGCTACCCCAGAATCCCTCATGGAAAAGGCTAGCACAGGAGGTCCTGACTGACTGAGGGATCAAAGCAGGTGTCAGGACAGATGTCTGTCACAGCACTGTTGAACTAATTGTAGTCATATAACATAAAATAAGTGAACCTTGGTTTCATAATTTATCGAACCTCATCCATCTAAAGTGTTGCTGCAATTTATAGTCAGTTTGAAAAATCTGAGAGGAAATTTTTTCCTTTCTTTGTGCTGTTAAAATTATGTTTGAATTAGGACCAGTCACTGCAAGTGTTCAGTGGCTATAATGTATGTATCAGGTAAGAATCCAGCCAGTGTTTTGTAATTGGGGAACTGAAGCAGGTAAAGAATTGGGACTCCAGTGATAACCTAAGTTCTTAAATTTTACTAAAATCATTGGAGTTTTCATGAGAAATGTTAGAACTAGCTAGACTGTGGCTGCCCATGGACACCTATCTAAGCTTAACTTGGGTTAACAATAGGTGATCAGAAAGAGATGGTCCCCAGGCAGAGCAAAGGAACTGCTGTTTACCAGTCCTCTTTCAGGAAACCCTTAGGGTAGCATGTCACATGTGCCACAAGGCTGTCTTGGGTTTTAGTTTGAGGTAGGATTCAGTCAGTTCCATCCCTTTAGATGTGCTCAAATTCTAATGTGGCAGTTCTTGGGTGACCTGTTCTTTTGTCTGGTTGTTTTAGTACTCTAACAAGAAACATCCGGCATAGGAGAGGAGAAAAGGTTGTCATCAATGTGCCAAGTAAGTGTGTGGGGACGGGGCCGGGGCTGGGGCAGCATGTCCAACTGTCAGCTTCCATTCTCAACTCTTCCTCTTCTAATTAATAATGCAGTATTCAAGGACAAGAGCACACCGTCTCCATTTGTAGAAACGTTTCCTGAAGATGAGGAGGCATCAAAGGCCTCTAAGCCAGACCATATCTACATGGATGCCATGGGATTTGGGATGGGCAACTGCTGTCTTCAGGTATTGCCTCTATTGCCACCAAGAGACTGTCCTCTTCATTATGCATGTGTCTTGTTTATAGTCATTTTCTAATCTGATTTAAAAGATAGCATGCCTTCTGGAAAATGATGTTGCTTTAGTAAAATCTTTTGTAGCTGTGTTCTGACTAAGAATTTACAGTTCACCACAAAGGTGTGTGGTTGTTATTGAATTTAGTATCTGTTGGTAAGCAAATGCTTGTGAATGCCCTTTCTAGATGCCTGATTTTTACTGCCATCTAGTGACAGCCTTTGAGGATGTTAGATAAGGCTCAGGTCTCTATGTCTGAAAAATGACCTCTGCAGGGAGAATCCAATGACTTTATGATCCAAGGGCAAAGGTTGTTTGGCATTTAAAGTTTTATTCTTGTGCAAAGCTACCTCGTGATTTAAAAGGAATAAATACTTAACAGTCTTTGCTTTGCCCCTGGCTAAGCTACAGAAGAGATACAATAGTATTTCTCAGTTCATGCAGTTAAAAGTTTTGTTGGGCCTAATCAAATAACTGATGGCCTCCAGCAGTGACTGTGACAGGCTCCCTCAGGAACAGAGTCGGGGGTACAGACTCCTACCCCACACAGGCCATGGCTGAGTCTACCCCTGCTGTCCTTGCTACGCTGGCTCACTTTGTTAAACTGACTGTAGCCTCAACACAAAGGGCACAAGACTCAGCATTCTTTTCTCAGGATGCAGTCCTACACACAGTTGTCATGGAAGCCTCTCAACTGTTAACTTTTAAAACTACAGATAATTCAGATTTAATACCCAAGTCAGACTTTCCCATGCTGTTTGTTTCTGTATCATGATAAAGGAAAAGGTGTTTTGTTTCCTCTGCATATTTAAGTAGGATATGTGGCCTCCCAAGAGAAAAGTGTTCCCTTAGGAATGGTTGCACATCATTTAAAACGAGCTGACTTTTGACTGTGTCACCTGCTTTCTTATCTTAAATACAAATAGTTCTGGAATGAACTCTTAAGCTGTAGCATTTAAAATACATGGCTTCAGTATTCTGGGAGTGCTCTCAGAACCCAGCCCTTCCTTGGCTTAATATTGAACCAAGGTCTATCAACGTTGCAGAGAGCAACAGTCTCTCTTGAGACACTTGATTTATGTGAATAAGTGAGTCCTACTGGTGGGGACAAACATTTTCATGTGTAAAGACATGTTCTCTATTCTATTTAAGGTACTTCTCCCAACATATCTTGTTACAGTATTCCATTTCAAAAAGTTGTAGTGACAGATAATTCAGACATGTGATAAATGAGATGAACTCACAAGTAGCTACAAAAGTCCCTGCCTTCTATCTTCTGACTGGGACCTGAAGGAAATATTTATTATAGAAAAGCACAAAAAGGAAAGTAATTGTTTAGTTAATGGTAGACTTAACTAGACAAAACAAACCTCCTCCAAATTTGTGAGCCTGCTGAGTGCTCAAGTACTTGCCTGTGCTCCCAGTGCTATAGAAGGATTGTGAATCAGGCCAGCCTGGGCTCCGTAACCAGACCATCTCACAGAAAAGTAAATTTTTACTCTTCAGGGGTTTGGAGAAGCATTTAATAAACAGAAAAGGATCATGGCCTGCTATGGATTTTTTTTTTCTACTTAAGAAAATTATGTGGTTTCAAAACTGGATTCTAGGTAAATTTCAGATTTGGTTTCTAATCTCCGTGTTTTCATTTCCTTTGCTTCTTGTCAGTGTCATAGTGACATTTCCTCTTATGTGATCTCTTAAGAGGGCAACAAAAGCTTCCCATGCTTATACCTTTGTTAGGGGATCAGAGCTCCTTGGTTTTGCTTTCCCACAAAGGCACCATCTACAGTGGCGTTCACTTGACTGGATGCACATAGTGTTTCAGTTCTAGAGCCAGGGAAGGTCATTAAGAAATCTACATAAGATGCCGGTTGTTAAAACAGAACTTTGAAATTCCAGGCATTCCTCTTCATAGATCTTTCTAAAGCTGGGTTTTCCAGGATGTACCTACGAATCCTCTGCTCTGTTCCAAGCTACTTAAGGAAAGTCAGTCAGACACCATCCAAAAGTATTCATTACAATGTCTGCAAAACTAAAGATAGTAATGCACAGTAACATTTAAGAGTCACAGGAAAGACATAGATCTACTAAGAAATGCGTGTCCAACAGACTGTCTGTCACAGCACCCAGAAATACTTGACTCTTTTATATCTCCAAGGTTTTAAAAGTCTCTCAGCATAGCTTCTCTCCATGTTCCCCTCTTTATCATCCCTCTTTCATGGCCTTCTGTCAATTTAGTAAGTAGATGGCAAACACTGTTCCACATTCTTGGGACAGAAGACCTCAGGACAGAGTCCTGGTGATAGGTGTTAGGACCACAGCCAATGAGCAGTACTCTGCTTATCCAGTTCCACTTCACATTGGATCCGTACTACACATAAAGTGTGTACATGCATGCGTAGACCAGAGGCCAACCTCAGCTATCGTTCCTCAAGCACTGTCCACAAGGGTCACTCATTGGCCTGGAGCTAACAAGCCCTAGGAATCTGCCTATCTTTGCCTCCCCAGCTCCCAGACTATAAACACATGCCGCCACACCCAACTTTTGGTGGGGGTTCTAGGGATCAAAGTCAGGTCTCAGCACCAACAAGGCAATCACTTTACCTTGTGAGCTGTCTTCCTGGCCTCACATTGTTTGTTAGTCTCATGTCATTAGACAAGATGTCTTGCCTTGCTTATCAGCGGCTTTTATCTCTAGCTCTTCTCAACTTTGATGATAACGTTTGAAACTTTTTTCCTTAATGGCTACAACATAGCCTCACATTGTCTTAATCTGTAGTGGCTAGTGAGTTGTCATTACTTAATGTGTTACTCACTTTAGCCTTAACATGGAAACTACAAGATCAGGACACCAAGTTATTTAAATAATTGTTTCAGAAGTTGCCCTATATAATTCAGCAGGTGTGTCCCCCATGGAACTTGTTTGATGCTATAAAGGACAGTTGATATATATATATACTTTTTTTTTTAAACTGCTGGAACTGTCATTACAATAACACTGAGATTCTTTAACAATGCTTTCATTAGCCACTGTTATTTCAAGGTTTAAGCACATCAATTATTTCCTGCATCAGGACCAAACTCAAACTGTTATTACTGAATGGTCATAATGGAGGAAATTAAAATTGTTTTCAATTTGTGGTTATAACAGTTGTGCTGGTCTCACAAAATGTACTCCTTGACCATCACTACCACCCTTCCCTGTGAAGGAACACAAGACTTTGTTTCTTTGGGGTTATTATTTTAGAGGATTTGTTTTAACCAATGTGATTTTCTTATCCATTTCTGGTGCCTACTTGCTCCTTATGAAGTTTCCTAGGTAATCTTCTTAAATTTGTCAAAACATACATTCCAGCGTAGATGTTTCCCTCTGAAGTCAAGAGCCTTGGAAACCTAGCTGTTTCCAGGACTTTTTCATCCCCTTACATTAACCTACACGTCACAGCACCTGTACCTCTTATCCTCTAGCCTCCTCTTCCTTTATGGCCTAGGAACACCCAACAAAAGTCTCCGTCATGCTCTGTTCACTGGTCCCCAGAACCCACCTGCTTTGACTCTGGTAGCCTTGAGCTTTCTCCTTCTCAGACATGCAATTTCACTCTAGTCCCTTCTGGCCTTACTGCTTTCCACATCCCCAACAACTTCACCCCACCCTGCTGCGCTTGGAAATACACCAAATACAGCCCTCCAGCGTACTTGGAGAGCTGCCCATAATGTCACCAAACCCTTCTTTATACCAAATGCATATAAGACCTCCACTATTAGAAGCCAACATGAGGCCGAAGCTCTGCTGCCGTGTCTGACTCTCTTCTTTTTCCTGGCTTGACAGTGGTTTTGGCTTACACCGATGTTTATGAGTTGTCCTTATGAAGTGGGACATGATTACATACATTCACCCAAGACAACTTGTAAGCCAAGTCATACCTGAAGCCTTCACATCTGTGATGTGACCACCTTCTTTTCTCCATTCACTGTCCTTCTCAGACTTATTGTTTCTGGGCGAGATAATGACTTTATGTTGTTTTAATAATTTTATTCTCAAACAGGTGACATTTCAAGCCTGCAGCATATCTGAGGCAAGATACCTTTATGACCAGCTGGCCACTATCTGCCCAATTGTTGTAAGTAGAAAGTGTGTCTTTCTTTAAATCCATCCTTGTAGAAAATAAGACCATGTGCTATTTACTGAACTAATAACACATAGAAGGAGCACTGGAGAGAAGAGTAGTGCTTTTTGTTGCTACATTTGAGTATAGCTATCCTTTCTCCCTCTGCTAGTATGTCCATGTGCTATAGAAGGGATGGCTTTAATGAGTAGAGGACTTGGAATTTTCTTGTACATTCTATTCATAAAACAGTGGCTGAAATACATACAGTGGAACATCAAGGATGATGAGTGGGTGGAGCCTTCTCTGCACTTTGACCCAGCATTTGCTGTCTTCTGTTTTTAGATGGCTTTGAGTGCTGCGTCTCCATTTTACCGAGGCTACGTGTCAGACATTGATTGTCGTTGGGGAGTGATTTCTGCATCTGTAGATGATAGAACACGGGAGGAGAGAGGACTGGAGGTACGAATGACCTTTTTTAAACCTTAATAGATCTTTTACATTACACAGGGGATGTGTGCATATTGTAACCACTTGCATTTTGAAGTCTCCCTTAGATGTTTACCCTCTGGGTCTTCACATCAGGGAAGAGAATACAGGTGGTGAGCCTGGCTTTGTTTTAAGTGGGTACGTGAGGAGGAGGGTGCTTGGTTTGCGTGGGAAGTCAGTTTTTATCCTTGCTAGAAATCTGTATTACATGTAGCTTCTTTTAAAAATACTGCTCATTTTGTGTTGTAGCAGTCACACCGACAGCTGTTTTACCAAAGGCTCTGGCATATGTCCAGTAGTTTCTGCTAGGAAGGTGGATGGTTTTCTCATTTGAAGGCTTTAGGTTTTTCCCTGTAAGGTCAGTTTAGTCTTATTAGCATCTCTTGTCCATGCTGAACTGCAGTAGTGTGTCCTTTTAACTCTGAGCTCCAGGAGCATGCATCACCACCCACCTCACCAAGCCAGGTACCCAGGTTCATCCTAGGTGAGACTGGACTAGGACCTGGCTGGACATCTCCACTAAGGGCATTTCTGCTCTGGCTCTTTCGTAATTATTCACAAATTGTTGAACATATTCTATAATTTTGTTGTTGTGTATGAAAGAGAAAGGGTTGGAGAGGGCACACGTGCTGCAGCATATACATAGAGGTCAGAGAACAACATTGTAAGTCTGTTTTCTCCGCTCTGAGTTCCAAGAATTGAATGTAGGTCCCCAGGCAAGTGTGCTTCTGTACAATTAATTACCTGGCTGTTAATTTCAGATCATTTCTTCTGTTTTAGCCTCTGAAGAACAATCGCTTTAGGATCAGTAAGTCTCGGTATGACTCCATAGATAGCTACCTGTCTAAGTGTGGTGAGAAGTACAATGACATTGACCTGACCATCGATCAGGAAATCTATGAGCAGCTCTTGAAAGAAGGTGAGCGTTTCCCACAGCTACATTGTTCATATGTGCACCTTTTGTTCTTCAAAGCGCTTTACACTTTTTGCTGACTCCTGGTCTGGTTTCTGTTTTTAGTGTGAAGTCTCTAACTTTTCTTATGAGGCTGCTTGTTCCTAAAGTTTCAAGTTCCAAATACTTGTGAGATCTTCTTGACTTTTAGCAAAAGGAACTTGTTGGAGCTCTGTATCTAGGTCCACACCAGTGCCCAGCAGGCATTGTGTGAGGAGTGAGTAGACTCCGAGTCTTCCCCAGTGTCCATAGGATAAAACCCTGGGCAAGGTGAGAACACTGAACCTCCCAGTCATTCCTAAGCTTCTAGACCCTTTCTTCAGTCTGTGGACTTAGAAATTCTACATGGTGCTTTGCCCTTTGTGGTCAGTCCCCTGTGGTCTGTCTTTGCAGGCATTGATCATCTTCTGGCACAGCATGTTGCTCACCTCTTCATTAGAGACCCACTCACTCTCTTTGAAGAGAAAATACACCTGGACGATGCCAACGAGTCTGACCATTTTGAGGTATCTCCCATTCAAATGTATTTTACTCCACAAACTAAAGTAGGTTTGTTTCTGTGCCTGTGAGGATTAGTGACAGGAAAACGTCTTACATTACCTCGTACAATACAGAGCTAAGTGAGGGAAACTACGGATGAATTGAAAGTGCTCCCATGGCTCTTCCTAGTTCTCAATTCTGTGAAACTAAACCCTGTGGCACAGAAGTAAAGTGTTGCAGATGTATCCTGAAGCACACGTTTTCTCACAGACCACATTTGACAACGTGTTTAAGTTGTTAACTTTTTTGTGTTTGTAAATAGGGAAGTATTGGTGTGGGTAGACAGTGAACAGTCTTTGTCCCTAGTTAAGTACATGTAACCTAAATGTGTTCTAAATGTGTAGAAAGTTAGTTGGGCAGTGGTGGCACACACCTTTAATCCCAGCACTTGGGAGGCAGAGGCAGGCGGATTTCTGAGTTCAAGGCCAGCCTGGTCTACAGAGTGAATTCCAGGACAGCCAGGGCTACACAGAGAAACCCTGTCTCCAAAACCAAAACCAAAAAAAAAAAAAATGTGTAGAGAGTTGGTTTCATCCTCTTTCTTTTTGCTGTTATAGAATATTCAGTCCACAAACTGGCAGACAATGAGGTTTAAGCCTCCTCCTCCCAACTCAGACATTGGATGGAGAGTAGAGTTCCGACCAATGGAGGTGAGACCCATGCTTCAGCCCAGAAGCTCCCTCTGGCTGCTTTCCCCCTTTCTAATGCTCTTCTCAGAGGGCTCTAGAAAGCAATAGGAATCACACTTGCCTATGAATAGCAACTCCAAACGCCCCTGGGAGCTGATACTCACATGTGGACCTGGGTAAAGGACTTCCAGCCTCAGAAGGGGAAGATGAACGTGCTTGGGAGAAATCCAGTCTGAAGGGCCAGTGAGGGGCAGCTGGGGCAGCCAGTCGATTCCTAACATTTCTGGTCTTCATCTACAGGTGCAGTTAACAGACTTTGAGAACTCTGCCTATGTGGTATTTGTGGTACTGCTCACCAGGGTGATTCTCTCATACAAACTAGACTTCCTCATTCCACTGTCCAAGGTAAACATGGTGTGTTTACACCGATGAACGTAGAGAGTGTAAATGGGGTTACTTGTTTGAAGTCACTGTCCAGTTTTAACCTGTCTTTACATAGAGTTCTTTTACTCATCAGAATAAACTGTCTACTTGGACTTCGATTTTCCTTGCAAGCCTACATCTAAGGTTTTGTTTAAAACCATCTCCCTGATAATCCCATTGGTCTACGATATCAAAATGAGGGTAACTGGTGGGCTTGCTGGTAGAATTCATGGAAGGTTTCAGTGCAACCAAGCGTAGCATGTTTGTGGAGGATGTGATGGCATGGATTACCAAATTAAGAGTTTCACATCCCCACCCCCACAAAGAACAGAGAAGAGGCTTTCTGGAGGAAGTTGGCCAGCAAAGCTTCTGAGCATCTCCTTGCTCAGGCCACAGAGAAAGCTGTGTAATCTGGAGAAGCCCCTAAGATGGTCAACTCTGGGAACTTTTCGGCAAGTAGTCCACGTGACATAATGATGGCCGGGAGAGACTGCTAGACGGGTGCAGGCTCTGCTGCTGTGGACCCCTGTTGAGGAGTGAGGCTACAGAAGGGTGGAAGCAGCTTGGTCCTAGCAAGCCTGGGAGGGATTCGAGAGGCGTCTGTAGTCTCTAGGTGGAGAAGTCCATGCGAGCCACACAACCAGGCTTGTGAGCATGAGAACATGTCCCAGAGCTGACAGAAAATTAAGAAAAAGTACCCCTAAGAGAGGAGGTCTCACTCAGTCCTCAGTGAAGCCATTAACTGCAGAACCCAAAAGTAGGAATTTTATCTCAGCAGAAATGTTCTGGACAAGGGGAGACTGAGATAAGGACCCCTTTGGGGTGGGGCGGGGTGTACTGCTTACTGAATTGAATGCCAGAGAGACGGAAAGAGCGTTATTTGAGTTCCCTCCCCAGCCAAGTGATTTCTCTATTTTGTATGATTTAGTGCGTGGCCCAGTTTACTTTCTGCAACTGTGATGAACACTGTGACCAAAAGCAACTTAGGGAGAGAACAGTTGTCCTCTGACCATCTGCCACATGTATGTCATATAGCACATCTGTGGCCCCAATGCTCCACACATACTAAATAAATAAATTAATGATTTGAATTAAAAATAAAACATCTGAGAGTAAAGCTCTCAGGCAGAGCCTTGTCTGACATGTCAGTGATTCTGACCACAAAACAAAGAATAAGACAAAAATACAAAGCCGTTAGTCATCAGGAGGTGTACGACAATGCACCTAAGATCCCTAGCACTTGGAAAGCTGAGGCAGGAGGATCACAAGTTCAAGGCCACTTTGGCTTCATAAGTAAGAACCTGTGTCAAACATAAAAAGTAAATAAATAAACGGTATGAAGAAAGCATTTGTTAATTCTAAACGACTGTCTCAGGAGAAAGGAAACAGAGAAACGTCTTAGTATTATAAAAGTGCAGTGAGGACATCCCACAACAGGGGAAGGCAGGGAAGATCAATGAGGGACAAACAGACATGAAGAGATGACTGCAGGTAAAGGCACCTGCCTCCAAGCCTGGTGACCTCAGATTCCCAGGACTCCCACACAAGTTGTCTTCTGACACAAGCACACAAAGAGTAAACAAATATAAAAATCTTTTTATGAAGAAACAGGCAACATCCTGGCATATGTTGCTTTTGTAAGACATTCCCAAAACAAGGACAAATTCTAAAAATAAGAGATACAAAAGGAGAGGTAACAATGACCTTTTAAAATAATAACAGAAATGACCAAGTGCCGTACAAAATAGAGTGTAGTAGGCAGTCAGGTGGCTAAGACAGCAGTGCTGACGCTCGTCCAAGATGTGCAGCTGTCTGTACAGAAAAATGCAGTGACGTTGTGGGAGGCATTTAACATGGGGACAGGAATTGCAAGAGGTAGGAAACTAAATTTGTAAGCTGTTTATTCTGTGGACAGGCTGCTTACGGTCTCAGTGCTTCCTTCCACATAGAGAATAGGGCCGTCTAGGTCCCTAACAGGTGAACCGCTAGGACTTTTACACTTAATCACAGGCTGAAGAGCTGTAAGGAGTTAAATGATGTGTTAACAAGTTTAATTGTGTAAGTTAGATCAGATATGTCATGTCAAAGAGCGTCTTTTGTTCACATGCCTTGAAGATTGATAAAAGTCAGTCAAAAAATCTTCTCAAAAATAGACAGTATCTGAAATGTATTCCCACTAAAAGTCAACAAAATAATACTCAATCCCCTATTTTTCTTTAAAGTTTAAAGTGTCTTTCCTAATAGATCTTGAAGTAAGCAGAAACATGAATGACTGACAAGCAGGAGAATTAATGGTGTGAATTGAATGTTACTGGAACAAAACTAGTAAAAGCCAAGCGTAAGCCTGAACCTTAGAGCTGCCCACAGCCACAGTTGCAGTTAGTCTGTTGCTTGAGTGTGTTCCTGCATGGTCTAGATATTCACAAGGTCCTTAAAAGCAGCAGGGAGTAACAAGGTTCTCTCCATAACGAATGTAGAAGGAGGTTAAATGATCACAAAAGACTTTGTAACCAGGCTGGAGAGATGGCTCACTGAGCAAAGTGCAGGTCCTCACCATCCTTCAAGCAGGGTGTGGCAGTGCACTGATGGAACCTGAGTTCTGCAGCTGGAGATAGGCGGATCCCAGGCTTAGTGGTTAGCCAGTCTAGCAGAAACTGGGAGTTCCAAGTTCAGAGAGCGGCTATAATTGAGAAAGGCACCCAAACATCAACTTGTGGCCTCCACCCTGGCCCTCCAGCTTGTGTTTGTATTATATACTGAGGCTGCACATAAGATTGCATTACAGAGAGCTGGAGAGGCCATTCAGTTGTTACGAGCTGTGACTAGCCTTCCAGAGGACGCAGGTTCAGTCCCTAGCACCCACATGGCAGCTCACAACCATCTGAAATTCTAATCCCATGGGATCTGATGTCCTCTTCTACCCTCCAAGAGCACCGCACAAACATGGTGGACAGATATACATATAGAGAAAACACCCATACACATAAAATGGAAAAAAAGGATAAAGATAACATTATAAGAAATTTAAAATTTTACTGGAGCAATTGAGAATTCATGAATGAGTTACCAGGTAGACAAATGGCATTGATGACTCTGCCCATATGAGCTACCCGATACTGCAAACCTAACAGTCCCCTCACTTGAGCAAGGCGGGCCTAGGGTAAACACTGACTTTGAGACCAAGAGAGCCAGGAACTTCTGGTACGTACTTTCTGTTTGGTTTGGTTTGTAAAGTAAGCTTCCCTTAAGTTCCCATTGTTTTGCACAGATACTATCTGATGAGCGCATGGTCTGTTCTTCCTGCTGTGAAGGGTTGAGGGGAGCAATGCAGGCACTGGCCTGTTTGATCCAGGGTGTTCTGACTTGGTTCTGACTCCTCTTCTCATTAGGTTGACGAGAACATGAAAGTGGCACAGAAGCGAGATGCTGTCTTGCAGGGGATGTTTTATTTCAGGAAAGACATTTGCAAAGGTATCACGTGGTTGGGGTTCTAGGGTCAATTTATGCTGAGCAAGCTGCTGAAGCTCATCTGTGCTCTCCTTGGTCGGCAGGTGGCAACGCTGTGGTGGATGGGTGTAGCAAGGCCCAGAGCAGCTCTGAGCCAGCTGCAGAGGAGTACACTCTGATGAGCATAGACACCATCATCAATGGGAAGGTACGGCTGGAACAGGGCTCTGCCCTGTGAGCACCACCAACTGTGACAGGCTTTATAATGTGCTCTTCTTGTAGGAAGGGGTGTTTCCTGGACTCATCCCCATTCTGAACTCCTATCTTGAGAACATGGAAGTCGATGTGGACACGCGATGCAGTATTCTGAACTACCTAAAGCTAATTAAGAAGAGAGCATCTGGTACAGTAGAGTTACTTACTTCCTTTTGTCCACCTCCTTATGTTTGCTTCTGTAACATGCTTGACACTAGATCACACTTTAGCCACGCTAAAGTCTTCCACATGTGACTGATTCTACAGTTGCATACACCAACCTTAGGCTTGAGTTGAGAGAGCTTTTTTTTTCTTTTCTGGCTCATGAAATAGTGATGTGTTTTAAAATGTGGCATCTTCAATGAGGTGTGGTGACTGCAGTGTCAGTCCAGTGTCATCTGTGTGTACTGCACGTCATTGTTAACTTTTGTTGTTGCTAAATAACCCTGGCTCACTCAGGCTGTACCGCTGATGTGTGTGCAGCTCTCAGCCCCTGTACAATGCCTCCGCCCAACCCCAGGCCCTTTCCTCGTCAGTTTTAAGATCTCCTTTACAGTGACTCACTGGCCTTGCTGGTACTTACACAGGGAACAGGCCATGCAAACCTCAGTGCAAATGCTACAAACCTCTGGACAAAGGTCATCTGTAACAGCATATCACCTCCAGGACGTCGTATCTATGGCTTCCCTTTTTATCCCCCACTCATCCCTGTAGGGGCCCTATAGTCCTTTGAGGAAGTAGTTACATAGCAGCAGCATCTAGAGGCATAGCCCTCTGGCCAAGGAGGAGGATAACCCAGCTCTTACAGATACTGACTCTGTCTCGTAAGACACATGGCATCTGTGTATGTGTGTGCCCTTCTTGCTGTTCTGCATCCTGCCATTTGTCCCCAGCAGGAATCCTTTGAGTGTAATAAAAGCCCTCCTCTCAGCCCTTACCACGTTACACTCCCAGGTCATGCTGATCTCATTTTAGTGGCATGTATGTGTTCACTACTCATTAAATATCTACTTTTAAAAACACCTTTCTTCTCTTCAGGAGAACTAATGACTGTTGCCAAGTGGATGAGAGAGTTCATTGCAAACCATCCTGACTACAAGCAAGACAGTGTAATCACTGATGAGATCAACTATAGCCTCATTTTGAAATGCAACCAAATTGCAAATGAGTTGTGTGAATGCCCAGAGTTGCTTGGATCAGGGTTTAGAAAAGCAAAGTATAGTGGAGGTAAAAGCGACCCTTCAGACTAGACAGCCAGCAGAAAGAGGGGGTGCCACTGTTGAGTGGATGGCAGGTGCAGCCCTGACTCGTGGCCCGCTCAGATGCTGTGAAGACCAAGGTGGCCTGCTGTGTTTCTGCACCAGTTGCCTGCAAGTGACTAGAAGCTTCATTCAGTAGGTAAATCTGAGTTTGTACTTGTATATACTAAAGTATTTTTATGATTAACAATGTATTTTAATAACATTGTATCTAAAGTCATAGTGAAATGGCTTGTACATTTTGAATTCTTACTCTGGAGCAACTACTGTCTAAGCAGTTTTGTAAATGTAAATTGTACAATAATACCTGCATTCCAGAGTTTCAAATGTTTACTGTAAATCTTTTAATACTACCTGGGACCTGATTCACTGAAATTTACTGAAAAAAAAAAATGCTTCCTCGTACCTGTTTCTTGAGTCACCTCTTTTTGCTATGTACATAAAGTCACTGGATTGCATTGATGCCCTCTGAGGGCAAGGCACCTTACCTGTGACGTTTCCTTTCCAGAGCAGCCGACTCTCTCGCCACTGAACTGAACTCTGCTAGCTCTTAGAAAAGAAACTACTTTAAGATTTGTCTAAATATACAGACTCAGAGAATATTTAGTTTCATCTGAAAAGGAAAATCGTTTCCGTCTATGTACACCAAGCAGTCTGTCAAATGGTGTCTGCTCTTCCATTACCACCTGCTGTCTGACCTCTGTGCTGATGAAGGCCGATTCAGTGCAGTGGCCAAGATTTCCTGCCCTTTCTCTAGTTTGCCGTAGCAGATTTGCAGACTATCTTCTAACAGCCATTCATTTCATTCCAGATTTTCCCTGGGGAGTATTCTGCATCCTGCTTGCTTTCTCTATAAAACTCACAAATCAATCATGAAATGCACTAATTTTTGTGAATCAGGACCCTAAATGTTTAATTGTAAATAATTTGTTTCATAGATTGCTTTAGCTTTGTGTTATCTTTTGTTAACTAAATTTAACTACTTCTAAAACAACTGTACTGTAGATGAAGCCAAGCTTTACAGATATAAATATGTACACTGTAATACTAATTTTGAAAGATTGCAATAAAGCCGCTTAAAGCTTTAAATACTAGAATTGGCTCTCTACCTTACTTCGGAAAGTTAAAGAAAGTATTTTTTCTACAGTTCTCTTATGTAAATTAGGTTGAAAAAGGATAAAATGTTCATGGTATGAGAAGATAAAAGAATGGGATTCATATTCAAAGGTAGTACGTGGATGAGTGTCTTTCAGGGTGTTTAGTTTGGATTGGGGGTATTGTTGTTGTTTTAGGTTTTGTTTTTATTTCTAACTATGTCACCAGCTACTGGTTTATACCCACTATGTAGATCAGCCTGGCCTTGAACTCATAGAGACCCACCTGCCTTTCCCCACTTACAACAGTTAAATCATGAGCCAGTTTGCCTGCCCTTGGTTGGGAGGATTTTAGCAAGGCTAGATTGTGTGCTATTACTCCATCATTTCAGCTTTCCGATCCTCTAAGAGGAGGACTACTAAGAAAGACGGGGCTCCCTCAGTGGCCTTCACAAGACCTGGACTGTAGCTTTCTTTTCCTCTCAGCCGGTCTCATGTCACTGGGCCAGTGATGACCTGACAAATGTAGTCTACACTGGAGACACTTGGGCAGAGGAACCAACAAACCCTGCAGAGCTGTTTTTAATCTGTCTGGATCAGTGTCCCCTCCCCACCCCATCCCCTCACACACACCAAGTTCATGGAGTATGTTTTTGTTGGTCTACACCTTCATGCGTAGAAAGCATGAGGACAAGTACAGCCCAGACATACCAGTAGTGTAGAGGGTTACTTCCTAAACAGTGCTCTCTCCAGGCAAAGGAGGAAGCACAAAAGGATTCTATTTTGTTCAGAGACCTCATTCAGAAAAGTACTTCAGGGGCATTTCAGAGACATTTCTAAGCATGCTCCATTTAAGGTGATAATTTAGGAGGGAAAATGGGTGTGCTTTATTTGAGATCATGATATACAGGTGTTTCAGTTGTTGAACTAGAAGATGAGAACACATATTGGTGTGCTGGGTTTTCATCAATTTTCGCTGTAAATGAAGGAAAAGCCATGTGGAAGAGCATTACTGAAGGAGTGTGTCCCCAAAGAGCTTTCCCCTGCTCACCTTCCTCTGGGCAGTACACTTAGGGCAGAAACTTCTTAAATGATCTTGAGCAGCGCTTAGCGCTGTAGTCTACGTAACCTAGAGTCTTCATTTCTGCATTGCTAGTAAGCTCCTATGTATTGCTTGTCTGTCTGCAGATGACTTGAATACAAGACTTATTGCCACTTCACGTCCAAGTTACAGATAACGTCAACTTAAAGCATGAGCACTGGTCTTCAGTGTATGTCTAGATTGTTCTGCTAAATTTTAAACCAGGCAAATTTTAGCCTGTGTCATACTCTTCACTCCTAGACAGAGCAAGTATGACCCACAACTCGTGAGCTTTGCAATGTAAACAGCATTCAGGGTCATAAGCCAAATTATAAATGTTGATGTGAACAAAACATGCTTTGTATGTATGAAGAAGCCTTGTGAAGCGCCACTGCCTTGTAAGCTGATTAATAGCTTTAAAGGCGTTCGGGTGGAAGTACTTCACATTAGTGAACAGTGCCGAGGAGACAGTTACTAAGTGAAAATTTCCAGTGCCAGGCACAGGATTCTTTGTATGGGTTACAGATCAGAGAGGCTTCAGAGGTACCCAAAGTGATGCAGGTGATGACCATTGTTCTTGGGTGCCCCGCAGGGTGGTTAAGACTCTACTGTTGAAGATGACTCCATGCTTTGGTTGCAGGACACAGAAAACTTCATCTTATACTGTCCAGGAAGCTCTTTCCCTGCTGGCTTGCTAGCTTACTGGCTTTTGTAGTGCCAGAAGGGGCAGTATAGGCTGCTGGAGGAGAAAAAGACATCAGTCATCTTACCCAGTGGCAGTCTAGACTCTGCATGTGATAATACCCACATTCCAGGCAAGATATGTCCCCACTGGGTCAGATTTGAGGCCTGCTCCACAGCAGGGAGCCAATGCCTAGTGCTGTAAACATGGTGCTCAAAACCCACAGTTAGAGAAGTTAACAAGCCCAGGGGAGAGAACCTGTTGAACGTATACAGAGTAAGTGCCTCCTCCTCTTCCTCTTCCTTTTCCTAAATTAGCCTCCAACTCACCCCTCTGCCTAGGTGTTATTTAGAAGTGTGTAGCTTGACTTCAGAATATTTGAGCATTTTCCTAGATAATTATTCTTGATGTCTAGCATAATGTCTTTGCTCACAAAATATTCTGAGTTATTTCAGTGCTCTGCAGTTTTTAAAAACCTCTTTAACAACTGGCCTTTCATGGAGACTATCCCATATCCACTTCCATACAATGTCTACTTGGCACCTTTGGTGAGCGATCTCCGTTGGCAATGTTCAAATCCTCTATGCTCTTATTCTTTGTTTTTCTTTGAATACCTGGGGTGAGGTATCCAAGGTGACGGGGGTCATCTAGTCCACTTTGGTTTTTCCCAAGTACCTGACCTGTGTGGGTAGCTGCCTTGCCCTCTAGGGTTGAAATGCACCTGCTCAGTCAGTTTCACTGCAGCTGACTATAACAGCATTCCTCCCACAACCCCCCCTTCTCTTCCTCCCTCCCCTCACATCATTTCTGCTTTGGACTTTACTTTGATTAATATAGTCACATCAGCTCTCTTTAGATGATATTTTCACGATATCATTTCATCTCTTTAGATGGCACTTTCATGACATTTCTTCCATTCTTTTATATGCCTATCTGGTTTTCTAACTAAGCTACAGCCCATAAAGCCTCTCATCATTAGGCTTTCATTTGTAAAATATTTTAATGACAGTTATTTCATCCGTGGGCATTTATGGCTCGGCCAGGCCTCGGTACAGCAACCTCTTTGTTCTCTTTTTGTCTCTGCTGTTTCCCAGTCCTTTCATGCGCATTTCTTCCTGGTTTACGCTATGTAGTTTTCTCATCACTATTAACTCATTGGTTTCTGCTAAAAGTTCATCTTTACATATTTCTCAATGACCATAGTGCATATTTCTAACATATTACAGCGAAGCATGGATCTACACTGTCACGGTTCGTGTGTACTCATGAGAGTCACGTAAGAGTCTTCAAGTTGTATGAGTCAGTAAGTCTTGAAGTCATAAGAGTCTGTGTACTCTTTGGCTTTTACTGAAGTGGGTAATGTAGAATCCAATGTTGGTACTACTTTAGGCTAAAAATTAAACATCCAAAGTCTTTGTATCTCACATGTGAAAAGGTAGCAATAGTGATAGCTCACAAAAACTCATTAGTGAACGCAATTTGGTCATAAAATGTGTGAAAAATATGAAGAAATATTTTACCAAAGAGGTAAGACAATTGACAGATAAGCAAGCACATGAAAAGCCACTCAACATTACTAGCTACTAGGGAAAGACAAAAGGATATGGCACAATAAATGTTACTTCAGCTTACCAGAAATGCTGAAATAAGAACTAGTGGAGCTACATTGCTGGTCAGGACAGTGATAACAGCCACTCTGGGAAACAGTTTGAGAGTTTCTGATGCTAAGCATGTAATTGCCATTCGACGCAGATGTTGTGCTCTAGGGTATTTGTTCCAAAGAAATGAAAACTCCTGTTTATACAAGGACCTGTTTATAGCAGCTTTATTCCTAGTAGTCAAACAGAAGAAGCAGCTCAGCTGACCTTCAAGGAATGGTAAGCAAACAGTGGTCCATCTGTATCATCTGAGATGAGGTCGTAGTAAATGGGATGAAGTACTGATCTGAGCAGCAACCACGAGTCCCCAGTGAATCATGCTAAGTCAACAGAACACTGCCAGTTAGGTTCCTCGGGTCTTAAGACACAGAGGGTAGAGGAGAGCGAGTGATTGGTGTGGTTAGAATGGGTGAGCCAGTGCAAGAGCTTCTGTGGATGATGGATTGCTTAGAGACTTGACTAGGATAATGAATACACGAGCCTACAAAAGTGACAGAGCCATGTGCAATGGTAACACACAAAGAACGGTACCGGTAAGACTCGGGAAGTCCACAGATGATACTGGACAGTCTGGACAGCCACATACATTGGAGACAAATTTTAGAGTATGCATGGGATTTTTTTGTATTACTTTATTTTTTTTTTGGGGGGGGGAACAGGATACTATTATTTATTATAACCAGGGAGAGCCACCCTCCAGATGCAAACAGCCACATCCACCTTCCCTCAGGGGATGGATACACTACTCCTGTAAATCAGCTACATTGTCACTGGAGACACAGATCCAGCCACCCTCCCGCACGTGGGAGAGGTTGACTGCTCTGGAGTAGGCATCACTGTAGGTCGCTTGGTAGATGGCTCGGCGGGCCAGATTGTAGGCTTCCTCCACTTACAGGTCATAGGAGTAGCCTCGGTCGATAATGCCATAGGCATACACAGAGCCTGACCCCACCGAGAAGGCGGTCCCAGAGATCCTGTTCCCCTCACTGTCTATATAGTAGAGGCCAGGGCCTCTCTTATCCCAACCACAGATCATGGTGCCCACGGACAGCCCCATGCCTTTGTACTGATACACCATGTTTGCAAACAAGAGATGCATTCCTTATTGCGAAGCTCATAGATTTGACAGTGCCAAGCCAACAACTGCTCCCAGAAGCTGCAGTCTGCTGCAGCCCCAGCCACGGTGCCCAGAAGGTAAGGGTTGATCTCTGTCACTTTTCTCACTGTCTGGGAAGCAATGTAAGTGCCTGCTGTGGCCCGGGAATCCACTGCAACAATGACTCCATGATGAAACTTGAAGACCAGGGTGGTTGTTCTGTGAAGCATTTCAATTCGTGGCTCCTCTGGGACACCCCAGCTCGGTGCAGCTAGGCTCAGCCCATCTCCAGGACTCCTGGGACCCAAGTCCAGCAGATCTGCACGACCTCCAAGTCCAAAAAACCTGTGTTGATTCACCAGCATCGGCCGCTGCAACACGCTGGCCAGCGCCATGTTTAGCAAGGCTGTATTGCTTTCTATAACTGGATTCATCTACAATCATCTCTGCTGACAGTCATACTGGTTAATCAGTGATGTGCAATTCTAGATGCTTAACACACATCATTTCATTGATCTTTATTACAGCCTTCTACAATAGGGTATCACTGTTTCCATTGCTGGGAAAGAGACTAACACATAGTCGGATGAACTAACTTCATAACTAGTCCAGTCAAAGTCGATCTTGACTGATCATTGGTGATGATGCTACATAAAGACCACTGGGTGATTTATGGAAAACCTTAGGTTCTGGTTACCCTTCCAGTGACTCACAGTTTAATTTGAAAGTGGCTTAAACACTCAGTTGGTTGCTCCATGGAGGGAGAGGGGAGGATGAATATACTTTTTATGATTCTCTGATTCCGAAGGGTCAAGGAAGTAAAATACTATTTCATCCCCATTTTGGCAATTAGCGTCAATGCTGGTGTCATTACTTATTTCTTCCAACTTCCCAAGGGTTTCTGGTGCATCCTCTCTAGCAGCATGTTGGGTGCTGACCTCAATGGGTTTTGAGCAAGTTTACCCACAACACTCTTTTTCTTGGATAAGGTTGCCCAAAGGCAAAGTCAGTGCCAGATAATAGCAACAAAGCAGTCCTTCATTGAATAATTTCCAAATACTACTGACTGAAACAATCTGTGTCATTTTATCAAGACTAAATTTGGTGAAATGGGTTCTGTCAGGTGTGTGTGTGTGTGTGGGTGTGTGGGTGTGTGGGTGTGTGTGTGTGTGTGCCAACCCAGGGCCTCAGTAAGAACTCTACTGTTGAGCTGGAGATATTCATTACACTTGTAGCTTAGAAGACTGAAATGGGGCTGGAGAGATGGCTCTGGTTAAGAGCACTGACTGCACTTCCAGAGGTTCTGAGTTCAAATCCCAGCAACCACATGGTGGCTCACAACCATCTGTAATGAGATCTGATGCCCTCTTCTGGTGTGTCTGAAGACAGCTACAGTGTACTCATATATAATAAATAAATGAATCTTAAAAAAAAAAAAAGACTGAAATGTTGGGCCTGTAGGGTAAATCAAGCTAGTAGTCTTTGCTTGGAGAAACACAAAGAAAACCCACTCGGATTCTTTGTGCCTGCAGTTTCACAGGGTTCTGTCCACTTTGTTTCTGAGCCATCATGAGACAGCATCATGGCTAAGCATGTGCTAGAGCAAAGCCACTCACCTTGTGGCAGGCAGAAAGCAGATAGTATGAGCAGGGGTGAGGGGAAACACAGTCTTCAGTGGTGCTCTTCCTGAGCAGGGGTGAGGGGAGACAGCCTTCAGTGGTGCTCTTCCTGAGCAGGGGTGAGGGGAAACACAGTCTTCAGTGGTGCTCTTCCTGAGCAGGGGTGAGGGGAGACAGCCTTCAGTGGTGCTCTTCCTGAGCAGGGGTGAGGGGAGACACAGCCTTCAAATGATGCTCTTCCTGAGCAGGGGTGAGGGGAGACACAGCCTTCAGTGGTGCTCTTCCTGAGCAGGGGTGAGGGGAGACACAGCCTTCAAATGATGCTCTTCCTGAGCAGGGGTGAGGGGAGACACAGCCTTCAAATGATGCTCTTCCTGAGCAGGGGTGAGGGGAGACACAGCCTTCAACGGTGCTCTCTCCGTAGCCTACTTCCTCCGGCTTGGCCCCATATGCTAATAGCCCTCATCTCACCAAGAGCGTCACCCACTTTCTGTAGTGAGTTTAGAACACTCCTGATCCAGTTACCTCTCTAGGGCCCTCTAAGAGTACATGTGGGAGTCAAGCCTTCAGTCTATGGATCTCCGGAGACTCCTATTTAAAGTAATTCAGACACACGTGGCGAAGCTATCTACCCCTCCAAAGACTTCCCGAAGGCAGGTTGTGTCTTTGTGGTTTTTAATAAATTATAACTAAATATAGTATTGTTTGAGTTGAATAACATAAAGTAAAGTTAACTTGCTTTCACTTCTGAAAATTGACATCTGACTAGAACAAAGCTTTCTACGTCCCCTGAAATTCCAGCAGTGCCCCCATGGTGGCAGTATAAGACTAGTCGATATACCTGCAGCCTTCCAGGATCATGAAAAGGCAGAAGCTCCAGAACCCCCATGAACCACAAAATCAGGTTGCTCTGAAGGGAGACAAAGTGCCTCATGCATCTGGGTTATTAACCTTAGAAACAAAGAAATGTGGCTCGCTCTCCAGACAGAAAACAGTTTCTTATGGGGAAACAAAGCATCTACTTGGTGAGAGCATCCTTTTCATAAGGATTGGACAGCAGCCAGCAGCAAACACAATGGCCCTGTCTACAAATGTTTGTCCCATTTCCTCTGCCCCCTGAAAGCAAGCATTGGAGAATAAATAGTTCAGTTCTCCTTTCCTGGTTGTTCCCTATGGCTGTAAACAAAGGGACAACTGGACTATAGAAATGTCACATATTTTTCTTGGCTGTGTATGACCTTATGAACCCCTGCCTGGGAATTACACTAACAGTCCAAAAGACATTATTCAGTCAAGGTTCTCAAAGCACTTTATGGAGAGTAATAAATATACCTCCCCAGCCCCAAACATACCAGGCCATAAGCATTTACTGAGTTATAGCCAAGCCCAATAGGCACTCAGCTCAAATTGGGTCTTTGTTATAGTTGTGGTTTGGTTCTTTAGCGATCGGAACCATTTATTGATCAACAGAATTAACTCCTATAGGTCTTGCTCTTACTTTATGATTCTTGGTCATGGCTGACTGGATTAGAGGCAAATGCCTAACTAACGCAAGAAAGGCACCTCAGAGCCACCAAAGGCCTGTGTCAGCACACAGGTACGGGTTACTGCTTCCAGCCATGAGGAGACATTAGGGAGAAAGCCCCAGGACTCCTGAGGCTAGGGCCATGGTTGTCCAACTTTCCTTATATCCTAAAGGGCTGACAAATGTCCAACCCAATAAATTCGTAACTTCATGTAAACTTACTTCAAGTGAGTATCTGCTACATGCATCTCCCGACAAAGATATATTTCTGGACAAAGTTCAATGGAGTACAAAAAATTATACCCCACAGAATCTTCCTTGCTATCAAAATGAATAGATTCTCTGGAATCCAAACCTATTTTGTGACCCCATTTCCCCCTTGCTCTCCATAAACATGGAAATAATAACACATGCCTGGTGAAGTCATTCAAGCAGGAAGGGGTCATCTGGCCAGGTGCCCAGCATAAGGTGCTCAGTTAACACAAGCCCCAGCCCTGCCTGTCATTCCCATAAAGAAAAACACCCAGGAAAACATCTTCCTAGAGTCTGGAGCAAGCGATGGTGACTATTCTTGAACAAAAGGCATGAGGACTGTGAGACTGAAGTCCTTTTCTGCAGAGAAAGGGTATCTATCCTTTATGTACTTGAAGCCAATGGTGCATATGAGAAAGTCCCAGGAGGACCTGAGGCCAGTTGCTAGACAGTAGGAGTGCAAAGCAAATATATCCCTCCTAAGCAAGCCACAGTGCCTCCTGCTACTGGTCTCTCCAAGGGTGGAGAAAATGTTCACCCCATCAACCCGTGACCGTGAAGACATAAGCCTGGTGTGTGTGCATTTGCAATGAAGTCAGTGGAGATGGCAAGTAGAAAACGTCTACCAATGGGAAGTCAAGGTGGATTCCAGGACGTAAGTCCCCTGCTCCCTGTTACCTGTGAGTATCTTGTGTTTCTCATGGCCTTTGTGAGCTTCTGTGGAGTCTACAAGAGAATCACCTCATGGTCACATAACATTGCTACCTCCCAGTCTCATCATTCCGAGGAGGTAGATGCTGCCATGTTGCCAGTGTGTTTAGAGATGATGCAGCATCAGAGTGTTCAGCAATAGATACAAATTGCCAAAAAAGATTGCAATATATTTAATTAGTATAATAATTAATATAATGTATTGTATTATGCCACACTGCTAACAGCACAGATTGGGAAACTACCCTAGCCAGTTCCCACGGCACCAACATGGCAGTGCAGAAGATCAGGCTCTGTCTGATGAACATCGTTTTGGCAGTAGCTGTAGCATCCCTGGGCCTTTTGATCTTGTAAAGGTCCCGGGAAACCAACTTTGCAGGCTACCTGGAGGAGTAACTGAAATGGCCAGGAGGCTGTATCTGTTCTTTTCAGTTCTCCATGTTTTATTGTATGGGTTGTTCAGGAAGGAAAGGAGAATGCTATGTCCTTGAAACTGTCAGTAGAGCCGTAACAGACTTTTCCATGGTCTAGCTGCCATGGAGTTAAGTCCAAGATCAATGCAGAGCATAGAAGAGTTATTTCTTCAAAGCCCTTCAGAATAGGGGAGCACTGAAGTCTTTCAAAAAATTAAAAGTAAGATTATTGCGTGATCCAACAAATCTAATTCTGCACATGCACATATCCTCTAAGACTTGAAAGCATGGTCTCAAGATGTATTTATACAGAACAACATCATTCACATTAGCCAGAGTTAGGGTAACACAAACATCCAACAATAGACCAATGTGTGTGTGGGGGTGGGGGGGATGGAATATTACATACAGTGGAATATTGGGTAACTTTTAAAAAGAAGGAAATACTGGTCGGTTTTAAAACATGAATGAATCTTAAAGACAGTATGCTGTTAAATATCCAGTCACAAACGAACAAATACTGTATTGTTCTACTTATATAAAGTGAGGCGAGCAGTCAGATTCATAGACAGAAAGTGAATGGTAGTTGCCACGAACTGTGGGAAGAAAGAATGGGAAGTTGTTTGAGTCTAGGATTTCAGTTCTGTGAGGTGGAAATTGGTTGAACAGCATTATTAATGTATTCACTGCAGAGCTGTGCACTGAAGAATGAAGGTGAGGATGAAAAAATGGCTAAAGTGATAAACTTAGGTTTTATATGTGTTTTACCAGTTAAAGATAAAAATACATAGTTAAAATATTTTAAAGAATGGACTGCAATGAACATATGGAACAATATAAACTCATACAACATAAACCAAAGGCTCAAGTGGGATTGATTTTCACAGCAAATCTTGTTTGCCAGTACAACAGCCAATACTGGCTTTCATGAAGCAGAAGGGAAGTTCCCAATTTTAAAGCACAATGCCATTTGCTTTAAAATATCCCTATCTTTGCCCGTGCCTTCTGTTTTGTGGCCTGTCTTGAAAAGGTGACTAGAAATGTAATGTCTACAAAATGTGTATTTATATCTATTCAAAGATCCTCTTCCCACCATTATTTACAATAAAGAAAATTAGAGCCCGGCATGGTGGCACACTGACCTATAATGTCAGCACTCAGGAGACAGAGGCAGGTAGATCTCTGCGCGTTTGACAGAAGCTTGGTCTACAGAGAGAGTTCCAGGACAGCCAGTGCTACACAGAGAAACCTTGTCTTTTTTTTTTTAAGATTCATTTATTTTATACATATGAGTACACTGTTTTTGTCACCAGAAGAGGGGATTGGATCCTATTAGAGATGGTTGTGAGCCACCATGTGGTTGCTGGGAATTGAACTCAGGACCTCTGGTAGAGCAGTCAGTGCTCTTAACCACTGAGCCATCTCTCCAGCCCAGAAACCTTGTCTTGAAAAACCAATAAATAAATAAGGAAAGAGGAAAAAGAAAGAATGAAGGCAGACAGACAAACAGAAAAAGTCAGAGAGAGAGGGAGGGAAGGAGAAAGGGAGAGAATGAAGAGAAGGAAGGAAGGAAGGAGAAAAGGAAGAAGAAAAGGAAGGAAGGGAGGAAGGAAATGACCCTCTAAAGCATAGTAAGAAAGAAATGATGTGGGTGCTCTATGACAGAGCACCCTTCATGTAGATTGTTAAAAACTGTTTTTCCAAACAACTTATAAAGTCAAGAGCACGTTGTTGATGTACTGTTCGTATATGAAATAGGGTTAAGAATATCATGCATACTATATAATATCTGTTAATGTATGTGCCATATACACACCAAAGCAGAGCAGGATGAATGGATGGTTGCTCCAGGGCTTCTGCAGAGGATCCTGTCTTCTCACACTAGGGCTGCTAACCAACAGTTCCCAGTTAGTGGATACTGTGGCTAGCAGCCATGATCCCTTTCAGTTCCCAGGTTGATTTCCATATGGCTTAAGCTCTAGTTACAGGACATAATCTCATCACTGTCACACATACATGCACACACACACACACTCGTGCACACACACACACACACAAATGCACACACACAAATGCACACACTCACACATATTGCCAGTACTTGTGAACATGACCTTATTTGGAAACAAGTTTTTGCAGGTATAACTAAGTTAAGGACTCTAAATCTAATGTCTACTCTCTCCCAATGACTTTTCTTTCCATCAGAGTTTGCTGCCCACCAACGACTGCTGCCTGGTTTTTGTTGTTGTTGTTGTTGTTGTTGTTGTTGTTGTTTTAAATATTGGAGGCACACAGACATACAAAAAGGAAGGCCATGGAGGCCAAGATTGAAATTAATGTTATAAGCTGAGGATGTATCTCTAGACACCACCAGAAAAGAGAAGAATCCTGAGAATTCTTCCATGTGACTTCAAAGGAACATGCCCTGCCAGTGCCTTGGTTTTCCACTGTTACTCTCCGACTAGGAGAGAACAACATTCTGCTATTTGAAGACGCCTAGTTTGTTGTATCTTTGCTACAGCAGACCTAGGAAACTGACACAGTCCAGAAAAGCTGAAGCAGAGTGGTCACTGGCTCAAACAACTCTTTTTCTATTTTGAAGTGTACCTACTTTAGGAGAAACCAGCTATGTATCTGTTCTTCCTTGATTAACAGTCAGAACTACTTGACAGGTTCTGGAATTCCTGAATGATATCACCAGATCCTCCCCTCCATCCGCTGCGCTGCAGGCTGGTCAGTAGGAACTCGCTACCAGGGTATGCCACAGGAGGGAAGGGTTTCTCCTGATGACCTTTACTTACCCATACGGTATTTAAATTAGGAAACATTAGCTGTAGCCACGGCATTTCAAATGATACCTAGCATATAGAAAATGTCGATAAATATGGCTCAAGGGCATGGGAGGACATGATGGTCACAGTGTGGGGTGACACGCACCTGTTTCTCATGACCACAGAGTCTTCCTTTAGTCAAAATACTCTAAAATCACTTTCTTATTTTTGTGGTCAGAGACAAAAGAGCAATTTCTACACTTCCCCTCTCAGAAGTAAGGTCTATCTTGGCCTGTTGCAGACTACATCACTTTATTGCAGAAACATGTGCTGAGTGCTCAGAGTGAGGGCCTGGACATAGCTTAAACAGCAGTAGCACACTAGTCCATATCAGCTACCATCCCTGAGACTCCAGCAACCTTCTGGCCCCAGAGGACCAGAGAGCCAGTGAAGATTAACCTTGACTATTTGGACTGTGTCAAAGGCCACCTGAGTATGGAACACAAAGAATTCCTAGCTCTGTACCAGAGTAATCACCGTGTGGTGCTGGGCATTGTTCATAGAGTAGGGTGGACACACTGTAGTCAAATACCATCACAAGAAGGTTGCTTGAGGCCCATAGGCCCAGGCTTTCCTCAGAGAACACAAAGGGTGTTCGTCTGACTTAGGTCCAACCATTCTAACTTAGCTTCCGGTTTCCTAACCAAGAATATTGTTTTCTCACTTTTTGCCAATATCTCTTTCAAAACTGTTCATTTGCTCAGGAGTTTACTCTTCCTTCAACCTCCCTGCTGTGAGGGGCCTAAGATGTCTCACTAGTTGAAACTGATTCCGTCTCAGGTAGCAGCATTTTCCTGTGCCTTCTACCTCTGACCTTGAGGAAGAACCTAAAAGTTGCAGTGCGTTCTGTGGTTGAACTCATAACTGTTCTGTCAGAGACACGGGACCGGAATGACAGCCCCTTGTCTCCAATAGGACCTCCTGCCTAGCACACTCAAGCCACCAACCACCCAAGAGAAACCAAGAGCCTGGTCAGGTTGGGCTCTGACCTCCCTGGCAGCCTAAGCTCTCCTTACCCTTGGCCTACTATCACCACCCCTTAGGGAATTTCCCCAAAGATCTAATGGGAGGCCAGCATCGGCTGTTTCCATTCCATGTGACGTTGCCTTTGCCTGGAATTTTATCTTTTAATCGCCTGCATGTTCTTCTCAGTTTTCAAAACTAAGATCAATGTCTATTCTAAATTCCTTTCTTTGGCCTAAAAATACTGCAGTGACTTGACCCTAGTGGTATCTCTTCATCCTTTCCTGTATTCTTGGCTCTGTGCTCGGGTCACATGGGACTCTTACTGTCCTCAGAATTCCAAGTATGCTCTGCCAGTGCTGTTTCAGTTTCTGCTCCTCGGCCCAGGATGTTCTTCTTCTGCTGCAAGATGTGAGTGCTCCTGTGCCCCCGTTACCACTCTCTAGCCCTGGCTCCTCCAGAATGTTCTTCTTCTGCTGCAAGGTGTGAGTCTGCTCCTGTGCTCCTGTTACCACTCTCTAGCCTGGCTCCTCCAGAAGCTGATTCTAAGTTGTGTATATATGTATATGTTCTCAGTCCACCTCCCAGTTGTACATAAGTCCAGTGCCTACAGGAGAGAGAGTTCTTGCTCGCCTCTGCAGTGTAAGCATGTAGAAGAACATCTGGCCAGATGCTTTCCAGCCTAATAAACAGCAGATGAATAAAGATTGTTTGAATTTTATGTCTCAGGGCCTTCAGACCACTTTGAATAAACAGAAGACTCCAGGTGTGCCTCACATAGATTTAACTCAAACGACTTATAAACAGGCCAACCGATAGAGGCTACTGTGAATCTCGGGCTTTTGGGATAGTCCTGTGGCATCTACAAAGCCTATTTCATTAATGAAGAAGCATGCTCAGAGAACATCTAGGTTTTATGGCCAATGCTATAGGCCCTCCAAGCCTTTGCACTACTCCACTTGGGAGCAGAAGCTTGGTTGAGACACAAATCATTGGCTTTGGAATCCTTTAAATAAAATATGAATTATGATGGTGATAGTAAGAACTGAAGGGCAATGGGGAGAGACACAAGATGCTATAAAGGAAGAGTTGATAGAAGCTGAAGAGATGGCACAGTGGTTAAGAGCACGTGCTGCTCTTACAGAGGCCCAGAGTTCAGTTCCCAGGACCCGCAACAGGTGACTCACAACCACCTGTAACTCCAGCTCTGTGGAATCTAATATCCTTTCCCAGCTTCCAAGCACATGGCACACACATATACAAGTAGCTGAGAGTAAAATGAAACGTTTTAAAAATGAAATAATTATTATGTCAAAGACCGTAATAACTAGAAAAAGAAAGGAAGTAGACATTGAACCCCAGGCTGGGCAGCTGATGATGGGCAACTGTGACTCTTGAAGACACTGGAAGCTGGTCTGTGGCAAAGGGCAGATGTTGTGAGAGAGGCATGATCTTTGGATAGTGACACGTACTTTGAAATTGCGTCATGGGTCCACAGGTCCTTGTTGCAGAAACCGGAGAGGCGGCATTGTTTTGAACATCCTATGGACGCTGCTGACACTGGGGTGTGCCTGCTGAGTCTAAGGTGACAGCAGAATATTCTAATACAACCTTCAGCAGGAAGTTCATTCAACTAGCCCAGTCCTTGGATTATACTCTTGGATATCATGACATGGAAAGTCACAGAAAAGAGGATGTCTCTCAGGTGGGACTATAGACAGTAGGGTCACACAATCGGCCTGGGAATGTTTTCAATCAAAGGAGGAAAGCAGATCTGACCTGGCCCTTGAGCAAAGAAGAGTTTTAGTTTTAAAGAGGTCAGGAGAGAGAAATGCTCCAAAGAAGGTCCAGGGCCATGTCAGCGAGGCCAGGAAGCAGGGTCTAGATACGTAAGATGGGAAGTGCTTGGTCAGGTCAGGTTTTTTGGTTTTTTGCTTTTTTGAAACAAGGCTCACTATGTAGCCCAGGCTGGCCTTGAGTTTTCCCTCTTTATTCCCTCTGTCTCCCAAGCATTGTATTTACAAGTGTGGGCCAGGAAGTTCTTGAAAGGACAAATTCCTTCAACACCTGTCATCTTGCTGGTGTCACACCAGGACATCTCATTCACACTCACAAGTATCCCTGTTGGGCTAAGTTATGATTTAAGGAGAAGTCCAAGTTGACTGGGTGAAACAGAAGAACAAAAGTAGGCGTAGAGCCCCGCCTGTCTCTACTTGGCAGTCTCCTGAGTAAACGGAACAGAGGCATCACTGCCTACTTTCATTCTGCCTTTGCAACATTGAGGATTGAACTTAAGGATTCCTGTTCAACAAGTTCTTTGAGTTACAGCCACAGACCTCTTCATACTTTTTAAGACAGGATCTGAGGTCTCACTATGTTGTTCAGGATGATCTTGAGCTTGAATCCTCCTGCCTCAACGTCCTGAGTAGCTGGGACTGTAGATCTGTGCCACAGGCCCACGTAGCTTTGTAAGATATATTTACTCTTTGGTTTATATATTTGGCTTTGTTTCAGCAAAGGTGAAGATAAAATTATCTATCCTACTAACTAGCTGCTACTAAAGATGGTGTGTCCTGTGGGTACTGCTGGGTACTACATCTGAGAGTTTGTGCAAGATCCCACCCGTGGGTGATTTGGCCACTACCACCTCTTCTGCCTCCTCCTCCTCCTCTTCCTCCTCCTCTTCCTCCTCCTTCTCTTCCCCCTCCTTCTCCTCTTCCTCCTTCTTCCCCTCCTCCTCCCTCTTCTTCCTCCTCCTTTTCTCTTTCCTTCTTCTATTCCTCCTCTTTCCCTTCCTGCTACAAGACAGCTCTTCAGAGAATGAGGAGTGGTAAAATTGAGGCAGTCAGAGGGCATTGCAGCAACTTGCTGTTTAAATTACATTACTGAATTGATTATGTAATTTTTATTGCTCCTGGGTAAAATTATGATATTTTAATGTAATGCTTAGATAAATTGAAACTTTACACAGTAGCCTATAATACTCACTTTTAATGTTTTACATATACAAAGTTCTAAAAAACAATAAGAAAAAAGTGTAACTGAGACAATTAACATTAATGCTTAAGACTACAAATCTATTTTATAATTTAATTATTTAGTTCTTGCCTGTGCATGCTCATTTATGTAGAATGGCTCAGCATCTTATTTTCTAGGGCATGAAGCTGTAGGACCATTTTAAGCCATGATTTGTAGGCTAAAATGAGCCTTCTTTCTCTGAGATAAATAAAAGCATAGACACCAAGACGTGAAACAGAAGAAAAGTCTGAAGGAAAGGTTTTGAAGGTTAAGGGAACTAGAAAAGGGCATCACTTTAAGGATGAGACATTCTTTTACACAGAACAGCTGCCTTGTGTATTTGAAACATGGACACATTTTGGGGAAATTATGCAAAGCCTACAAGTGACTGACTAGAGAAGACAGTAGGGGCTTCACAGTGCTCTGTGTTAAGCTGGTACTTTTCTCAGGAGAAATCACTTCCTGGATCTTTTTCCTGTACAAAATCTGTGGATCCACTCAAAGAAGTGAAGAGAAGCAGGATCTAGAAGAACTTTCAGACACTGGGCTTCCTAAGGGAAGGCCACCTGTGTGCCTCAGGCCTACAGGGAAAATCTGACTGGTAAAGAGGTGCGCACTGGTAACTGATGGGGATGGCTAGAAAAGAAAAGTAATGCCGTTCTCCTGGGGGGATCATCAAAACCCTGTGTTGCTGTGAAGACTCCGTGTTTATGTCCTGCTTGAGTTTTTACCTTGGCTTCTCTCAATAATGTATTGCCATTGAGACGTACAAACGCTTTTCTCCTCAGTTTGTTTTTGGTTATGGATTTTATCACATCAGTAGAAAGTAAACCAAGACACTGAGTCCTGGTCAGCCATGCATGGGGAAAGAGATTTGGAAGAGCCAGCGAAGGGGCAGGCAGGCTTCTTGGGAAAGGTAACTTTCAGAGTTATGGACTTGAAAAGTGGTAAAACCAGACCCTGGACAGAGGAAACCTTTAGAGCTGAAGTACAGGGTGGGAAAGAGGCAGGAAGACAAGCAGGAGCAAGCTAGGGTATCTGTTCTGGGGTCAGAAAAGTGTTCAGTAGACCGATGCTTAGTGTGAGGATAGAGAAAAGGCTGTGGCTACGCTAGAGTAGGCCTTAAGTGAGGGTTCAACAAGTTTTTCTCTTCTTTGAGGTCAGCACTGGGGCTTGTTCAACATATGCTTCTGTGCTCCTGCCCAGTTTCCTTCAGTAAGGAGTCAGTGTGTTGGTGTGAGATGACATCAAAAGGCTAGCGTGCAATTGGCAGGCTATGTCACAGTCCACTGATCTCTACCAAAAGCTCACTTCACTGATACCCACAGGCAGTAAAGAGGTTTAAGCCGAGCCAGTAAAAACTTAAAGGACCCAGCAGGGAGCTCCCCACAAGTTTTGCTTTTTGTTTGTATGTGGCCTCCATTCACCCTCTCAATGACTCTAGGAAGCAGAGATTGCCCTCCTACTACCAGGTTTCTCCTGCTGCTGTCCAAAGGGTCATGCGTGAGTTAGAGTGAGGATTTGAATTCACATCTAACTCAAAATGAAGAGGAAAGGTGACAGAAGGAAGGACATTCTGATAGAGACTGAATGTGAGGGTGAAGGAAAAGCAAGGTGAAGCATCGAACCCCCAAGCAGCTTTAAGGCTGAGCCTCCTGACAGCTGACCGGAGGCCCCTAGGGAGCAGAAAAGGCTGACCTGATATAAACACTAGGCCAGTTTGAAGACTGGTAATCCCACTGTGGAGATTTTACTGAGAAATGTCCCTCATAGACCCATGTACTTGAGCCCTTGGTCCCTGGTTGGTGGCACTATTTGTGGAGGTTATAGAACATTTAGAGAGTGAAGCCTTGCTTGAGGCGGTCCGTGACTGGGTGTAGGCATTGAGAGTTTATGGCTTTGCATCACATCCAGTTTACTCTATGTTCTGTATGTGATCGGAGGCATGAGCTCTCAGCCTGCTGCTCTGGCTGCCTGCTGCTATCCCTCTCCTGACATTAGGGACTTACCCTCTTTCCCTTCTGGAACTATTACCCAGAATAAACTCTTTCTTCCATAAGTTGCTTTATTATAGCAAGAGAAAAGCATATGATACAGAAGTAAGCATAAATATCTTACACAGACACAGGCACACACACACACACACACACACACACACACACACACCACTCTTTATGTATAAACAATGAACAAACAGCAATAATTCTTCAACGCACATTTGTTAGCACTTGTCCTTTTTTCCCTTAAAAATTCATTCTTTATTGAGCTTGTAACTTGTATTTGCTCTCCCTCTATCTCTCCCCACCAATGTGTGTGTGTGTGTTTCTCTCTCCACAACACAGTATTCAGTAGTATAAACTACTTTTAATAGCTTTGTTTAATTTTTAAAGACCTATTTATTTCTATGTTATGTAGACAAGCATTTTGTCTGTATCTATGCATCACAGACACAAAGGGCCCACAGAGATCAGAAGAGGGCATCAGATACTCCAGAACTGGAGGTACAGATATCAATGAGCCATCATGTGGGTTCTGAGAAACAAATGCAAGTCTTATGCCAACTTGACACAAGCTACAGTCACTGGAAAGGAGGGAAACTCAATTGATAAATGCCTCCATAAGACCCGGCTATAAGGCATTTCCTTAACTAGTGATTGGTGGGAGGACAGGCCAGCCCACTGTGGGTGATGCCACTCCTGGGCTGGTGGTCCTGGGTTCTATAAGAAAGCAGGCTGAGCAAGCCAGTAAGCAGCACGCCTTCATGGCCTCTGCATCAGCAGTTATGAGCTTCAGCAGTTATGAGCTTGTTTCTGTTTCTTATCACAATCCAGGAGCCACTCCCTCCACCCCCTACACAGTGCTGAGGGACTTCGATCCCTCCCCAGATTACCTTTGTGAAAGACAGATTTTCCCACAGATCTTACTGAGATTGTGCTCACTGAGTGTGGCCTGTAAGTCTGTGCCCAGGAGGACTTTTTAGCTCCAAGGAATAAGGGGGATGGTATTAAGGACAATGGTTACTTTAAAACTTTAATCCTTCAAATAGAAGGTTGGTTGGTCACATCTGAGGACCTTTGTTTCTCATGAGGCCGATTCCATAGAGAACATCACCCTAAACTGCAGGGTGAGGATGAGATGGGGTGTACCACCAAGGAGAAGCCCACACTTTGGATGGACACACAAGGACTGAATTGGAATATACGTTTTTGGAACATTTTGTATATGTGAGAATAGTGATTACTGAAATTTTTTTTAATTTTTATTTGTTTATTTGTGTGTTGGTTTGTTTGTTTGTTTGATGTATGAGTGCCCTGTCTGCATGTACAGCTGCATGCCAGAAGAGGGCATCAGATCCCTTTACAGATGGTCAGGAGCCATCATGTGGTTGCTGGGAATTGAACTCAGGACCTCTGGAAGAGCAGCCAGCGCTCTTAACTGCTGAGCCATCTCTCCAGTCCAATTGTGAAAATAATTTAAAATAACTGTAGCTCAGAAGTTACTGTGGTGCCAATACATTGTATGATAATGGAGACTTTCAGGAACTGCTACGGTCTGTCTCTAGGACAAAACTGGCCTGAAGAATTCCTGCCAATGTCAGTGCCCTGTGGGACTAAGCATAGATAGTGTGTGCAGAACCAGAACAGCTGGTAAATGGAAGGGTGGGGACCTGCCATGTATCCACAAGGACTCAACATTTATATTTTAAAAATGTCATTTGTGAATATCAGATCCTTGGCGTAGGATTAATACAACTAACTACAGTGTAGTAATAATCTTCCCAAATCTTTTTGGCTGTGTTCATGGTCAATACCAAACTATATAAATGACATACGATATATAAAATAGGACCTCCAACTAGTACTTACTCACTGAGGAGCTAAGCCAGGGTTTGGGATGTACAGTGATTTGAATAAGACCACACTTCATGGATTCAGATATTTGTGTACTTGGTCCCAGTTTGTGGTGCTGACGGGGGGGGGGGGTTAGGAGACATACCACTGCTAAAGAAAGCTGTCACTGGATCCAGCTTTGAGAGTTAAAATTCTAACTCCATCTTCAGTTAGCTCTTTCATGCTCTCTCTCTCCCTCTCCCTCTCCCTCTCCCTCTCTCTCTCTCTCTCTCTCTCTCTCTCTCTCTCTCTCTCTTTTCCTCACCCTCCCTCCCTCCTTCCCTCTCTCTCTGCTTAACTGCATTTGAAGATGTGAGATGCCTTCCAAGTGTTGTCAAGCCTCCTTGCCATGACAGGCATATATGCCCCTGAAATCATTAGCCAAAACAAACTGTCTTCCATAGGTTGCTTTGGTTATGCTGTTTAATCACAACAGATGAATGGCTAATAAAAAGTTGGTCCCAGAGACTAGGCTGTTGTGGCAAAAATGCTGATATTGCTGAGGTTTTCTGGAGGAATGTGAAATGCATTGGAACTTTGGACTAGAAAGTGGTCAAAGGTTGTTGGCATAGTTCAGTGGGTATTTCTAGTAGGAGCCTCTAAGATTCTTGTGCTGAGAAAAAATGCAGATAGTGGAAGCCTGGGTCAAGGGGTTTTAGGGGGAAGCAAAAATTTTTACAGTAACTGATCAGTCTTATGGTATTTTAGCAAAAAAAAAAAAAAAAAAAGAAAGAAAAAGAAAGAAAGTGCTGCTTTCTATCCATGGCCTAAGAACTTGCCCAAGGCTAAATTAGCAAGTAGTAGACTACTTTCTTTGACAGAAGAAATTTCAAGGCAGCATAATATGGACTCTTTAGCCTAGTTATTACTAATTACTCTTATTCAGGTCTACAACTTAAAAAAAGAGTGAGTAAATAAAAATAGACAGATTGGAGAGAAAAGCAGCAGTGGGAAGCCAGGGTAGGTACTGGAAGAGAAGCTGTAATTGTTGAGATTGATGCCTTTAAGGAGAGGGCACTGGAATAAAGGGAAGAGTGTCCAGGGAAGGACCACACCCAGCTAAGCTTCCAACTTTTGAAAGAAAACCTAGGAAGTTTTCTGTTCCTTGAAAGCAACTGGAAACAGACACTATTGGTTTAAGGGGATCAGGTTCCATCCCAGGTTGGCAGCCAAACTTAGCTGTGTTGCCCACGTAGAACTGATGTAAGAGTGAACTGGTCATGGACTCCTCCTCCCCTGTCTCAGAGATCCTTTAAGGCCAAGGACTATGTTTTATGGAAGTCCCTGCATAAAAGCCCTGAGAGGACAGGAAGCTCTGAGAGACCATAGCATGTTGCTGTCAATGTGAAGCCTGAATTGCAAAGGAGACCCCAAGATGTTAGAGATGCCAGAGCTATGAGACATCTGCTGAGGATGAGCTGCATACAAGGAGGGGAACCAGTCCAAGGGAGATGTATGTTGTAGAAAGCAAGGCTGGGGGTGTTTTTATCACAGCAACAGGAAAGTCACTAATACAGGGTGTTATGGTTTGTATATGCTCTGCCCAGGGAGTGGCACTATTAGAAGGTCTGGCCCTGTTGGAGTGGGTGTGGCCTTGTTGGAATAGGTGTGTCACTGTGGTGTGGGCTTTAAGACCCTCATCCTAGCTGCCTAGAAGTCAGTCTTCCACTAGCAGCCTTCAGATGAAGATGTAGAACTCTCAGCTCTGCCTGCACTATGCCTGCCTGGATGCTGCCATGTTCCTGCCTTGATGATTATGGACTAAACCTCAGAACCTGTAAGCCAGCCCCCAATTAAATGTTGTCCTTATAAGAGTTGCCTTGGTCATGGTGTCTGTTCACAGCAGTAAAACACTAAGACACAAGGGTAAGAATGAAATGAAAGGCCTAGAGAGATAGCTTAGTGATTGATACAGGCTGCTCTTCCAGAGGACCTAGACTTGATTCCCAGCACTCACATGGTGGCTCACAACCATCTAGTCACAGAGGATCTAGTGCCCTCTTCTGGACTCCAAGGACACCACGAATACATGTGGTTCATAGACATACAGACAGACAAGCACTCATATATATTAAATAAAGATAAACACTGTTTTTAAAGAATAAAGTGAAGATGTTAAATGAGAGAAGCTGGAATGATGTGGTCTGACCTCCATCTTTTGACGAGGAAGGGAAAGCAAGAAGTCATTTGTCATCACAGATGAATGCTTGTGGCAACAGTGTTCTCAACGGGCAAAAGCTAGAACAACCTAAAGGCTCATCAATGGATCAAAGAAGGAAGCACGGTACATGTAGGTTCCATTGTGTGATGGTTAGCAGGCTGGACTGAAAACGAGGTCAGTTCATATAACAATTTACTATTCAGCTATAACAGGAATAAAATACATGTCAGCAGAAGTGAACTGTGAAAGCATTATTCCCAATGAAAGACGCTGAGCACAAAGGCTAGAGGGTGCATGATCCACTGATATGAAATATGCAGAAGAAGGAAGCAGAAGGATGATTGACAGTCTCAGTGACTGGAGAAGTGGGAGCAGCATGAGCAGTTACAGGGTTTAGTTTAGAATTCTATAGAACTGGCTACACAAAACTCTGAACAAACTAACACCACTGAACTGTTCACTTAAAGTTTGAATATTATGACTGACTCAGACAAATGTTAGGAAAATTACAGTAAATGTGATTCCTGGTCCTGACTTATTAAAAGCCAGCGTCCCTTCAAACGATGCCAACTTGGCAACGTAGACTGAGTGACCACTTACAAGAAAGCAGAAAATAAAGTCCAATAAAGAACTTCTTATGACTTGTAATTTTTTTCTTGTAAGGCATAAAAGTATAATTATATTTATTTATACATTGAAGTGGGCTTTTATTGCAAATGAAAAAGGACATGAAATCAGAGTTATTCAGGAAGTTCTGGGTAGTATGTTCTCAGTGAGGTGTTCATAGCCCCCCATGGCTCCCTACCTAAAGGTCTCTGCTTCCCTCACCATTGCGGTTTAAAGACGAATGACTCCCACAGGCTCATATATTTGAATACTCTGTTCCTAGTTGTTGAACCTGTTTGGGAAGGATTAGGAGGTGTGGCCTTCTTAGAAGACATGTACCACCGACAGTAGGCTTTGAAGTTTCAAAAGCCCATGCCAGGCCCGGTTTCTCTCTTTCTCACTCTGCCTACAACCTGTGGAATAGATGTAAGATCACAGCTACTGCTCCAGTGCCATGCTTGCCTACCTGCTGCCGTGTTCCCTATCTTAATGGTCATGGACTAACTCTGAAACTATAAGCAAGCTTCAAGTGCTTTCTTTCAGAAGTAGCCTTGGTCATGTTGTCTCTTCACAGCAATAGAGCAGTAACTACGACCCTCTTACCCCACTCTGTAGCTCCCACCTACTCTCCACCCCCACCAGGTTCTTGCTCACTCCTACACCTCCTGAACCAGTCCTTTCCCAGTCAGGCATGCTGGGGGTTTCATCTATCTGGCTGCTAATCTTTCAGGCGCTCACCAGGTACACACTTGCATTTTTACTAACCTCACTACACTTTCCTTATTCAGTATCAATTTAGGATCCCCCCTCCCCCCTCCCCAAACACACTGTGCAAGGATCTGAAATAACACACACGCTTCTGGAAAAAGCATCCACTCATTTCATGAAGTCTATGGGTCTCAAATTTGGGTTACATAAGAATCAGCCAAGGAACTTAATAAAACACAGCTTCTAGCTCAGATGATCTTATATTTCTGGAGCTTCTTGGTAATGTTGGTGCTGCTGAGTGGGACCATATCACATTCTCCAGTTGTCTGGGGTCCAGCAGTCTAAGGCCCTGTCTGATGGTCCAGTCCAAATTATACAGCCTCTGTATTGGTTCCGAATTACACTGTAGTTCTCTACTAGGTTGTCAACCCTGTTGCCCATCATAACACAATCAGGATTTACCTAACCCTTGACAGCTCTTTATCTTTATGAATTGTTTTTATGAAAAATAACATATTTGCTTTATACACTAACTTGAAAATCATTATAGAAATTTTATACCTGCATAAATCTTATAACTAAGTAGCTATGGCACTATTCCTAGGTAGATATATCTCCCATACATTGGACAAACCAAGATTACTTGACCACACATACTACAAATAACCAAAGAGTAGAGTTGCTTTGCTTCTTCAGCCTGAGAAACCATAGCTGCTAATCTATGGATAAGTTGCCCTCAGCCAATACAGTAGTGTGTGTGCATGCATGTGTGTATTGTATACAGATGCTCTGGGGACTGAACCTGGAGCCTTGCACAGAGTAGGCAAGTTCTCTGCCACTGAGCAACAGCCCAGCCCCAGTCAGCATCTTTGTCCTCACTGTCTCCCCATTTATAAATTCCAAATTTCAAATTATAACTTATTAGTCAAGTGCTTCAATGAACTGCAACCAGCACTTATTTGTAATGAAACAGTGCAGAGAACAGAATGAGAAAGATCCCAAAGCCCTATGAGCATGTCTGTGTGTACATGGGTGGCACCATAGTATAAAATTCACATCATTTTGTGCATCTCCACAAAAAATGGCCTACCTGATTATTAGTCCTCAAAGACAGAGCAGCCTGCTTCAACACCATTTCCCATTAGGTAAGATCACTTACCTGAAGAATCTAAAATGCCCAGTTGAAGCCTGTAGACAGTTTCTGGCTTAGCCATTGGCCAGCATATTTGGGGGCTTCTCAGCATATCAGTACGTATGGCTAATAATTTATTTTGCTTCTCATTCAAAATTGCCATTCATTCATAGATTACAGAGCCCTACCAACCTGAAATCAGGCTAACTCTTGACTATTGATAATAAAAGGAAAGACAGAATATAAAAATTGACACCTGTAATGACTTAAAAACTTCCTGTTCTGGTGATTTTCTATATCTGTCTCAAAACCTAAGGTTGAATAAACACACACCATGGCTGTATTCTCTGTTTGCATCTTCTCTCCTTGTGTACTCCGCATTGTTCCATAGGGACTCCCCACTGAAGGAGAACATCGCAGATAATCTTTGTTATGTCAGATCTGCTAAACGCTAAGGGCCAAGCAGTTGAGCTGCCTCACTCTGCCACGGTCTGCTTCTTTGCTGGAGCCTATTCCACCTTTAGTGAGCCACTCTTTAGCAAGGCCAGGTTAAATTTGATCCCAGACTACCCTGAGTTTGATCTAGTGGTCTGAGAACCTAGGTAGTTGTGATTGGTTAACCCTGTTGTTGCCACTTGTAATTGCTGACTATTTAATTTTGTATATAATAAACTGGTTTCTAGAGGAAGGCCTCAAGAGAGCTTCAGATCCTAATTCATGAGCACTAGTGTCCAATTGAACATTCACTGTTTAGGATGATGTGTGCTAAGCATGGAGGTCTAATCATGGCACTGGAGACCATGGAAGAAGTTTCAAGAATAGGAAAATTCATGACACACACCATGTCGCCTCAGAATCTAAAGCTGCACTCAGATCGGGTCAGAATGAGCTGTCTAAAGGACCAGAAATTCTGTTCAGAAAGGTGTGTGTACAAAAAGAAGAACTGTGTGGACATACAAAAATCTTAACTGAAAATTCATGCAAATAATATTTCTATATCTGCTGGCCTTTTCCCATAGTCTCCCGCCTGAGAATGTCATAATTTTGTATGTAGCACACACATTTCAAAAATTAAACTGTTTCTAGTCTCTTAATTCCACTTCTTCCTATAGCAAATAAGAATATCCTATGATAATCTGAACTGTAAGTGATCTCACTGTATGTCATGGGATTTCTCTTCTTAACTGCACTTGAGAGAAAAGAACAGAGTCTGGTCATGTAAGTCAAGGAAGCCAATGGGCTCAGCTGTCTAAGTTACCCAGAAAGCGATCATGGCTTTAGCCATACTTAGTATTTCTTATGCTTCAGAGAGAGAGAGAGAGAGAAAGAGAGAGAGAGAAAGGGAGGGGAGGGGAGGGGAGGAGAGGGGAGGAGAGGGGAGGGGAGGGAGAGAGAGAGAGAGAGAAATTTGGAAGTATTTTCAACTTACGTGCACCTTTTGAAAATTTTAATTTAATTGAAAGATTTTAATTTAAAATAGATTTTTAAATACAGTATATTCTAACACAAATCTATACCCTTTCTTTCTCTTTCTTGTTAGGATACAAACAGGCATCTAAAAAATATAGCAATTATAAAATAAAATTAGATAAAATAAAAATGAACAAACTAGAATAGGATAAAACAAGCAAACAGAAAAAGAAAAAGGGTCAAAGAAAAAGCTCAAGAAATGCAGGAAGTCACTGGGACACACACATGCACACACACAGAAATCTCATAAACACAAAACCAGAAACCATCCTATAAATGCAAAGAGCCTGTATGTAAAACAAAACAAAAACCGACAATGAAAACCTGACAAAGCATTAAGAGACACTTTTAACAGCTGTTGCCAGAACTGGAATTCAGGTCCAGCAAGGAGACTAACTGGGAGTGTCTGAGTCTCAGGCTCTCGAGGTGGCCCCACCCCAACCCCATCCTCACCCCCAGCTGTGCACAGCCTCACAGCTGGAAAGTGCAGTTGGAGGAACCTGCTCCTCTGAGAACTGGCTGGTGGATCTTCCCTTTGTACAGACTGCTGGAGTCCTTTCAGCGTTTACTAGATGGTCTAACAGTCTACCACCCACAAATAACCCACAACCACTCTAAAATGCATATCTGAAAACCAAACACACGGTTTTACTGAAAAGTTTCACTTGTTGCAAACAAACAAAACCAACTGTCTTACTTAATAGAGTGAAGTGGCCAAGTTCCAGTGAAGGTGGAGACTAGAGCCCTGGGCAGTCTATAACCAAAGTGGTATTTGCATCCTGGGCAGTCTATAACCAAAGTGGTATTTGCATGCAAGGCTGAGGTTGGAGAAGGAGGAAGTCTCTGGGAGGGATAACTTCCAAGTCAGAATAAAAAATTACTTTCCTGATTTGTGAATTTATTTACATGAAGTAATTTGAAAGGCATGATTTGCTTCCCACTTAATTGAAATTACGGTTGTCACAGAAACACTACACTGTTAGATCACTGTGCTAATAACGTTGGAACATTTTGTTTTGAATATGTTTCTCTAGGGGAGAGGAAGTTCAGTTTAACACATGTATTCTCTGCTTTAGACAGAAAAAATATTTGATATTCTTCCCCTAATTAAGCAGCTTGCTTTTGTTTCAAATCACAAACACATAACAAAAACAAAAAACAAAAAACAAAAAAAAAATCTCACTTAGTCAGAAACTGAGTCGTACTTGGTTAGTAGGATAAAGATCACACATCCCTAAGCTGTTGACTGTCCACCCTCTTTTGACCCCTTAACCAGCAGATCCTTTGTAAGGAGACACTGGCATTCAGAGGAAACCAAAGCACCATCTCCTCTTGGTCTTTTTAGGGGGCAGGATTGTTGGCACACATTCAGAGCTGTGTAAACCCTGGGGGGCTCTGGGGGAGGGGCAGGGCTGAGGAAACATCTGCTCCGTGTTTATAAGAACTCAGAGTGGCCGAGTTACTGAGTAGCATAGAATTCCCATGGTCAATATTTTTAGATGGGTGTAGGTAATATCAAGAGTACAAACTCAGGCAAAACAGTAAGTAATCTGAAGCAAACAGACTCGGTAGAACAGGCGACAGGAACAATGAAGGTACTAGAGAAAGTCCAAGTAGGTGATAGAATTAAAACAGGAAACCATGAAATTTCTAAGGGATAATGTAGCCACTAAATCTAAATAAATCTATTTTTCTCTAAATGACTACTCTTGTGGTACTGCAGGTCAAACCTACAGCCTTGCAAATGCTAAACAATGCTCTCCCATTGAGCTCCTCAAGGCCCTTAATATTTATAAGTCTAAATTTATTCCTCTAAATAATATTGGACAACTCAAGGTAACATTAGGTGTTATAATGACCGTTAAACACAGCATCACAAGTATAGTGTAAGAAAAACACTGATAAACTGGATTTATTATTTTGATGGGTGGTGGTGGGGGTGGAGGTGGTGGGTGTGTGTGTGTGTGTGACAACACATGTGTGGAAGTCAGACAACAACTTTTGGAATTTGGTTCTCACCTTCCATCTTCTCCAAGCAAGGTCTGTTTGTGTGGCTGCATATTTTCCAAGCTAGTGTCCTTGCCTTTCATCTGGAATGCCAGCAGAGACATGTCACTGATTTGGCTACTGTTGTTATTTTAATGTGTATGTGTATGTGTGCGCATGTGTGTGTCCTCCCCCACATGTGGATGTCAGAGACAACTTATGGAAATTAGTTCAATTCTCTCCTTCCTTCTATCATGAGGGTTCCTGTGATCAAACTCAATTCAGTGGGCTTGCCTGAAAGTTGAGCTATTCTGCAGCCCAATAAACTAGATTTAAATTTTTAAAAAGCTCTATCAGGCTCTAACATGCACACACACACACTCACTAAATAATTTCATTTTAATCTTCAAAAAAAAAATCCAATGTTCTACATGGCTGGTAGGTGGTGGGGTCAGTACATCAAATACTTGCCCAGAGTGAGGTCTGGAGTTTGGATCCCCAGCATGCACTCAGAAACCAGGCTGGCATGATAGCCACCAGGAATTCCAGAGCTCTGAAGGCAGGAACAGAGGGTGTCCTGGGCCAGCTTGCCAACGACACTAGCCAAACACATAGCTCTTGGTTGACTATGAGACCCTCATTCTACAAAATCAAGTGGAGAACAATTAAGAAGACATCTACCTCTGGCCCTCATGCCCATGTTCTCACATATGCTCATACACATGCACCCCACACATGCCATGGATATGCTAGGGGAAGAAAGCACTCTACAAACAATACTGAAGGACCAGGGGCAGATCATACGGGCAAAATGAGTACACATATATAACACCAAACTGTTGCGACTCAAAGTTAAAATAATTTAGCCAGGCCCTAGTGGCACAAGCTGGCGGACCTCTGTGAAGCCAGCCTGGTCTACAAAGCAAGTTCTGAGCCAGCCAAGGCTACACAAAGAAACCATGACTCGAAAACAATAATGATAATAATTCAATTAAAAAGTGGGCAGAAGATTGAAGAGATTCCTCAACAAAGCTGCACTGACGGAAGGGCATCTTTGTCACTAGAGAGTTATCCCTTAGAGTAACAAGGAGACACCACTCACCTGTCAGAGCACGTAAGAGCCAAAACATTGACAACCAGCACTGACGACAATGAAGAGCAAGGAGAAATCTGACTCACTGTGGGAAGGCACAAAACCACACAGGCTCTCTGAAGGCTTCTTGGAAGTGTCTTACAAAGCTAAATATAATCTTCCCATATGATTCAATGACCACACTTCTTGGTATTTACTCAAATGAACTGAAGACTTATCTCTACCCCTAAAAACTGTACAAAAGTATTTACAGCAGTTTTACTGACAAAACTTGGCAACTGTGGAGCTGTACTTCAGGAGAGGACAGATGGTGCTACATCCAAACGATGGAGCATCATCTGGTGCTGAAAAGGAGGAGATCAAGCCATGGAAAGATGTGAAGGGATCTGAATTTGCGCGTAAAAGAGGGCAATCTGACAACCGGTGCTGGTTAACTTGAGGAGAAAGAGGAAATGTATTCAGTGCTGGAGAAAGCACAAAGTATGAGCCTCTATGCAAATCAGCGTGACGGTTCCTCATAGAACTGAAATTAGAATTACCACATGGCTCAGCTACAGTACTCTTGAGCATACTATATTAGGACATTGCACAACATTACAGGAACTATTACAACTTGATGTTAAAATAATTACACAAAGATCACATGAGCCGGCTATACTACTTACTCTTTTGAGTCATTGTGCCACAGAAATGCTTGCTCAACCATGTTTATAGCTGTACTGTTCATAAGAGACTGGAAATTAATCCAGCCTAGATGTCCATCCACAGATGAACAGAAAATGTGGTCCACATGCACAATGGAATTTTATGCAGCCACACATTAAAATAAAATAATAACATTTGCAGGAAAATAGATGCAGCTGGAAAACATTATGTTAAATGAAATAAGGTGAACTCAGAGAGACAGATGTTTTCTCTCATGCGAAACTTGGTTTTAAAATCATGCATGCGGTCATCTATATGGGGGTCATGAAACTAGAAAAGAGTGTGGAAATGGAAAGAAACAATTTTCAAGGAGGTAGGACACAGGGAGAATCATGGAGTACATCTGACAAGGTAGAACAGTGAGCTAACTGTAAAGGAAGGTAGCTAGCCAGAGCAAGGAAGGGATGGTTGAAGGCAGGGTGGGGAGGGAGGAGAAAGAAAGAAAAGAAAAGGTATATCATTACATGTGTATGAGGGCACATATGAAATACAGCATTTCATCTTCTAGTCCAAAAAGTTAACAGGAAAAGAGAGAGAGAAAGAAAATAGGAAGATGAACATCTAATAGGTCCAGAGAAAAAGTGATGCTAAGATTGGTGCCTGTCAAGAGCTAACAGAATGGGAAGAGCAAATCGGAGGAAGACATACATCAACAGTGTTATCTGTATTGTATTTTTAAGTGTGTGTGTGTGTGTGTGTGTGTGTGTGTGTGTGTGTGTGTGTGTATGTATGTGTAATTGTGCACTCACAGGTTAAGTGCATTGCTGTCAGAGGCCAGAAGAGGGAGTCAGATCCTGGAACTAGAGTTAATTGGCAGTTCTGAGCTGCCCCCAGGTGGGTGCTGGGAACTGAATTCTGATCCTCTACAAGATGAGTAAACTTTCTAACTGCTGCTATTCGGACAGTGAAACTCTAGGATCAGGTAATGACAGACATTGGACATTGTGTATCTGTGAAAAGCCACAGAACTGTACCGTTGAAAACGTGAACCCTGATGTAAACGATGAGCTTTTCATCAATAATAATTTCTCAACATTGCCTCAGAGGTTGTAAAATAGCTACCATGCTATTTACAAGATATTAATGATGGGGGAAATTATGAAGGAATGGGGAGGATGAGCATCTCTGTGGATTTTATCAACCTTTTCTGTACATGTAAAACCATCATAGAAAAAGGAAGTCAACTAACAAAAGAAATGGCAAGGTTCCATTCAGGACGTGGGAACACACAGCAGATGGACTGACTCTGGCCCTTTTCAATCAGGGACGGCTTCCTGAAGGAGGTGAGCTCTAACCTTGGTCTGGAGGGGGAGGAGAAAGGGAGAGAAGATGGAGAGGTGGGGGGAGAGGAGGAAACGTAAAGTAGAGGGGAAGAGGAGAAGGGAAGAAAGAGGGGAGGGGAAGGAGGGGAGGGAGGAGAAGGAAGGTGGGGGAGGGGGACAGAGGAAGAGAACCAGATTCTACAGGAAGACAGGGTAATGTAAGGTGGTAGGCTGGCTAATGCTTCCCATGAATGGCAAATTTTGATTCCCAGACCTGCAAAAGTCTTCATAGAAAAATAACAAAATAAAATTGTAAAAGAGCTTTGCAGATATAATGAAGGCTTGCTTGCTCCCTCTACTCCTTCTTTTGCTTTTAACTTATTTATTTCAATATAACTGTACTTAAGTAAATATCCTTACATTGGTGAGTACAGTGAAATTTAATAATTCGACTAATCCAACACAATTTAAACCAAAAGGCTGTATGTAGGTAGCATAAATTTTAGGCAGAAAAAAATTAAGACATTATTTTTGGTTTGTGTTAAAAATGAATATGTGCTATAGTATAAAAGCTTAAAGCTGGGGACAAGAAAGACTTTTGTGATATTTTAACGTCAATTAAATGAATCCAATGATTGCAATACAGCTGAGGAGGTGGGTAAAAGGACCCACGAAACTGCTCAGTGGCTGTGCAGATCTGGTGAGCTCTGTATGACGCCTCGATCTTCATTCTCCAGGATTCAAGCAGTTCCCTAAGTCTGCAGAAATATCACGAAGGATACTCTGAAAAACATGGAATTAGATCCTTTATACATTAAGTCTAAAATTCCATAGTTTTTAAGAAAGCATTTCTCCTAAGTAGATTACCTGGTTTTACATAAGGTACTGATTTGGGTTCTTCAAGGTGATAGGAACATTTACACATTAGTCCATTAATACTTTTTAAATTTAAAAAGATGTGTTATTTTATGTGTATTGGTGGTTTTCCTGCATGTATGCTGGTGCACAACATGAGTGCCTGGTGACCATGGAGTCCAGAAGTGGGTATTAGAACTGGAGTTACAGACCATTGTGAGCTTCATGTGGCCGTTAATAATTGAACCCAGTCCTATGGAAGAGCAATCAGTGCTTTGAGCCACCAAACCATTTCTCCAGATCCTGGGCATTAATTTTGATGGAAAAAGTTGGTCTTATCATCTTTAAGTTCTACCTGTGGAGAATCTTAGTTAGGGTTTCCATGGCTGTAAAGAGACACAAATGACCATGGAAACTCTTTAAAGGAAAACATTTAATTGAGGTTTACAGTTCAGCAGTTTAATCCATTGTTATTACAGACTCCATGACCAAGGCAACTCTTCTAAGAACAATATTTAATTGGGGCTGGCTTACAGGTTCAGAGGTTCAGTCCATTATCATCAAGGTAGGAGCATGGCAGCATCCAGGCAGGCATGGCATGGGAGGAGCTGAGAGTCCTACATTTCCATCTGAAGACCACTAGGAGAAGACTGACTTCCAGGAAGCTAGGAGGAAAGTCTGTCAAAGCCTACCCCTACAGAGACACACTTTCTCCAACAAGGTCACACCTCCTAGTACTGCCCCTCCCTGGGCCGAGCATATTCAAACCACCACATTCCACTCTCTAGCACCCATAGTCTTGTTCAAACATGTAAGTCTTTCAAATACATAGGGCCATACCTAGCCATAGCATAATGTAAAAATATATTTAGTCCAGCTTCAAAAGTTCAATAGTCTATAAATGTCTCAACAATATTAAAAGTCCAAAGTTTAAAAAGTCTCTTCTGAGAAGGTGGGGAAGACACTCAAATACTTGGGCACAGAGGAAAAGTTCCTTAACAGAACACCAATGGCTTATGCTCTAAGATCAAGAATTGACAAATGGGGACTCATAAAACTGCAAAGCTTCTGTAAAGCAATGGACACTGTCAATAGGACAAAATGACAACCAACAGATTGGGAAAAGATCTTTACCAATCCTACATCTGATAGAGGGCTAATATCCAAAATATACAAAGAACTCAAGAAATTAGACTCTAGACAACCAAATTACTGGTTTATTAATATAAACCCTATTTAAAAATGGAGTACAGAGCTAAACAAAGAATTCTCAACTGAGGAAACTCAAATGGCCGAGAATCACCTAAAGAAATGTTCCATATCCTTAGTCATCAGGAAAATGCAAATCAAAACAACCCTGAGATTCCATCTCACACCAGTCAGAATGGCTAAGATCAAAAACTCAGGTGATAATAGATGCTAGCGAGGATGTGGAGAAAGAGGAACACTCCTCCATTGTTGGTGGGACTGCAAGTTGCTACAACCACTCTGGAAATCAGTCTGGCAGTTCCTCAGAAAATTAGACATAATATCACCTGAGGACTATATCAGCTATATCACTCCTGGGCATATACCCAGAAGATGCTCCAATATATAACAAGGACATACGTTCCACTATGTTCATAGCAGCCTTATTTATAATAGCCAGAAGCTGGAAAGAACCCAGATGTCCTTCAACCAAGGAATGGATACAGAAAATGTAGTACATTTACACAATGGAGTACTACTTAGCTATTAAGAACAATGAATTCGAGAAATTCTTAGGCAAATGAATGGAACTGGAAAATATTATCCTGAGTGAGGTAACCCAATCACAAATGAACACACATGGTATTCACTCACTGATAATTGGATATTAGCCCAAAAACTCGCAATACCCAAGATGCAACTCACAGACAACATGAAGCTCATGAAGAAGGAAGACTAAAGTGTGGGTGCTTTGGTCCTTCTTAGAAGGAGTAACAAAATACTCATGGGAGCAAATATGGAGACAAAGTGTGGGACAAAAACTGAAGAAGGGGTCGTCTGGGGACTGTTCCACCTGGGTATCCATCTCATGTGTAGTCACCAAAGGTAGTGGTTGATGTGGATGCCAGGAAGTGCATGCTGACAGGAGCCTGATATGGCTGTCTCCGTAGAGGTCTGCCAGAGCCTGAAATATACAGAGGCGAATGCTCACAGCTAACCATTGAACTAATCATGGGGTTCCCAATGGAGGAGTGAGAAAGAAGACTGAATGAGCTGAAAGGGTCTGCAGCCCCATGGGGAGAACAACAATACCAACCAACCAGAGCTCCCAGGTTCTAAACTACAAGCCTGGGAGCACATAGGGAGGGACCCATGGCTCCAGCTGTACATGTAGGGGAGGATGGCATTGTGGGGCATAGGTGGGAGAGGAAGTCCTTGGTCCAGTGAAGGCTGGATGCCCCAGTGTGGGAGAATTCGTGGGTAGGGAGGAGGGAGTGGGTGGGTGGGTGGGGGCACATCCTCATAGAAGCAGGAGGAGGGGGGATGGGATAGGGGGTTCCTGGGTGGGGGGAAATGGGGAAAGGGGATCACATCTGAAATGTAAATAAAATATGAAATAAAAAAATAAAGTCTCTTCTGAGACTCATGCAAATTCCTAACTATAATCCCCTAATAAATCAAAATCAGAGAGCAGATCACATACCTCCAACATCACAGGATATACATTATCATTCAAAAACATCATGGTAAGGAAATACTGGACCTAAGCAAGACAGAAAATCAGCTGGCCAAACTCCAAACTGTATCTTCATGTCTGATGTCAAAGTGCTTTTCAGATCTCCAAATCCTTTCAGTTTTATAGACTGCAACAAACTTCTTTCACTTCGACTGGTTCTACTCCCTGTTAGCAGGTTTCCTTGGTAGGTATCTGTCAGCTCTGGAATCTTGAACATCTCAACTTCAGCTTCACCGCTTCTTTTTTCAGTGTCTGGATCCACACAGGATCTGGGCTTCTAAAAAGGGCACTTCTCCAGCTCTGCCCTCTGTAGCACTCTAGGCTCTGGTTGACTCCACTCCACTGCTGCTGCTGTTCTTGGTGTCATCCCATGGGACTGACATTTCTAATACGCTGGGGTCTTCTGCTGCAACTAGGCTTCACCAATAGCCCCTCATAGGCTCTCTTCATGGTGCCAAGCCTCAACTTCTTTGCATGACTCCTTCAGCTCTGGGCCATTGACTGCAACTAAGGCTATACCTTCACCAATGGCCTTCCCTGACCTCTCACAGTGCCAAGCCTCAGTTGTTCTCCATGACCCCTTCATGCCTTCAAAACCAACACCACCTGGATGATTCTTACACATTACCAAGTCCAGCTACAGCATGAGGTACAAGATTGACTATCTCTGAAATACAACTTGTTTGTGCTCTTGGAAAACACTTCCCAGAATATTTCACCTCAATGATGCTGATGTCTTCATAATCACCACTAATTTCTTGGCTCCGGCTAACTAGCATCAGTTGTCCCAGTAGTCCCTTTTATTCTTGACTCTAAAGCCAGAGCCACATGGCCTAAGTGCCGAGGTCTGCTGTTTACTGGAGCTTGAACATGGCCCCCTTGTTCTGTTACCAACTTTCTGTTTTCCAACTTCTTTTCTGTCTAAGCTTGACTGTCCTAGAACTTACTCTTTAATCTTGAACTCAGAGATCTGCATGGCTCTGTCTCCTGAAAGCTGGGATTAAAGGCATGTCCACTATACCTGGACTTCTCCTTCTAGAACATGCTCTGCCTTAGGCTGGCCTTGAACTCAGAGATCTGCTTGCCTTTGTATCCTGGGATAAAAGGTACATACCACCATGTCTGGGCCTAAGCTTTTCATGGTCACTATGCCTCAAGATCTGGATCAATAGCCTGTGTTCTCCATTTCAGGATTGTAATTAATTCCAAATTCAAAGTCCAAATGAAACAACAACCAAGTAATAATACCTAACATGATATAACCATCTCTTGTTCAACTGTAAACACATAGACAATAAGGCTAGCTGGGTGGGATCTTGCCCTGAGAGCACCACTTCTTTTTTTTTTTTCTCAAATCGTAATTCATTCACACAGGGGTTATAAACACAGGAAGGCAGGATGTGGGGAAGGGAATGACTTCTTTACTCTGTTTATCTCCTTGAACACGGAATTCAGCTCCATTTCACTTCCTGGTGCTCCTTTATTACTTGAACCAAACATTTTGTACTTTTCCATTTCTAAGCTTTCTATGCTTGATCAAAACACTCTTCATAAAACTGAACCACAAGATAAAGTCTAAAGTGGGCTTTTTTTGAGACTTCCTTTGTCAGTGAAATTAATCTGAATCTCTTCACCTTAGCCTCAGGCAGACTCTTCAGATAAGTAGAAAAAGCAGCCATAGTCTTCATCAAAATATCACAATCTCTAGGAAACATATTAACATTTTTCCCACTGAAACATCTTGGGCCAGATCTGCACAGTTCAAATCACTCTCAGCACCAATGTCTTCCATATTCCTACTAGGATGGTCCATTAAGCTCCACTTAAAGCATTCTATGGCTTTTCAAATCCAAAGTCTCCAAATTCATATTCCTCCAAACAAAAAACATGGTCAGGCCTATCAGCAATATCCCAATCCCAAATACCAATCTCTGGTAGTTAGCTTTTCCATTGCTATGAAGAGACCATGACCAAAGCAACTCTTCTAAGAACAACATTTAATTGGGGCTGGCTTACAAGTTCAAAGGTTCAGTCCATTATCACCATGGCAGGAGCATGGCAGCATCCAGGCAGGCATGGTGTAGGAGGAGCTGAAAGTTCTACATCTCTATTTTGTGACGCGCCGCCTCGCCGAAAAGGAGAACACGCCACACTTCAGGATTCTTCTGACAGCAATTTACTGGTTACAGTAATTTCAGATGATGTTACAGCTCTTAGATGGTGTTACAGCTCTTAGATGGTGTTACAGCTCTCTTAGATGGTGTTACAGCTCTCTTAGATGGTAGTGGTGAAGGACCCAGAGCCCCAGAACCCATGGGCTTATATAGAGTCCTGGGAGCACTTACTGCATGCTCATTGGCTCCTTAATGATGCCTAATTAGCATACCAGTTTCTCATTGGCTCTTGGAGCACTCTTAGAGTAAGGCTTAATTAGCATATTCATTAGCATGCGCATACTCGGCTTGGCTCTGACTGAAGCCAGAGCGCGGGAAGCCTGCGTGCCCTGCGCATGCGCGCTCCCATTCATGGCTCTGTCAGAGCCGAGAAGCAGGGAGCCGGCGCGCCTTACTCAGGCGCGCTTTACCTCACGGCTCCCTCACGGGCTGAGAGGCAGGGAGCCAGCGCGCTTTGCTTCATGGCTCCCTGACTGAGCCGTGCCTTTGAGTGCGGCTTCTTGACGGAGCCGCACCGCTGACGGAGCCGCGCCATTGACAATTGGCGTATGCAGCTCCCAACACTATTTGAAGACCACCAGGAGAAGACTGACTTCCAGGCAGCTAGGAGGAAAGTCTGTCAAAGCCTACCCCCACAGAGACCCACTTCTTCCAACAAGGCCACACTCTAGTAGTGCCACTCCCTGTGCCAAGCATTTTCAAACCACCACACAGAGTATTGAATTATTTCAGCAAAGAGAACAGTCTTTTGTTGTTTGTTAAGATTCTTAGCAGCTAAGCCATGTCTTCAGCCCCTCAATCCTTTCAATGCTCATTTGGCTTGGTAGTTTTGTTCTTGTTTTGTCCACATCTTTTGTACTGCTCTAATGCAAATGGGGCCTTGAGGAATAGAATGAATGTTTGCACTTAATTCAATAAGATGAACTCATTTTTGTCTCTTAACTCCATAGACCTGTGGTCAGCTCACAGTGTACTTTTGCTTTCTGGCACTAAACAGAGTTATTTATACATGATGGACCAATAAAGTTAGAGTAAGAGGTAATTCCCGCTCTGTGGAGAATCATGTGTCTCTGACTGTATCTCAGTTTTTTTGTTTGTTTATAGATGGGTCTTACTCTATAAACAATGCTAGCCTTGAACTCCTAGCAATACTCCTACCTCAGCAGCCTAAATATCTTCATGAAATCTACCCAACGTTTCCATGGATATGTCTTAGGGAATGTTAGCATACAATATGTCTTTTCAGTAGTAGCAAGTTAAAGAACTGAGCTCTAGAAGACACCAGGAACCGCTGGTTGCCCTGGGAATCACTCAGCTTGAAGCGTGTCCCTTCCTGGTGAGTTCAGAGAGAGAGCTACCCACAGGAAATGGCACACTCCTCAGAACTGACTTCTTCCAAGGTTTTATTCTTCAAGTAACATCTGAAGGTCAGAATCTCATCTTCCAGATGCTGTGATATAAAAGCCTAAAGCATCACAAAGGGAGTCCTTTCCTTGCCTGGTGTCAAACATCTCTTCCCTGCATCTAGACTTCCTTCCTGAACCCAATGTTGAACTCTACTCCATGCACTTAATTTCAGGAAAAAAATATATCTATTTTAAATGCTAGGGTAAAAATAGATTCCATTTTTAAACAAGAGTGGAAATAAACTAGAGTGCAAATATTGAAAAGCATTCTTTCTGCTTCCCATATTTCTTAAAACAGGGCAACTGTGTAAAGTGCAGCAGCAGCAGACACATTTTCCCCAACTTAGATCACTGTGATTACTTATGCTCATATATATGTGGATACATGCTTTTCATATGAAATTCTCACAATCATCCTGTGAGATTGAGTCTATCGTGCATATTTTATAGATAGGACAACTGAAGGTCAAATCTGTTCACTGAGTTATAAGCTTTAAGACTCTGGCTTCCACGTGATAACAAAGTACTTTTTCCTCACAGCAGGCACCCAAGCTGTTGCCAAGTGAAGGCAGAAAATCAGTGGCACTGATATCATAAGCCTTTATGGCACTATTACTTTAAGTACCTATTTCACTGAATCCCTGTAATAATCCTGTGCAGAAGATAGTGTTGTCATTTTTGTGGATGAAGAACTTTAGGCAGATAACCTGTGGGACCCTGGGGCTCACTGGTACAGTGGCAAGATTGTCTTCATCACTGTGTAGCTATCCTTTTTGAAATGGACTGGCAAAAAATAGCATGTGTTGTTTTTGAATAAAGTGTAAAAAATCACCCTCATTACATAAGAACAACTAAAATATCCAAATAAAGTTTTCAAGTCATTAGTTAACAAGATAGGGAAAAAAGTTTGGTACAGTGGGGATAAAGATTAGAAAGATACGGCAAAGGGGAGAGAGGGGGGAGGGAGGGAGGGAGGGAGGGAAGGAGGGAGGGAAGGAGGGAGGGAGAGAGAGAGAGAGAGAGAGAGAGAGAGAGAGAGAGAGAGAGAGAACAACCAAGTGATAGATGGCATTACAAGCAATGGCATACCAAAAGATTACAGACCACAAGAAGAATCTAGAAACAGACTGAAGCCCATTGTTCTACCAAGTTCAGTACCAACCAAACAGGAAGAGGAAATAGAAGAAGTTCTCCAGGTGGGTCTGAAACGACAGTGAGAGAGAGGCCGGTCAACAGAGAAGACTCTGAAGGAAGCCATGGTTCCCAGAGAAGGCTATTAGTCGATTCCTTCTGTATTGCTCTTCAAATACCTGCTGGTTTTTATTTTTGTTTTTCTTATTGAAGAAATCAGTACATATTCATTGTCAATTAATTCATCAATAGAGATGAACATAAGAAGAAAATTATTGCTTCCTTGGAGATTCCTTGAGCACCTGGGACAGCGGACATTCTTGAGATCATCAGCACCTTTTGCCTGGGAAAAGATGCTCCATGTCTGGAAAGACACACCTGAGTGTGTGGCGCTGCAGAGAGGCCATTTCTACTGGACTCAGAGAGTCCACAGCCCTGGGCAAGTTCATAGAGCAACACCCAGACTGCTCTCAGGTCTGTATAACAAGAGAGTTGCCTCATGTTCTCCAGAAGCAAGAGGGGAAATTTATGGATCAAAATCCTTTTTCTCTTACCCTAAAGTGAAAATGTCAGGTGTCGGGCACTCACTTGTGAGTTCTAAGCTGTCCTCACATGATGGGGCCGAGTAGGCTTAGAGGACTGTTCCTGAACATGCTGTTGGGCTGGAAGACCTTAGCTCAGAACACAACTTCACTGTTTCCAATAACTATGTCTATATGGTAATGTGTGGGGTATATTTCTTTCATCTTTTAGGTATTATATACTCACTGTTGCCCTCTCATCAACAGCATCATAATTAAAATATCTTTTGCTTGTCCTTTTTAAAATTGGCATATCATGTAATGGCTGTAATTACTGTACTTTTTCATACATTGTATTTGCCATATCTTCCCAACTCCCCACCTCCAGCCCCTTCTTCTCTTCCTAGGGTCCACCACCACCAGCCGTCTCTCCTTTGCTTTTAACATAATGGTTTTTAAGAACATGAATAATTTTGCATTGAAATATTTCTCATCTTTCAATGTTATACAATTTATTCTATTCAGCATTAATAAATATGTTGTTGATGCTTTGTCAACATATAAATCATTATTGCACATGCAAATAAATCCATACATAATCTATATAAATATATGTATTTTTGAGTGGAACTTTTATCAAATAAGTTAACTTTGTATTGGGCCATTGACAAGCTGTTTTCCTCAGCTTTCAGCTGAGGAAACACCAACTGATAATTGCCTATTCATAAAGAACAACAGTTCTTTATATAAGGTTTTGTATTTGCAGCCTTGTGGGCAGAGTTCACGGCACTATTCATAGCTGTCCGTACAAACTGGTCATGAAAGAATGGCACTGGAGTTTGTTTAATCAGTTCCCTGCAGAATTCAGTAAGAAACTTGAAGCTGAACTTTAAAATGCTGCTTTATTATTTATGTGGAATGGTCTTTTTTTTCCAGTTAAGGTATATCTGTTGACCCAAATAAACTTTTTGTTCAAGAGTACAACCTAAATGAAAAACACAGACTCAAAACACACTGATAGCTGGGCAGTGGTAGCACACACCTTTAATCCCAGCACTTGGGAGGCAGAGGCAGGTGGATTTCTGAGTTCTAGGCCAGCCTGGTCTACAGAGTGAGTTCCAGGACAGCCAGTGCTACACAGAGAAACCCTATCTCAAAAACAACAACAACAACAACAATAAAAGAAAAACCACTGATAAAGTTTCTACCAAGTTCTGAATCCAAAGGAATTAAGAAATAGATTTGTCGGGGGCTGGAGAGATGGATGGCTCAGAGGTGAAGAATACTAGGTTCGATTCCCAGCCCCCATACAATGCACCCTCACAGACGCCTGTAACTCCTGTTCCAAGGGATCTGATATCCTCTTCTGATCTCTTCAGCACCACATACATACATGTTAAACAGATATATATGCAGGCAAAACATTTATACAATAAAAATAAATAAATGAACATTTTAAAAAAGAAATAGATCTGTCAAAACTCAAGATAGATGTGGAACTGATGAAGAAGTCTCCTAAAAACGGTCAGTTACAACTATAGTTGTAATCAACCCTCAAAGGCTTGGTGGGGAAGAGAGGATGCAGAGCCATCAGTATCAATAACGGAGTCAAAAGACATCATCTGCTCACACGAATTTCCGTGCCCGATGAGGCAGTAATCAGAGACTTATGCAGACAGCCTATGAATGCAGCATGATAGTGATCAAAATAGGATGAATTGAATAGTGACGACTTACGTTGTACAAGAGAAGTCACCGGAACATTTGCAGGATCTCCAGTTCTCTGAAGCCCCAAGGCACTCATCATGTGTTCCATGAAGCTCCTTCTCCCCCACTGCCCGACAGGAACAATACTAAGAAAATGTCCTACCTCCTCCACATCTTCCCTCTGCCCTCTCTTCTGAGGACAGGAGTCAAACTTCCTGGTAACTTCCTGGTAACTTCCTGGTATGTTCTTCTCTTGTCTTCAATGGAGTCAGTGTAGTCATGACTAAGAATTTCTACCATCTCCTGAGAAAAGGAAGAAAAAGTCCACAAGCATTTCAATGCCTCCAGGTAGAACTTGATTCAGTCCTGCCTGCATGTGTCCACCACGGAAGCCACTCACTGTGCCAAGTTCTTAAATATTGAGCAAATCTAGAAAGCAGTTCTAGTCTGGTCTACTCCAACTTCCAGCACCCCTTGTTCCGGGCCCAGAGCACCCCTCCTGTGTAGGACCCCCACTCCCTTGATCCTGGCTCTTGACTCACCCCCCAGAAATGACTTTTCAGGCTGATAAGGATATTATGGCCCAATTGTAAGCTTTCCAAATCAGCCAACCAAAAATTGTGGCCTACACTTAGTGAGTGCTCTGTATAACACAGGTACCCCAGAGGTTCCACACGAGTGAGCAAGGTGGAAAGGGCTGGTGCTGTTGACCATCCACACCTCTGTTAAAGTAGACGGAGTAACTGCCTGACTTCAGATAACTCAGACCAGCACCTGCACCTGATGCCAACTGGAGAGCAGCCAGACATCTGAGCAACCCCCTCAAGCTCAAGAGCACCAGCCCTTCTGCAAGGCCAAAGAAACCATTAAATGGCTACAGTGTATCTTCCCGCCCGTGCTGAGCCTCAGTACCCCACACAACCTTACCAAAGTGACTTGACAAGTACTCTCTGCCACTGGAAATGTGGCTTGGTCTACTACAGTAGAACACTGTCTTGTGTCTGGCAGCCAGACCTTTTCTTCGATATCTGTAAGTTAGCAGCAGGCCTTTACTCCTGGGATATCCCTACCCTAGAGACACAGGGGTACAGATTAGCCAAATGTCGGGGACAACAGAATTTTAAATCTAAACCATGTCCCAGAAGCAGCCTTAGAGGGTGGGGCTTAGGATGCATACACCCAAAGTTGAAGAGTGTCCTGCGAAAAACCCCATACATGTGTGCCCCCAAGTTGAGAGAAGCCGGCAGCAGGCCCATCAGTGTATGTGTGTAAAGAGACAGCTACTTTTTCTGTGCTACCTAAGGGTGTAAAAAATTGAAAAGTACATACTGGAGACCATTCAGGGGGTAAAAAAAAAAAGTTAAAGATTCAATGACAAAGGTACTGAAGGGACTAGCCGAGAGAGAGAGAGAGAGAGAGAGAGAGAGAGAGAGAGAGAGAGAGAG
>NW_021604676.1:4673773-4708869 GCF_004785775.1 Grammomys surdaster
GAGAGAGAGAGAGAGAGAGAGAGAGAGAGAGAGAGAGAGAGAGAGAGAGAGAGAGAGAGAGAGAGATGAGGGAGAGGGAGAGGGAGAGGCAGAGGGAGAGGGAGAGGGAGAGGCAGAGGGAGAGGGAGAGAACAAGCTCAAAGTTAGTTTGAATCCTGGTTTAATTCCTCCCCCTGGTTTACCACCTTGATTTCTACTTTAATCGGGCCCCTATTGATTTTGCTTATGTTGCTGACATTTGGGCCTTATATTTTAAATAAGTCAGTTACTTTCATTAAAAAGTACATTAACACAGTACAAGTTATGATGTTATAACAATATCATTCCCTTAGACAAGAAGAGATCCATTTCAAGATTGAAATAGTTACAAGAAAAAGGGGGGAATGTGAGACCACCCTGACAAATTCACTGTAACAACCAAGGAAAGAGAAAGGGCAAATTAAAAAGACACAACCACCCCACTGGTCAGGCTGTTCTTGATAATAGGGAGAAAGTTAAAAAAAAAAAACAGTTCAGAGAAAAACCACAGAATGTACTGATTAGTAGTAACCAGTGGTGTCCTTCACAGCCCTAGATAAACATAGCCCACCAGAAATAATTGTCTGAGTAAGTGTGGCCAATAAGTTTAAAGGCTAAGCAAAGTCTCCAATTAGGTTTAGACAAGTTTTGCTGTTGCTAAAGTCTGCCTATGCTAAAGTATAAAAGGCGTGTGCTTCAGAAGTTCGGGGTCCTTCCTCCCGCGAGAGTGAAGTGACCCTGACGAGTCAGAATAAAATTCCTCTTGCATTTTGCAGCAATCGATCTCTCCTGTCCATATGGTTTTCTCAGGGGGTCTCCAGTAAACTAAGGCTCTGCTCACTAGGGTCTTACAGCAGGTCATATATTCATCCATACTTTTTAGGTTTTTCAGTTTGATTCCTTGACTTTCCCCAGTATCTGTTCTAACATCTTCCCCTTCATCTCTAATTTTATTAATTTGCATCGTCTTTCTTTGGAATATTTTGACTAAATGTCAATCTTGCTAATTTTTTCAAAGAACAAACTCTTCCTCTTATTGATTCTTTGTGTTGCTTTTTCATTTCTATTTATTAATTTCATCCCTGAGTTTAATTATTTATTTCAGTTTATTCTCAGGGTGTTGTTTGTTCTTGTTTTCCCAAGGCTTTCAACTAGATGGGATTGGGTACTGGGGAAGGGCTGATTCTAGACGTCTCTACCTTGGTTTTTGGCTTGGTAGTCTTTCTACCAGCTTCTCAATTACAACTGCTTCACTAGCCAGACACCCACTGTTCAAACCAAAGATGAAATTATTTTTGTCACAGTTAGCAAAGGGTCACTAAGTGATCATGGCATTTCAGTTTTAGCTCATGGATGACACCACAGTCTTACAAGGAATGTATTGGTATTATTTAAAGTTTACACATGAAAATAAGGCTTAACTGGTTTAAATAGCTTAATAAATGTACAAGCAAAGATGCTGGTAAAAAGATCAACAATGGCTCCGCATCTCATCTGTCAGGTTAAAATCTAGGATGAACACATCGGGCTGGCCGGAACTCTGCTCCACAGGCTCATGAGAACTGCAGGACTCTCAACATCCTGTAGTATACCGCCCTCATTTGCATGGTCAAAACTGACTTGTGGTAAAGAGTAAGAGCCCACAGAAAGCAGGCTACAACTGGTTGAAGTTTTAGCACAAAAGGAATGTCTATCTTCTACTTTAATTCCCCATGCCCATTCCCAAGGGATTCTGCAAAGTGGAGTACCTGAATGTAATTCCATTGCTACAGGAGAGGTAGAGAAGTAACTTCAATGGCCAGTCTGGTACAAGTAATTTTAAAAAGCTGTCCCTAAGATGCAATATGCCATCAGCTCTCATCTGAACCATGCACCTGACCTCACAGGTCTCCAAGCTCAATCTCAGTAGTGCAAACTCCCTGCAACATTCAAAGTAAATCAGCATAATAGAAGCCAGGCTGTGTTCTTCTTCTGCTCAAATTCCTGCAGTGGCCTCTCTCCTCACCGAGAACACAAGCAGAAATGTCTACCATTATCACCTGGTCCCATCTTTAACTATGGCTCAGACTGAATTTCCTTCTTCTGCCTGTCGTCCACATTTCTCCAGACATATTGGGCAGTCTGCTCTTTCTTAAGGGGGTGAAGCAAGAAACCTCGACCTCAGCTTTTGTAGTTGATGGGACAAAAAGAAGGCAGTTCCAAGAACCTCAAAAGAGCATCACAGGCAGATGAAAGGGTCACCTCTGGACATTCCAGGGTAGCTCTGAGAGAGCCATGGGTGGCTGTAGATGACAGCATCAGATCACAATGTGAAAAGGTTAAACATGCACAGCTTAGCATGAAAGGGAGGCTGACAAGGGAATGAACAAAACATACCATGTAGGGCAGAATAAATGAAGCACAGTGGGAAGGCAACAGGTGATGAGGACACAGAGATAAGGAGGGCTCATTCTTTTAAAGCAAGGCTTTGTAAAACAATGCAAGGACCCTGGATTTCCCCAGAGTTCAAAGCCCAGAAGCCGCTGGAACTTTGAGAGTTCTATCTGATCCTAGCTGTAAAGGATCTATACAATGGACTATAGACTCCAAGCTCGGAGGCAAGCAAATAAATTAAGATGTCTTATTCTATCCCACTTCACTGTCTCTACTTGCTCTGATGATGACTTTCAGTTTGTCTTCTTGCTTGTTTTCAGTTGTCACCTATTTCATGAATAAATTAGTAAATGAGGGATGTATATTTTAACATATTTTAGTATGCAATTTCAATCAGTGTTAATGAGCACTTAACAAAGCATTTGCAAGATGCCACACTACATTTGACTCAAATGTTCCTAAGGCATTCTATCTTTCAGAAGTTATTAGTAGTTCACTGAAGAAGATGCTACACCTATAACTAAGACCCAACAGAAAGTGCCAAGCTCTGGAAAAGTTACAACAATAAAGATCCATCTGTGGGAAGTTCAGAGTAATGAATTATAACTCCCAGGTGGAAAAACTATGTGTGAATATTTTGGGATGGTGTGACTTGGTTGTTGCTTCTGGATGGGTTTATGAGGACATTTCCAGGAAAAACTTCTGGAGAATGGATGGCACCTTCTGTTAGTAGCCTGGATATAAAGAGGTCTAGTAATGGCTGCTAGCACATTGGAAATGCTGAGAACCATAACCAGCCATTCAGTAAGCAAGACTCCAACCACTTTGGAAATTCGGAGAATCATAACTAGCCTTTCAGTCGATAAGACTCTATGCCTCCACAGTCCCAATCTGACACAAGGATCTGGAGGATTCTTAGAGAGAGCTGTTAGTGGCCAGCAGTCTTCCCAAAGAGCCCTTTACATCCATTCAGCTTTAGTATAACTCTTGTATAGCACTTAGCACTTTCTTGCCAGGATCTGACCTAGTTCAGTTTCCTGGGGTAAGTAGAATTGACCTTTATCATCTCTCTCTACACTATCATAAGGGCAACAGGAAGAACAGATACCAATACTGGAGTTGAGACCAGAGGGCTATGAGAGAAACGGCAGATAAGACTTCACCAGATAAGACAGACGAGAGAGAGAGGCAGGTACAAGTGATGGTGATAGACAATCCACTTTTTCTTCCAAGTCTTACTGTTCTGTATTTTATTTACATCTGGGCTGGTTACAGTCTGGAGGCATGTGTGGGGATGGTGTGGCTCTTCGGTGGTTTGAGACTTATTATGAATCTGCATTTAAAATTTAAAAGTATAGTGTGGAGTTGAAATGAATCTTGTTCGACCATAAGAGAGGCTGTTTCATCCGTGGAGATTTTGGATTCAGTGAGCTTTCATAGTTTCCTTTCAGCCCTAACAGTCTGAACTGGTTTGTTTTCATTAGTTTAAATCCCCTTCCTGAGTATTTTTTGCGTTCACATCTGTGTTCGTCAGCATCATATGGAGACAGAAAGGCCAGGGTGAGTGTTATAAATGGATGTACCAGATGAACTTGCATGATTTAGTCAGTGCTAGCATCTATTCCCCCTGATTCAAATATGCAGTTCACTCTTAGGATAGTAATAATATCACCTGGATAATCGAGATGATAAGGCTTGCCTCAGGAAGTTGAGATAGGTCAGTGGTGTGTATAATGTGGAACCTTGGCTGTTTGAATGATTGTAACCTACTGGCAGCCTTAAAAATATCTCTGACTACATAATCCAAAGCAGAAATATTTGATTTTTGTTTTTGCTGTTTGTTTTTCAAAACAAGAGTTTCTCTGTGTAGCCTTGGCTGTCCTAGAACTAGCTCTGTAGATCAGGCTGGCCTTAGACCCAGAGATCCACCAACCTATGCCTCCCAAGTGCTGGAATTAAAAGTGTGTGCCAACACTGCCTGGTTGAAATATTTGATTTTTAAACAAGGAGCTGAAGAACCATATAATGTATGTTCAGAGAAAAATGTGGGGTTATTCCAGCCACGACTCAGTAACAGACTGGAACACCTATTGGTAGAGTTCAGCCTTAGAATTCACTAGGAGGAGGAGATATGCACACACTCCAGAAACTCCACGGCACTGCCAGGAAAAACAGTTTAAGCCAGGCATGGTGATGCATGCCTGTAATCCTAGCACTGTGGGGGCTGAGGCAGGAGGACCATGATATGTAGCTTGCCTAGGCTATGTGGTGAGTTTCAGGGTAGCCTACACTACAGAGTTAAACGCTGTCTCAAAGGAACAAAATGATGTTTTAAGTTACTTCTCTACTTTCAACAGAATAGGCATGTTTTACTCTTTTTCTTTTACTTTTTAATGAAAGTGTGCATACACTTTCATTAAGCTAAGAATCAGGTAGAAAAATCATTACAATTCTGTCTCCTTTGACTTGACAAGAAATCCTCCACTTTTTGTTTGAAGAAATCTAATTGACTAGTGTGTCACAGGCAGTGCTTTATGCCATCAGATTGTGGCCCTTAGCTTCTGCCATCAGACTTGATTAGAATCTCCTAAGTTACACCCCTCTGGGCAGATCTATGGGGTATTGTCAGAAAGGTTCAACTATGTCGTGGATAGAACCACCCCATGGATATGAGTCCCAGGCCAAATAGAAAGAAAGTGGAGAAGCCAGATGCGTGCCAGCACTCCTCTCCCTCTGGTCCGTGATTCTCTTCTGTGTGAGCAACTCCATGTCCCTGCCATCACAGCTGAGCATGCTCCTGTTGCCATGGCATCCCTGCCTGGTAGGCTGCATCTCTTTAAACCATGCATTCATGTAAATCATTCTTCCCTTAAGTTGCTTCTGCGAAGTGTTGTGCCCCAAGGAGAAAAGTAACACGCAATGGGTTTAGAGGGCAAAACACAAAACTGTTCTTACATTTAGGAAATGTGCATTCTTGTTTGGGAACAATACATGAGCATTTCTGTTTCAATTCAGTATACAGATGGATTTAGTATAGAGTAGAATACGTAGACATTGAGGCAGAGTAGTAGCTAGTATGTGCTATTGCTATAAATCCAACTGCAGACTGTAGAGTTAGAAAGGGAACAGTTACCTCTAGGCAAGAACTAGAGGCAGAAGAGGCATTACTCAATGCCATGTGTTCTAGGTGGCGAGAACAGCCTAGGCAAGGACAGAGACACGCCTTCCATCATTCATTAGTTTATTTAACAACTGTTGAATAAACAGCTCACTGGGGCTCAAAGCCAGTCACTGCTGAGATAAGCTGAAGGATACAGTCACACTCCCCACCTTCAGGGGACTGGCTTAGGAGGGAGTTCAGTCTGATAACCCAGTACCTAGTGTGTAATGAGCTCATATTGAGTATGTGTGAGGATAAAGTTCATGGCCCGTCCACAATGCAGTCTATTGATGAGCATCTTCTATCTAGTTCACCTGAATTCTTTCATCATTCGTAAGACTGTTCTCTCTGGTTGCTCTCATGGGTCTGAGCCATCAGCCCTAGCCAAGACACGTGGGCTGATGGTCTGACCAGAGCCACCTGAGGGCAGGTTAAAGAGTGCTTTTGGCTCAGAGTAAATACTGTTTTCACCTGGCAGTTGGAACACTAAGTCCTATGGGGATAAAAAAGGACAATGACCTGCTTAGCCTTTGGCAACTGGAGATTAGTGAAGGCAAATAGAATCACACACCTCACTCTGCCTCATGTCTGGTTTGCGTTCATGCTCTGTGTTCAATATCCATTACACTTCGGTTGTTACAGCTCTTCCTTGGCCTAGTTGTCTGCCTTGTCTGTCTGTCTCTGTCTGTCTATTTATTGTATGTGAGTACATTGTCCCTGTCTTCAAACGCACCAGAAGAGGGCATCAGATCCCATTACAGATGGTTGTGAGCCACCATGTGGTTGGTGGGAATTGAACTCAGGACCTCTGGAAGAGCAGTCAGTGCTCTTAACCACTGAGCCACCTCTCCAGCCCAACTTCTTCATCTGTATCAGAGTACTACATGTGGAGCATCATCGGGAACAGACAGATATGCTTCAAGGTCCTGGAAGCTGGCAGCTCAAGATCAAGATTCAGGAAACTGGTGAGGACTGCTTCCTTTCCAAGATGGTGCTTTGGAATGTATCCTTCAGAGGGGAACGTCAGACCTCACTCTGCAGCAGATGAAGGAGCAAGAGGACCACACTTTGTCAGACCATTTCACAATCCATTCATGAACTTGAGCCCCTTAGCCTCATGACCTTCTCAAGGTTTCTACCCTCAAACACTGTTGCACTGGGGGCCTGTTCTCTGTGCATGGATTTGAATACACATTTAGGTCACAGCAGGCACCAAGTACTTCCTACCAATCTGACAAGCTATAATTAATAAGAGTGTGAACTCAGATTCCTAGCGTGACTCTGAACAAGGCATTGTGGGTCTCAGACTCAAGACTAACATGAGAGTACGTTTAGAATTTAAACCATTAAGTTGTCATGAGAGGATAAAAGAAAGCCAGTGATCTGTATCAATAAAGTAATCAATAAAGGAAGCTGAGGGCAGAAGTTCCCAGGGAGGGAAGGTTCCTGAAGTCCTATGCATAGTAAAGAGATGCTGGCTAGGTCTCTGCGCACGATAATGAAGGATAAAGGTTTAGGGGGAAGGGAAGTAGGTCCTCAGATCTGTCCCACTAGACAGGAAAGAATCTTCATGTAATTCAGTACGTGCCCAATTTCCACACCAGGCACTATCAATCAGTTTCTGCTTCAACTGGTTAGAACCAGTTAGCTGAAACACAACCCGACCTTTTAGTATTTCTAGTACAAATGCTGTCTTAAGCAGGAAATATTTCTTTCATGGGAGGAAATTATTTAATTCCTGCCTGGCATTAGAACACTGGTACCTGATACACCCCTAATGATATTAGCTTTAAATACTTGTTACTAAACATTCCTGAAGGTGCACTCTCACACTACCCTAGGAATTTCACTCCCAAATCTTGCACCTCCCTCTCGGCCTCTCTTCTTTCCTCCCTTCCTCCCTCCTAAATGATTCTTTACAGCATTATAGAACTTCCACAACACAAAGTCTTCTCTTTGATTTAGTAAAGGCAAAGATGGAACATAGATTTTTTTTATTGGATGTTTTATTTACATTTCATATGTTATTCCCTTACCCCATTCCCCCCCCACCCAGGAACCCCCATCCCCTCACCCCTCCTTCTGTTTCTCTGCGGATGTACCCCTACCTACCTCCCCACTCCCACCTCCCCACCCTCAAATTCCCACCCACTGGGGTGTCCAGCCTTCATGAGACCAAGGATCTCTTCTCCCACCTATGCTCGACAGGGCCCTCCACTCTTACATATACAGCTGAAGCCATGGATCTCTCCCTAAGTGCTCCCAGGCTGGTGGTTTAGACCCTGGGAGCTCTGGTTGGTTGGTATTGCCACTCTCCTCATGGGGCCGCAAACCCCCTTAGCTCTAACAGTCTTCACTCTAACTCCTCCATTGGGAACCCCATGATCAGTTCAATGGCTAGCTGTGAGCATCTGCCTCTGAATAATATGTCAGACTCTTGCAGACCTCTAAGGAGACATCTATATCAGGCTCTTATCAGCATGTACTTCCTGACTTCCACATCAGCATCTACCTTTGGTGACTGCACATGGGATAGATACCCAGGTGGAATGGTCTTCAGACGGCCCCTCCTTCAGTTTCTGTCCCTCACTTTGTCTCCATATTTGCTCTCTTGAGTATTTTGTTGCTCCTTCTAAGAAGGACTGAATCACCCCCACTTGGTCTTCCTTCTTCATGAGCTTCATGTGGCCTGTGAGTTGAATCTTGCGTATTTCAAGGTTCTGGGCTAAAATCCAATAATCAGTGAGAGAATATCATGTGTGTTTTTTTGTGATTAGCTTACCTCACTCAGGATGATATTTTCTAGTTCCATCCATTTACCTAGGAATTTCTCAAATTCATTGTTTTTAATAGCTGAGTAATACTCCATTGTGTAAATGTACCACATTTTTTTGTATCCATTCCTCAGTTGAAGGACATCTGAGTTCTTTCCAGCTCCTGGCTATTATAAATAAGGCTGCTATGAACATAGTTGAGCATATGTCCTTGGTATATGTTCGAGCATCTTCTGGGTATATGCCTAGGAGTGGTATAGCTGGATCCTCAGGTAAAGCTATGTCCAATTTTCTGAGGAACCGCCACACTGATTTCCAAAGTGGTTGCACCATCTTGCAGTCCCACCAACAATGGAGGAGTGGAACATAGATTTACAATTATAATTATTTTGAAAAATCAGCCAGCCATCTAAAATATAAAATTAAAAGCTCTATCAACATCCCCCACTATACAGCAACAAAACCTCAAGTTGATTTAAAAAAGTGTCAATATATGGGGCTGGTAGATGGCTCAGTGGTTAAGAGCACTGACTACTCTTCCAGAGGTCCTGAGTTCAATTCCTAGCAACCACATGGTGGTTCACAGCCATCTGTACTGTGATTTGGTGCCCTCTTCTGGTGTGTTTTAAGACAGCTACAGTGTACTTATAGAAATAAAATAAATAACTAAATCTTTTTTTTAAAAGTATCAATATAAAGACTGAAAATATAAGCATGTTTCTATGGTTTGGATGCAGCTTGGATATGAGTATTAAAAGTGTCCGTGTACTGCAAGTGTGGTCCCTTGGTGTTGCAGTGTGACAGGTGGCAGGATCTTTAACAGGTACGGTGTATGACTGCAGGTGTTAACTCTCAGAGGAGATTCATGCTGGTCCCATGTAATGACTTCTCCTGAATAGGTGCTGTCATAAAAATACCCGGACCAGTCCTTCCCTACTCTGTCTTACTGCTTCACCATGTCATCTTTCTCTCTCTGATGACCTACACAACAATACTGATGCCATAGTGTGAGCCAGCCCAGCAGCCTCACTAAAAGCCAAACAAATATACATATCTGATCCTGGGCTTTCCGTCTCTAAAAATGTGAGCTAAATAAACTTCCTTATCAAGTAGCCAGATTTTTGTTATAGGAAAAGAAAACAAAATACTCTATGACATCATGAGAGAATCATTTAATAAATGCAGTTTATATTATAAGCACTTAGAGAACTACCTCTTCAACTATAGTAAAAGTCAGGACCCACAGACAAAACAATGTCACTAGGTTTGAAGATGCGAAAGGCAAGCATTCCTGCAAGGCAGGTATCACCATTAACAAATATAACCCAGAACCTTCTGCCCAGGAGAGCCACTGCCCACAGTGGGCTAGGCCCTCTGCTGTCAACCAGACACCAAAAAAATGCAGTGCAGACAGGCCCACAGCCAAGTCTGATGGAAACAATTCTTCAACTGAGGTTCTCCCTTCCCTAGCGTCTCTAGTTTGTTTCAAGCAAACAGGGAGAAATTTACTTGAAAATTAGTTTGGAAACAAAAAAGCTATTTTTTCTCATATTAAAAAGACACCTCTGACTGTTCCTCATCCCATTCCTCCTCCCCTGTCTCCAGGAGGATGTCCCCCCCACACCCAAACCCCATCACACCTCCCCACTCCCTGGAGCCTCACGTCTCTGCAGGGTATGGCTTCTGTCACTGAGGGCAGACCACGCAGTCCTCTGCTGTCTATGTGTCAGGGCCTCAGCTGGGAGTGAGGATAATGACTAGACTGTAAAAAAAAAATTAAAGAATAATAATAAAAAAGAGAGAAAACAAGATAAATATTAATAAAGAAATTAACAAAAGAAAAAAGATACATATAAAGAACTGATAAAAACTATAAAATTCTGCTCTTAAGAATGACTAATCTGGGGCTGGAGAGATGGCTCAGTGGTTAAGAGCACGGATTGCTCTTCCAGAGGTCCTGAGTTCAAATCCCAGCAACCACATGGTGGCTCACAACCATCCATAAAGAGATTGGATGCCCTCTTCTGGTGTGTCCGAAGACAGCTATAGTGTACTCATAATAAAATAAATAAATAAATCTTTAAAAAAAAAAAGAATGACTAATCTGGCCATGTTTGGTGGCTCATATCTTTAATCTCAGCACTTTGGAGGCAGAGGCAGGCAAATCTCAAGTTCAAGTTTAAAGCTAGCCTGGTCTACAGCCTGGTCTACAGAGCAATTTCCAAGACAGCCAGGGCTATACAGAGAAACCTTGTCTGAAACAAAAAGTAAATGAATGAAGAATGCCGAAATTTCAAATTTTGCAGTCCACAGTAGGATATAGAACTGACTCTTAATTATTAAAACATCTTCAATCTCACTAAAAAAGAATGTAAGTTGTAGTGATATTGGGCCTATTTACAACTTACAAGAACAGGAAAGTCAAAAGACTGATGATCCTGAATTGATGAGTTAGTTCCATATTGCTGATGGATATAATAGACATAAATTTGGTGAAGAATTATTACCAAAGTCCTAACTGCCCATGCATTTTCATTTAGCAAGGTTCTACATCTAGACATTTATTCTGTATATTACATTGATACAATTCCAAAATGATACAGAGATAAAGTTGTTCATATGCTTATAAATGAAAAGAAAAACCCAATAGGTATAAACATGACCTTTAGTAGGGGTGAAATCAACACGGCACATCTATGATTGATGTGGCTTTGTGTCTCTGTCATCTTTTGACAGTTCTCACATTAGCTCACATTTTCATCATCACTGTATGTTACAGTTTGTTTGGAGCATTACATACTGTGTCCATATGAGATGCCAACTTAGTTGATAACTGTGTTTCCGGCATGCCCACCCACAAGTCACTCCTTTTCTCTATTTTCTGCGAGCCTGCCTATTTCTTGAGGCAGCAAAAACACTAAAATTAAACTGTGCTTGTTGGTTTTTGTCAACTTGACACAAACTAAAGACACCAAGGATGAGGGAACCTCAAATGAGTAAATGAATAGTTACTTCTATCAGACTGGCCTTTGGGCATGTCTGTGGCACTTTTTTTTTTTGATTGTTGATGGATGGAGAAGGGTCTAGCTCTCTGTGGGTAGTAGTGGTCCTACTACAGATGGTCCTGGGTTACATAAGAGAGCACGTTGAACATGAGCCTGGAACGAGACAGTAAACAGCGTTCCTCTATAGTCTGCTTCAGTTTCTGACCCCAAGTACCTGGCTTAAGTTGCTGTCTTGGCTTCCCTGGATGTTGGACTGTGACATGGAAGTGTAAATCAAATAAACCCTTTTCTCCCCAAGTTGTTTTTGATCATAATATTTATCAGAGCAATAGAAAGCAAAGTAGGGCACTGGCCGATCAATAAACCCACAGCAGCCTGTGAATGTTCAAGTAAAAGACAGACTTACATGTCTCTTACTGTACAAACAAACTAAATAAAATAAACCTTGAAATCAGAGTCAATGAAGCAAGCATGTCAAAAGCTAGATACACACACCAGCTAGCCAAGGAGCAAATGTAACTACTGAAGGAAGTTAAAACCTTTCCTGCAGTAGACACACAAATGAAATAAACCATGTAGATTCTATGTAGAAAGTTCTAGTATTCAAACCAGTCACAATAGTCCCAAAAGCCAATGCCCAGACTACCATAAAACCTTAACTCTTGTCACCTCTACGAAACTAAGAGAGTTGAGGATACTGCTGAAGAGAGGTTGCTGGTTCAGGCTCTGTGAGCCCCCATGCGCCCAGCTTAGTAGGCTCTGTAGGTCTTCTTGTGGTGTCCAGAGAGATTGCATCATAAGGTTGAAGGATGAAGCTGTCTCTGTAATGTGAAGGTACATGATGAGACACTATACATTCATGTGTAAGCTGCAGGGTGCTACTTAAGGTGATCACACTAAATCAGCAGGTCTTTTGTGTGGACGAAACAGTGTCATATGGAAGAGGAGGCCTTCTGGGACTTTCCTAAGATTGAGCTGCTTAGAAGTCAATACCTAGCTTCAAAGGGCTAAAGGATAGATTGGTTTTCTTGTCAGTGGCTAATGTTGTTGGTGACTTTAAGTTGATGCCAAAGCTCATTCAGAAAATCCTAGGGCTATATGAGTTACTCTAAATCTACTCTGTCTATACCGTCAGCTGGATGGCAGTGCATCTGTTCACAACATGACTCACAGGGTATTTTAAGCCTATTGCTAAGACATATTTAAAAAAAAAACCCAACCAACCTAATTACCGCTCATCAGGAGTACACATGTTCAGACATGATCTGGGATACAACTGTACCATGAGGTCAGGGTTGTTTTCATGCCTGCTAACAAACATTTATTCAATAGTAATCTTACTATTGACCAGCTGCCTTAAGGCTACTCCTGCTGTAGATGTTGATCCACCAAATAGCTCTGGAGGAAGTACACTGAAACACTTCTGGGAAGGGTTGCCAATTCTGGATGCCAGTGAGACTATGAGTTAGGACAGGAGTTAACATTAATTACAACATAAATGACAATTTGGAAGAAGATGGTTTCAACCTTTGAACAGTCAAAGGCTTCGGTGGAGGAAGAAACAGCAGAAATAGAATGAGAACGGGAATTAGACATAAAGCATGGTGACACAACCAGACGGAGGTCACCTCACATTAGAGAGCTTAAGAAAGACAACATTGCTTCTTGCAGAGGAGCAAATTCTAGATTGGAAATCTACTCATCACAGCGATGCATGTTTGAGACAGTGTTGAAATGGCTTCCATTTCAACTTAAAATATTACATAATTTTAGAGGGCAAAGGAATGATGGGGGACAGGATACTGTTAAATAATAGTTTAAATGTGCCCAAGCATAGAGACATGGAGTCTTTTGTGAAAGAAGGAACCAGTTGGTGTCACATACTTGGTTGTTACAGCAAACTTGCCACAGTCCTTGAAACCTGTAGCTACCGCACTGCTAGTCACTAACCACAGGCATATGGACAAGACTCTCCCCCCAGCAAAGACATAAATAGTTTGCTGAGATCTCAGACGATCACTAACATTGTTAGTGATATGTCAGAAGCCATGTAGGAAAGGCTTATGACAAGCAGGTGAGTTTTCTGGATTTGGCCGACCATTTTGCATGGCTGAGATGAATGTGCTCTGAAATGTAGAGTCCCCAGAGACTGTAGGGTTAATCGGGGAGGCAGAATGCAAGAAGTTTGCCCACACTTACCCCACACCATCACCGGGTGAATGTTGGGCTGTAGGGATCCCATGGAGGCACCACTGGGGGCGGGGGGTGTAGGGGAGCCCAGTTTGAGGCATGGACAGTGGGAGCTGGCTCAGGGGTCCCCAGGCCTACAAGGGGCCGGGGGCATCTGGTTCTCAGGCTCTTGTGCACCCATACTCTGTTGGGAGCCACGGAAGAGCTGCAAATGGAGTACCCTCTCCCCGATTCCCGACTGGATCTAGTCTGGGGCCAAAAGGGAAGGGGAAACTCTGCTGGTCTCATGGGGGAAAGTCCTTGGCTTGTCAGTTGGCTTGAGCTTAGCTTGGCTTGGCTTGGTCGTGGCTAGGAGCACAGAGCACAGAGACTGCAACTCTATAAGCAAAAAACCTTCTCCATGGCTCCTCCCCATGGCGGATCCTGGTGAAAAGAAGCAGTCCGTGGTTTTAAGACATTTATTGTCATGGTGGAAAGTGGATAAGTAAAACTGTGCCCCACTTCTCAGTGTGGGCCTGAGGTTAAATACCTTTTGCAGGGAGGAATGTCTGGGAAGGATAATTTATTGGCTAAGTCCTCCAGGCCTTTAGGTACCTCATTAAAATGGAGATCTGTCTTGAGTCTGGTGACCACAAGTCACGTCCTCTACCTGTGGAGGAGTTTGGGGCATTGCCCTTACGTGACTGATGGTCACAAATCTAGGGAGGGCTACAGCCTTGTGCCAGGAACCTGGTGTCTGTGAACAAGGTGAAATGCTTGCAGTCCCTTTAGGGTCACTGGGGTTCTAGCCTTAACTCAACCAGGAACCAGCTACCTTTCACAATACTACAAGAGACTTCATCCCAGGATTGCTTCTTGCTGCTGATATGCCTTTCTTGTCACTATTACAGGGCCTAAGGATTCCTGGGCATCAGCCCACCCTATTGGGCAGATCTGCAGAATCAATATGAAGATGTCCTTTCATGTAGTAATGCTGTGTAGACAAATTGGTGATTTCATAATTCATGATAATGATTGTATAGAACTCCTAAATTGATACAAGTCATCCCAAGCCCCCTATAGAACAAAAGCTATATAGATCTCTATATCATATCTATGTCATATATCTATAAACCTACACGTGCCATGGGCTAATCGCACTAGGAAAAGAAAACAGGCTTGGAATGAATTTACAACCTAAGAAAATATTCCTTCTAGGTTAGGAATGAGGCCACTAGCTGGTAACTAAAGGTCTTAAACTGGGAATAGACAATTTTTTGGTAGTATAAGGACAGAAAATAAAATATTGACTAGTTTATTTATACAAGACTTCAAAATAGTAAGACATCAAGCAGATGATTTGTCTCTTGACAAAACCATGCTAACTTAAGATATAAAAACGTTGCTTTATATCTTTATATCTTTATAGTGAACTTAGGAAGTCATAAAATACATAATGAATGTTTAGCTAGTTACTAGTCTTAATGGAAATACGTGTAAACGATTCTGCTGTAATTCCTTAAACCTTATTGATCTATGATATGAACTATTGCCTTAAACTTACTATGAACTTATAGAACATAAAAGTGCTTAGAAAACCATGTAATCAATCTTCCTGCTGTAATGGTTCTATCTCATAGTTGTATGAGGTGATTTTTAAAAGAATGTATAAAAACTAAGAACTTCAATAAAGTGGCAATTTAGCCCTTCTTGGCTTGATCCAGTATGCAAGTATCTATGTGCGACTGACTTCATTTCTTTTCTTTTCTCTCTGGCTCACAAATGATTAAAGAACTCCAAGCCTCTCACCTGGCCAGTGAGAGGCCAAAGAGAGTCAAAAAGAAAAGAACCCAAGTTACTGTTTCTTTTCCCCTGCTGCCATCAGCAGGAGTTAATTGACAGAAGCCAGCAGCCTTTGGCCCTGAAAAGCAAGAGGGAGTTAAATTGCCAAAAGTAGGCAGCTTTTGGCCCCAATCACCACCTTATACCTCTCTTTTGTTGCCTTTCTCTGGGAACAAGATAGCACACTCCCCACCCAGGAATAAAATGCTTTAAATAAAATATAAACATTGTTAGGCATGATGTTATCACATATTTAATATGGAAGAGTTTTGTATAAACATGTCTGAGGACCCAAACAAGTCTCACCTTATTGGGAAATTTGTATTATTGCCATCATCTGGAACTGAATTTATAGCATCTTTAAGATATGCATGTACTTTTAAATTCAAGCCCCTGACTTCTGAGCAATTGTATTGTAAAATGTGGCTTAAAAGAAGAAACTAATTAGAATTCCTTTGATCAAGGGTTCATCCTTATAAAGAGCCAAGATAAGATTTTTCAATATTGTCTATAAATAAACACACATATCCTTTGTCTTTAATCTAGGATTAAACTCTTAAAATACAAATAATCTCTTTTGAAAACTTCTGTCTGAAGAAACAAGACTCACATGTTCTTTTGCACTCTGACACACTATTCAGAATTAAGAAACACTGATGATGGCCAGTGAGATGGTTCAGTGGGTCAAAGTGCTTGTCACTGAGCCTAAGAACCTGAATTCAATCCATGGAGAAAAAACGACTCTTACAAGATGTTCTCTGACCTTTACGAGTACACTGCAGCATAGACTCTTGACCACCACCGACATATACACACGAATAAATAAATAGTTTTAAAATCTCTAAAAGAAAAAGAGAAAGAGGATAGAGAGATGGGTCCATAGTTAAGAACAAATTGTTACTCTTCCAGAGGACCTGGGTTCAATTCCTGGAAGCCACATTAGGCAGCTGAAAACTTCCTGTAACTTCAGTTCTAGGGAATCCAACACCCTCTCCTGAATCCTATGGACACACACAGAGACACACACAAACAAACTCAAAGATAAATCATGTCTTTAAGAAAAGAAATATTGTAAACTTGCAAAGGCGGGGATAGAGGCCTGACCTCCAGTATTTGAAGGGGACCTTGTAATGGCTCCAGTCCCCCTGTCGTTATCCAGTGAGGCATGAGGGCCATACCCGTCCCGATGTCTTTTTCCTGGAGAGGGGATACTTTTGACATCAATCCCTATACAGTTAGGCTTGTCCCTCAGGGAACCCAGAGAGATATTTTTATCTTTTATTTGTATTCCCTTGCAGTGCTTAGCCTCGGAGCCTAAGCAAGAATTCAGATCACCTGACAGAGGGGGTTCTGGGTGGCCCCTCTCTGCTTGGTCTAGGGGCAGAAGTCCCCTTTTAGTTTGGGTGGAGATGGGTTTTGGAAATACCCTGTATAAAGTAACAACCTCATCTTGAGTCTCGTGGTCCTCCATAGCTAACTTATGATAATGTATCTGAGTAGGTTTTGCTACCAAATTATTTATCTGTTGTATCACAGAGTTAGTCCGCCTATTTGAAAGCCAGGGACCCGCCTTCGTAAGTTTAGAATTGCCACAGCCCTTCTACAATTAGAGAAGGGAGGAGATGTCAGGGGCAGCCCTGCTTACCCACTGAAGGCCTAAAATCAGCCATAGGCCTAAAATCAGCAATAGGCCTGTCATACATGTATACTAACACCAAGTCTTGGGTCTCAGTGGAAAAACATTGAAACAGATGGCTATAAACTAATGTCAACAGGCAGCTTTTGTGGAAATTTACAAGCCTGAGTAGTCATAGACCTTGTAAATAGGTAGCCTGGACAGACAATACCAACTTAGATAAGGACAAGTGAGTTATAGGCAGAGTCATAGTGACTTGTCCCCTGAACCTTCACCCAGCCGATACTCGGTTCTGATGATATCTGTATTCCCCCTGATCACCCACACTCCAGTGTCATTCCCTTCCCCACATCCTGCCTTTCTGTGTTTATAACCCCTGTGTGAATGAATTACGATTTGAGAAAAAATAAATTATAAAAAAAAAAAAGAAAAGAAATATTGGCTTAACACTGCCGAAGGCCAGCTTTGACAGGCCGGGTACTGAAGGGGATGTGTGGAATCAGCAGGCAATCACTCAACAGAGCTTTTCTCTGAGAAATCAAAACTTATCCTCTGGGTCCAGCAAAAAGAGGGAAACGCTACACACACACACACACAGACACACACACAGACACAAACACACACATGCACACACAGACACACATGCACACACACACACATAGACACACACACATAGACTCACACAGACACACACACGCACACATACACACACACAGACACGCATGCACACACACACACGCATGCACACACACAGACACACACACACTTAGTGGATGAAGCAAGGCTCCAACAACTTTTTTTTTCTCCCACAGCTGATATTCCCCAGCAAAATCTCTCAAGCAGAATAAAAAATTACAATGTGATTACATTCTATTTTTCTTTAAGTGAATGATTACAATAAATAAAAGTAAAAAACAGCATCTTCCCCTAAATCCTTATGCAATTAAACATTTTATATGTTACAGGTAAAAAAAACAAATTGTTCCCAAGAACCCAAGTACATTCTGTTTAAGTAGTAGCTTGTTATATATTAACAAAGTGTAAGTAAGCAAGGTACTTTTCTTGGCCAGTTCTTTAACTTGTAGGCTGCAATTTGTAAGGACAAAGAAAGGATTAATCATTTTATTATTTATCTTAAAGAGTAATCATAAAAATTTTTTAAAGAAGCACAAATTTAAATATAAATAAATATATTTAAATATATGTTTAAAAAAACCCAGACATTTCGACTTTAAATCCTAGGTATGCACATCTTTATCATTAACAATTTTTTATTAAATCATATCAGGAAGTCAAGGGCAAAAATGAGTACAAGACATTAATCACCGTCTTGATCAACAGCCCAGCTCTAGCAAGGCAGGTCAGCTAGTATTAGTCAAGCTACCATTGTTCTTGTTCCCTGACCTAAAAAAATAATCCCTCATACAATTATCAAGAGTATGCCTTTCTGAACTATAAATCCCCCCCTTTTTTACATCAAAGCCACTGACCAAAACATCTTAACCTAACTTAACTAACAATCTACATCTCTGAATTCTTGTTGAATGATTGATCTGCTCCAGCAGTAATACTTGGAAAAGACCAATTACTATTACTGTAAGTGGCAATGACACTGCCCAGTGAGGGGCTGGAAACCCTCTTAGAGTTTTCATAGAACTCATAGATCTTGAGGGATCTGAGGACGAAGAGGGCAACAAGCAGAGCAAAACTCCAGAACGGCGTGAAGTCCTCAGAACACACGGCCTGCCTCTCCAAGGCATACCCGTCATAGTTGTGCTAACCACTGAGCAACCCTCCACGAGTTTTAAAGCTGCTTGCTGTTCCTCTTGCATGGACTCCAACATAGCAGACTGGGAAGGACACAGCCCAGAGGACAGTCACCATGTATGCCAGACGTCAGTAAGGAAAGTGACTTCTCATGTTAATGTTGGTTCTCTGGCTCAGCCATGATGAGATCTCTATTTTCTGGGATAGTCTCACCTTGTTCTAATTCCTTTTAACTTCATATCTGGCGAATTATGTGTGAATTTGGGGTTGAGGGTTATGGATCTCTTTGATCATCAATTGGTAGTGGTTCTCAACCTTCCTAATGCTGTGGCCCTTTAATATAGTTCTTCATGTTGTGCCAACCTAGCCCTAAAATTATTTCATCGCTACTTCATAACTGTAATTTTGCCACTGTAGTGAATCAGTGTAAAATACCTGATAAGCAGGGTATCTGATATTCGACTACAAAGGGGTCATGACCCACAGGCTGAAAACCACTGGTCTAGGGCTTAGTTTATATCATAGGCGGATGCAATACACTTACTCATCTTAAAACTGCTCACTGAGGCCCCCAGCATCAGCATCTTGCCATGGCTTGTGCTTTTATAGAGCTTTTCCATGGCAGATGTGATGAGAAAGATCATTGGATGGCAGACAGCTGCAAGAGATGATTTAGTTGCAAAGGACAGGAAGAGAACCCGGGAAGCCAGAAGTGTGAGATGCTGTGGAAGAAGGGGGTTGACGTGGAAGGGATGAAGGTTTGTCCTTACTTTTTACTGCTGAGGGAAGGGTGAAAACAAGTGTGAAGCCAAGGAGATGTAATGTGTTTGCTGCAGAGAAAACCACAAAATGGTGTCAGCAACCAGATTCAGCGATCATGTAGCTAAGTGAACACCAACTCAGGGTGAGCATGGAACTCTGAATCCAGTGTTAGACATCAGACAACTAAGAGTATCTGCAACTGTGTCACACCTGTTGCACAAGCACTGTGCTAAGGCTATGTGCCTATACACTTCTTTTAGACCCTTCTAGCTAGGGCCAGGCTACTGAAGCCCCACAAAGCCAATACCCTGGGTCATTATTAAGGTCACTTTTACCCATTACATCTACCTGTAGTATTTGTTTACTGTGCAAGGGTCATTTCTCATGATTGCACACACAGAAACCCATCTGAGCACATGAGGAGTTGCACAGAGGTAAGACATCTTTTCCTGGACTCTTGCTCCTACCACCTACTGTGCCTTTGTTCTATTTGGATGTGGCAGTAAATGCAATTTGGTAGGTTACTTTAGAGCAATTTGTTATCAGCTATTGCTTAATGCTTACTATCAAGCCTCCACGAAGTGCTAAGCTACTTTGAAGGTGATAAGTCACAAAAGACAGGTGACTGATAAGAGGCTGGGACAAGTTATTCTCCCCTGTTTAATTCTCAGTGCATTCCTGGTAGGATTCTAAACATTTCTATGAAAAGAAAATATTTTTCATTCTCTTTAGACACTTCAGTGATCTTCTGTTCCATGGAAAGCAAGTTTCCACTGCTTATATGCTGTATTTTAATTTGTTAGACATATTTTCTTTTTGGGGGGGGGGGGGTTGAGACAGGGTTTCTCTGTGTAGTCCTGGCTGTCCTGGAACTCACTCTGTAGACCAGGCTGGCCTCGAACTCAGAAATCCACCTGCCTCTGCCTCCCAAGTGCTGGGATTAAAGGCATGCGCCACCACTGCCTAGCCTTATTTTCATAATAGGTCAATGCTCGTTTTGTTTTTCCCTGGTTGGCTTACTGAACTCAGCTTCACATAATCTTCTCTGCAAGTTGTTCTCCAAATTGTATGCCCAAAATTAACCTGTAAGCCTCATCTTCCCAAGGACCAGGTAACCTCCTGGAATGCTGGGAGTTGTAGTTTTTAGGAATTAACAAATCCTTGTGGGAAAGTACAGTGGCCTGTGGGTTTGTCTTTATTTTTATTTTTTATTTTTCCCTTTTTTATTGGATATTTTATTTATTTACATTTCAGATGTCATCCCCTTTCCCCATTTCCCCTCCCTAGAACCCTCTATCCCATCCCCCTCCTCCTTTTTGCTTTTATACTATTTTAATTGCATGCGTGTATTAATAAGGTCATCCTAAAACAGCAGGAGATTAATTAAAGGATTAATTATCCTAAAGCAACAGAAGATTAAGTAAAAGATTAATTGCTAGAGCCTTTTTCCTTTTGTCCTGATGTTCTTGCTTGTCAGGCTAGGGAAAAGGTGAGAGCAATAAACTTCTATTGAGCCAGGAGAAGAGAATCATGCTCACAGAAGGAAAAACTTTTATATAAGCAAATATGCATAAACTCATATAAATCCATATACAGATTCATGCATGTGTATTTACACATTTCCATTCAAACTAGTTGGGTCCAGCTTGCATACATTCTCATGATTACATACTTACACACACACACATACACACACACATACACATACACACACACACATACACACACGCACGCACACATCCATACTTACATATGCATGTGGAGCAAAGACCAAGCACCAGTGCAGAAAGAATTCACTCATTCTGGATGAAAAATGAACTCCAATCTTTATTGCACAGAGAAAGAAAAAGGTTTTACTCTTTTAATGCTAAATGAATTAAGCCCAACTTTTAAGAAGAAAGCTTTGTTTCCTTAATAAGGCTCGGTCTGCCTTGTTATTAAGAAAAGACCTGTTCTGTCCCATGGTAAGGAGAAGCCTGCCTGCTCCTTCTGTTCCTTCTGCTCTCTGCAGCTTCTTCCTTTTTCCTCTTTCCCTCTGCATTCTGCATATTGCTCTCTTAGATTTTTATGTAATCTTATAGTTTCTAAGTTATTCCACTCTGCATTCTCCTTCTAACCTTGCTCTCTCCTCCTGCTCTGATATCACCATAATGCTCTTACTCCCAATGCCTTTTCTCCAATGCTATGCCTTTACTTCTAAGTTCTTCCTGAATTCCATTCCATCTAAAAAGTTTTCTTGTGTCCTGACTAAAAAATTATCCTTAGTTTTGTTCTAAAAAGTTCTGTTCAGATCTGTCTAAAAAGTGTTCTGTCGAAAAAGCTCTCCTCAGCCCAGTTCTGTCTCTTCTCTTTGTCCTCAGCACTTACACATCTTTCAGAATACATGAGCACATGGTAAAAAGTTTATTACAAGTTTACACATAAATTCAAATCATAAATCAAATAAGAAGTTTATAACAGTGAATGTTTACATGCATATCTATCAGTAGTAATCATCTGGCTAAACAATCATCACCTGTTATGGCTCCACAGGTTCATGAAGAGTTTAAAACCATAACTAAGTTATTAGTGAAGTTTTGTATAAATAAACCCAGTCAATATTTTATCTTCTGCCCTAGCATCTAAAATAAATCATATTTCCTCTTTTTTGACCTTTGGTTAATGGTTTTACAATCTTTTGGAATGTGCTCTGAGTAGTAGAAGCAATTAACTAGTGACACTTGAAGACTTGGCAAGGTTCTCATCGCAGTTTTGACTATCAGAAAAGGACCTCATAGCAGTCCCACTATAAAGGAGCTTAATAAAGACTGATATAATTTTAGGAATTCTTATTGGATCATCATTAAGAATTAAGAATTCATCCATTTGTCTGTCACTACAAGACAGTACATCTTTATTGTTCTGCAGAGATCTGCTCAAAAGGGTGGGCTAATACCTAGTGATTGTTATATATGTTTAAAAATAACAGGAAAAGGATATTAGTATCAAGAATCTTTCCTAAATGATTTTCTCCTGGGCCTTGCCTATGGGAGCAAATCTGTCATGGATTATTTATTAATTCAATGCAGACTCATCTCAGGAAGCTCACCTGTTAGTTATTAGCTTGTCCTATGATGGCTCCTGACACCCCTAGAGTCTAGAAGTTGCTCAGAGTCCTCAGATTAAGTCACAAAATGAGTTTACCATGAACTGATCCTGAATTATCCAGTATATCCAGCTGATCCTGAATCCAATTTTCCACAGACCACAGACTCATTCCTGATTCTACAGGCAGACTGTTCCATCAGAAGCTAGACTTCCCACAATTGTTACCATTTAGGACCATGAGTGTATTTCTGTTGTTCGGTATGAAAAGATGGATGTGAAATGAAATAGGCTACAATTCATCGCCAGAGTGCAGGCAGATGGCCTGAAAGCATTGAAGGGGTTAAAGCTTTGAAACTGGGTTATACTATCAACAACAAATCACAGAATGTTCCTGAAAAATCTAAGTAAAGCATCTGGGAAGGAGCATTACCTCTCTCCTGTAGCTCAGGGCCTTCCCTCATGTCCACAGCTAGGCAGGCAAACAGCCAAGACAGCCTCTTCAGACTTCCAACTTCAGAGGAAAATGGCTCCTCAGACTCCATGTGCTATTTTAGGAACATTAAACTGAGTGAAATCTAACAGGTTAATGATCCAAATTATTAAAAGAGCCACACTAATCTATCCCACGAGAGCTGTGTCAGTCATTCAACATCTGAAAATGAGGGCACTAGGAAAGAGATGCTTTCCTATGTCAGCAGTTTACACCCCTCACTCAGAAGTCCATGCTGACTACATAAGGGGAAGAAACTATAGCAGGGTCTTCTATATATCTGGTACCCAGGTCTGCAACATATGGATGTACGTGACAGGATTGTCTCTCTGCTTTCAGAATGCAATTGCTGTAGATTAAGTTTAACTTCTAGGTTATTGCCTACTTTTCTCTTAGCTAAATTAAGCTTACTGCATTATGATTAGCTTGCCTCTGCCAGCTGTGTTAATGGCTTCAGTTGTGCCCATCCACTCCCTCAAATTCCATTCACTGTCCTGGCATGCTCACACATAACCCTTCTATACAAGTTCCTTAGGCATGACCTCATTCATGTTCAGGTTTTCTTGGGGGTATTGTTTAATATTTGACTAGAGAAAAAAATTTAAACCAACAGTAAGGTTTTCTGAAATAGGCTTTGGTGGTTATCTCAGAGTTGCCGTAGACATCATAAATCTAAAACAGAATTTAAAACCTCACAAATGAAAAGTCATTCCATTCTGGAAAATGTGTGTCCACCAATAGGGGCTGTGCTTATGCGTCACTGAGTCTCATCACTGAAGGAAATCCTGTCTCATAAACGAGTAGAATCCAGACCTCCCGAGGTTAAGCAGGGACCTGAAAGTTGAGAGGAAAACAAAAGGCCCTGAAAAAGTAGCTTGTTCTGGTCTTATTGTGTAGGAGGCAGAATACTGAAATGACACTCTAGTGACCGTCCTTCCCTCTTGAGCAAGCCTCTGACCTTGGAGTGCAGGTAAGATCCAAGCATATGCTTGGTATTATACAATATATAAATAATACAATTATTATACATGCAAGATATTAACAGTGCAATTAAGTTCCTTTAGCTGCTATAACTGTTTGTTTTATAATTATGTTTGAAAATAATATAAAATCATCTCAACTGTTGCATAGCTTAGCATCTTGGGGTATGTCCCAATTACTGTGCAGTGCACAATGTTACAACATGCTCATCTCAAGCTGCATTCATCTTAGCTGAAGGAGTCCCCCTTTCCCTCTACAGCCTGTATCCTGCGCTCTGTCTTTGTGAATCTCAGCGTTCTGGGTAACTCTCGTAAGTGGAAGCAGTAACCAGGGCTTATTGGTGTTAAATTAGCCTGAAGTTTCACATATTTGTTATAGACCAAGGATCTAACCCACCCTTAGAATGACCTTTGACTAGGTCATAGGTCATTCTAATTGTTAGAGCTAGCCCACTGGGCTATATGACTCCTTTGTTCTGACCAAACTCAAGACTAATGAGCATTTGCTTTCTTTTACCTACTTATTTTAGGGGAAAAATCTTTATATTTATAAGTAGGTAATATGAACACATAATTCATAATGAAATACATAGCAAGATATGTAGTCAAAACCTTCCTATTATTATTGTTTTCCTCTGTTCTTGTTCTCGCCTGCTTTGCCTCCCTCTTCCCCAGGGAATCTCTGCTGTCAACATCTCCATGTTCTTCCCAGTGGTTTTAAAATGCAAGTACATAAAAAAGAAAAAAAAACTGCTAATGACTCTCATTACCCTGTGTTCTCATCTTAAATCATTTTAGAATGTTCAGTTGTAGAACTAGATGCTAGGAATTAAAACCACATTCCCCTGGCTCTTTTAGACTGGATGCAAATAGGTAAGATATACATAGGGGTGTGTGTGTGTGTGTGTGTGTGTGCGTGAGTGTGTGTTTCTAGAGTAAAGCCTAGGAACCTCCAAACCACACCCAACTCACCATATGGGCTATAAATTAAGGGGTTATGTGGTGGTGGTTCACAGGAGCTTACTTTGATACATGCATGCCCTTTGACCCTTCTTTCTACTCTGCATCCTACTGACCTCATAATAGATGCTGCATTATGCTCTCAAAAAAGGATAGTACTGTGCTCAAGCTGGAGGAACAGTGACCTACAGGGAAATGAACTCCTTGAGTGGGTCATTGATCATAACTTCTATCTCAAGCCTGGACTCTCTGCCTCAAATATTTGCAGGAAAAAAAAATACACATCCATCTTTCAAAATCACTGATTCTTCTCTCCATCTAGCTCTCTTTTTCTCTGTCTTTCTGTCTGTGTCTCTATCTTTCCCCCTGCCGTGTGTGTGTGTGTGTGTGTGTGTGTGTGTGTGTGTGTGAGAGAGAGAGAGAGAGAGAGAGAGAGAGAGAGGGAGGGAGGGAGAGGGCAAGAGCGAGAGAGAGGTTTAGATATCTGTCGGCCATGACGACTGTATTCCACTTTCTTTGGGACAAATTCTTTGTCCACTGCTGTGTACACAGCATAGCTGGCCTGTGAACTTCTGAGTTTCTCCTGTCTTCATTTCGGATCTGGTCATAAGAGCACTGGGGTACAGGCACTCACTGCTTTGTCAGGCTTTATAAGGGACCAGGAGATCAGAACTCATGCCCACAGACTTGCATAGCAAGTATTTTACCTGTCGATCCAGCTCCTCAGGCCATATCACTGGTCCTTTACATTCTTCTTGTATATCACCACTTACCTCGAAACCAAATACCTAATATAAAATTTAAGAAAATAAAATATATTTTTCATATTTTTTGCAAATAATAAAACATTGCACATTCTGCTATTTACAGGTTTGTATTGGCTTCTAGCTTCATGTGTATCTGTCCATTTTTGTGCTGTCCAGGAGGACAGGAGTAGAAAGCATACCAGAAAGAGGATTGTTTTATAAAGATTTAGGCAGGATTTGGAGAAAATGGCAAAAGATGGTAGTGAACGCCAGGGCTAGTAGCTAGGGGGGCCACCTACACCCTCAGAACTAAATATGAGAAAGTAGGTGGACTCCTTACCAGAACCCAGGTATCTGTTTGTGCAGACATGGTGACAAACATCAGCAGGGCCACTATACAATAAAACACAGGGCTGCCTCTTCTTTCCCTCTCTCTGGCCTCCCAATGATGCCTCACACTGGCTCGGTGTAGTCAGTACCAGACAGTGAGGGAGCGTCAGGGCTGGGATCCACTAAGTTGGCCCCTTGCAGCCCAGGACAGGATGGCAAAAAAGAGCAGGATGAGTCTGAAGTGGAAAGCAGACATCTTCGTTCTATACCAGCATCACTCTTTCCCTTAGTCAGAATAAGAACCTGTGGTGGTTCGAACAGAAATGGCCCCCATAGGTTCATGTGTTTGAATGCTTGGCCCATAGGGAGTGGCACTGTTAGGAAGTGTGGCCTTGTTGAAGGAAGTGTCACTTTGGGGGCAGGCTTTGAGGTCTCCTATTTTCAAGCTCTGTCCAAGATGGAACACAGTCTCCTTCTGCTGACTGAGGATCAAGATGTAGAACTGTCAGTTCCTCCAGCACCATGTCTGCCTGGATGCTGCCATGCTTCCTGCCATGATGATAATGGACTAAACCTCTGAAACCATGAGCCAGCTGAAATTAAATGTTTTCTTTTCTTTTTTCTTTTCTTTTTTTTTTTTTTTTTTTGGTTTGGTTTTCGAGACAGGGTTTCTCTGTGTAGCCCTGGCTGTCCTGGAACTCACTCTGTAGACCAGGCTAGCCTTGAACTCTCAGACTCAGAAATCCGCCTGCCTCGGCCTCCCAAGTGCTGGGATTAAAGGCGTGTGCCACCACTGCCCGGCAAATGTTTTCTTTTCTAAGAGCTGCTGTGTCATGATGTCTCTTCACAGCAATAGAACCCTCACTAAGACAGGACCTATGTCCCCAGTGAAGAGAACATACAGTCTCAATGGTTACTTTCACACTGTAATATATTTGATCTTATTCCAAGGCATTCATTATGTCACTGTTCATTTAACATAAAATGGAGACCAAAGAATGCAATGAACACTTTTCAAACTCCCAACCACTTCTTTTTCAAATGGACATTTGGAGTCCTAAATTCATATGAAAATAAAGAAAGACTCCAAATAGTATCCGTCTGAAAATCAGAAGTTCTGAGAAAAAGAGAAATCAGATTTTCTGATTTTAAATGTACTGCAAAACAATAGTGATCAAGATGCTTGTGGTCCTGGATGAGGATATCATACAATAGAATTGAGAGACCAGAAGGCAATTTCATTTATGTTCATATGATTTTTTGACAAAGGTGCCAAGACCACTGCATGAAGAAAAGAATTATTCTTTCAGCATGTGGTTTTCTGAATAGGGGACAACAGAATGAATACACTTAACTCACATAATTTGCAAAAATTAACCCAAAAAGAATCAGAAGCCTAATTAAGAGCAAATGCTATGAAATCTGTAGAAGAGTTCAGGTGTAAGACTTCCTCGTATGCTGTTATCAGGCACCTTGTATGCTGTTATCAGGCACCTTGTATGCTGTTATTAGGCACCTTGTATGCTGTTATTAGGCAAAAGTTTCTTACCTTTAAGACAAAAAACAGCTTTTTTGCAATGGGTTTGCCATCGGAACGCAGGTGTTATGAAAGCCATCACTAATTCAAAGCAAAAATGGGAAAGGAAAAGACTCGCATCAGCATCATTATTGGACACGTAGATTCCGGCAAGTCCACCACAGCCAGCCACCTGATTTACAAACGTGGTGGAATCGACAAATGAACCATCGAAAAGTTTGAGAAGGAGGCTGCCGAGATGGGAAAAGGCTCCTTCAAGTACGCCTGAGCCTTGGACACATTGAAAGCTGAGTGTGAGTGTTGTATCACTCTTGACATCTCCCTGTGGAAATTTGAGACCAGCAAATACTACATGACTATCATTGATGCCCCAGGGCACAGAGACTTCATCAAAAACATGATTACAGGCACATCTCGGGCTGATTGTGCTGTCCTGATTGTTGCTGCTGGTGTTGGTAAATTTGAAGCTGGTATCTCCAAGAATGGCAGAGCCATGAGCATGCTCTTCTGGCTTACACCCTGGGTGTGAAACAGCTAATTGTTGATGTTAAAATGGATTCCACCGAGACACCATACAGTCAGAAGAGATACGAGGAAATTGTTAAGGAAGTCAGCACCTACATTAAGAAAATTGGCTACAACCCTGACACAGTAGCGTTTGTGCCAATTTCTGGTTGGAATGGTGACAACATGCTGGAGCCAATTGCTAATATGCCTTGGTTCAAGGGATGGAAAGTCATCCGCAAAGATGGCAGTGCCAGTAGCACCATGCTGCTGGAAGCTTTGGACTGTATCCTGCCACCAACTCATCCAACTGACAAGCCTCTGCGACAGCCCCTCCAGGCTCTAGGATGTCTATAAAATTGGGGGCATTGGCACTGTCCCCGTGGGCCGAGTGGAGACTGGTGTTCTCAAACCTGGCATGGTGGTTACCTTTGCGCCAGTCAAACTGAACAGTAACAACTGAAGTCAAGTCTGTTGAAATGCACCATGAAGCTTTGAGTGCAGCTCTTCCTGGGGACAATGTGGGCTTCAATGTAAAGAATGTGTCCGTCAAAGATGTTAGACATGGCAATGTTGCTGGTGACAGCAAAAATGACCCACCAATGGAAGCAGCTGGCTTCACTGCTCAGGTGATTATCCTGAACCATCCAGGCCAAATTAGTGCTGGCTATGTTCCTGTTCTGGATTGTCACACAGCCCAAATAGCATGCAAGTTTGCTGAGCTTAAAGAAAAGATTGATCGTTGTTCTGGTAAAAAGCTGGAAGATGGCCCCAAATTCTTGAAGTCTGGTGATGCAGCCATTGTTGATATGGTTCCTGGCAAGTCCATGTGTGTTGAGAGCTTCTCTGACTATCCTCCACTTGGCCGTTTTGCTGTTCGCGACATGAGGCAGACAGCTGCAGTGGGTGTCATCAAAGCTGTGGACAAGAAGGCTGCTGGAGCCGGCAAAGTCACCAAGTCTGCCCAGAAAGCTCAGAAGGCTAAATGAGTATTATCCCTAACACCTGCCACCCCAGTCTTAATCAGTGGTGGAAGAACAGTCTCAGAGCTGTTTGTCTCAATCGGCCATTGAAGTTTAATAGTAAAAGACTGGTAAATGATAACAATGCATGGTAAAACCTTCAGAAGGAAAGAATGTTTTGTGGACAATTTGTGTGTGTGTGTGTGTGTGGCAGTTTTAAGTTATTAGTTTTCAAAATCAGTACTTTTTAATGGAAACAACTTGACCAAAAATCTGTCACAGAATTTTGAGACCCATTAAAACAAGTTTAATGAGAAAAAAAAGACAAAACAAAACAAAACAAAAACACCACCAACAAAACAACAACCAAAGGGAACGTGCATAAATTGCTTGTACCCTCTAAAAGTAATACTTCTGTGTGACGAAGGGACCATTAAGAAAATGACCATTCGGTTCCTTCCAGTCTGGTCCGAGCACTGAGCAGATCCTGGCTGACAGCTCTACACCCAATCTCACAAAACCCAGAGGTAGTGGGCCTCCCAGAAGCTCTAACCTGGGAAGTATCTTAGGTAAGGGGACAGCAACACCCGACCCAAACAAAGAGTAACTGGGACCCACTGGGACCCAGGAATTCACTCCTGGCCCAGAGCACTGGTTCTTTCCGGTCTGGACCCAAGCATTAAGCAGATCTTGGGCCCCAGCTCTAACGCCAGTAGTAACACCCACCCCACACAGTTCTGAAACAATCAAGATAATAGGAAAGACAGGCTCCAGTCAGAGACAGGGCAGGTAGCACTAAGGAGATCCAGATGTTGAAAGGCAAGTGCAAGAACATAAGCATCAGCAACCCAGGGTACTTGGCATCATTAGAACCTAGTTCTCCCACAATAGAAAGTCCTAAATTCCCCATATAATCAGAAAAGCAAGATTCAGATTTAAAATCACTTCTAATGATGATGATAGAGGACTTTAAGAAGGACATAAATAACACTCTCAGAGAATTTGAGGAGAATGCAGGTAAAGAGATAGAAGTCCTTAAAGAGGAAACACAAAAATCCCTTAAAGAATTACAAGAGGACACAACCAAACAGGTGAAGGAATTGAACAAAACCATCGAGGACATAAAAATGAAAGTAGAAACAATAAAAAAATAACAAAGGGAGACTACCCTGGAGATAGAAAACCTAAGGAAAAAATCAGGAGTCATAGATGCAAGCATCACCAACAGAATACAAGAGATAGAAGAGAGAATCTCAGGTGCAGAAGATACCATAGAAAATATTGACACAACTGTCAAAGAAAACACAAAATGCAAAAAGTTCTTAACACAGAACATCCAAGAAATCCAGGACACAATGAGAAGACCAAACCTAAGGATAATAGGTATAGATGAGAGTGAAGATTCCCTACTTAAAGGGCCAATAAATACCTTCAACAAAATTATAGAAGAAAGCTTCCCTAACCTAAAGACCCAGATGCCCATAAACATACAAGAAGCCTACAGAACGCCAAATAGACTAGACCAGAAAAGAAATACCTCCCATCACATAATAATCAAAACACCAAATTCACAAAACAAAGAAAGAATATTAAAAGCAGTAAGGGAAAAAGGCCAAGTAAATATAAAGGCAGACCTTTCAGAATTATACCAGACTTCTCACCAGATACTATAAAATTGAAAAGATCCTAAACAGATGTCATAGAGACACTAAGAGAACACAAATGCCAGCCCAGGCTACTATACCCAGCTAAACTCTCAATTACCTTAGATGGAGAAACCAAGATATTCCATGACAAATCCAAATTTACACAATATCTTTCTACAAACCCAGCATTACAAAGGATAATAGCAGAAAAGCTCCAATACAAGGAGGGAAATTATACTCTAGAAAGAGCAAGAAAGTAATCCTCTTCCAACAAATCAAAAAGAAGATAGCCACACAAAGATAATTCCACCTCTAATAACAAAAATAACAGGAAGCAACAATCACTGTTCCTTAATATCTCTTAACATCAATGGACTCAATTCCCCAATAAAAAGACATAAGCTAATGGACTGGATATGTAAACAGGACTCAGCATTTTGCTGCACACAGGAAACCAACTCAGTGACAAAGACAGACACTACCTTAGAGTAAAAGGCTGGAAAACAATTTTTCAAGCAAATGGTCCTAAGAAACAAACTGGAGTAGCCATTCTAAAACCTCCAGCCCGAGAACACAAAGGGAGGGACTCATGGCTCCACCTGCATAGGTAGTTGAGGTTGGCCTTGTCAGGCATCAGTGGAAGTAGAGGGCCTTGGTGCCTGAAAGTTTGGATTCCCTAGTGTTGGGGAATTCGACAGCAGGAAGGCGGGGATGGAAGGATGGTGGGAGCACACCCTCACAGAAACTCCCAGAATTATATGGATTACACATGACAGAGGCAGGCCGCCAGAAGAATAGGTTCCAGAATTCAAACAAAAAATTATCTTGATACTAAAATTTGTTTTGAGAATTGTATATTGCAGAATACACAGCCTTGGTGTATCTACTCAACAAGCAAGCTAAGTAGACCTGCTCGAACCTCTGATGTCCTAGAATTTCAGTTGGATGCAGTGAAGATACAGACATCGGAGGCTTATCAATTTACTCTCCCCCCGCCCCTCTTCTAATATCTCAACATCCATAACCAGCTTGAAGAAGTTAATGAAGAGTTGGCGCCTCTATTTCCTGGGCTTGGGGACTGAGATGGTTAATATTGGGCTGTCTTTCTAGGGAGAAAGTAATGGTTTTGTTGCAACAGGGAGGAATAGCTAGGATTTATTGCATAGCCATAACCTATTGGTAGAAATCTGTATAACTGTTATTAAGCTGAAGTTATAATTTCTTAAATGGTACAAAATTTACTTTGATTTCAAATTTAAGATTTTCATTGGTATGAGTTTCTTATTGATATAAAAGTGAGATTAATATTGTTACCCTCGTAGGCGTTGTGCCTATAGAACACATTTAGGAATACAAGGCTTAGACCCAGTCCTTCTTTAACTCTTTTAACTGATTCAAGATGGCTAGCCTGTAACTTAAGGGCCTATAGCAAATTCATAGCACTGAGTTTATTGTTAGGGTATTTTCTATATCTTATTTAGAAATAGCTGAGAGAAATTAACAGACAACAGTCCAAATTGCCTTACATGGATAGTTAGTTTTCAAAATGTCAGAAGTCCACAGAATTGACATTACACACATTTCTGTACTAATGTTCATTTTGATTAGAGATCTGTCTGCTCCTGACAGCTTCCTGTCTTGGATTCTAAGAAGAAATTGAGCATCTTTGGAGTTACTCCAGTTGTAGGGAGACAGCCACTAGGCAAGAATTACCTCTTTTCATCTACAGACAAATTACTGTCCAGAAAAGGGCACACTTGCAGAATAGTTGACTGATTATATCTGCCAAGACAGAGTAATCAGCCCTTAATAACTCTGTATCACTAGGTCTGTCAGATGATCCTGGGCCAGAAGACTGAAGATTGGATGCTCCAACATTTTGTAGTATAGGGACTGTCCAGGTGTTCAGCGGTCTCTATAAATTGGTTAAGTTTTAGAAGCTATACTTTGTGCTTCCCATAATTTCAGTTAATTCAGTCATTCTGGATTTCTGACAGGGTTGAAGACTTATAGTCTCATAGCCAATCCCAGCTAATTACTTTGAGAGAAAAGATTTGAGAGGATGGTTTTCAGCTGACATTCATTCTAAAGCCAAGAAAAAAAGCCAGGTTCTGAACTAAGTCTTTTAGTTAGGAGAGATGACAGAGGTTCTGGTTAGTCAACAAAATGTTGGACTGGGTATTAGGTCTATCTTGTACCTTACTGATACACATTGGTTTAGTTATGCTCTAATTGTATTTTGAGAGAAACGTTTTATTTTAATAGGAAGGGTGATATGTAGGAGGAGCTATGGTGGGAGGAGTAAGGACAGGAAGAGGAGGAGTAAGTAGAGGAAGAGGAGAATGAGAGGAGGAGCTAGGAGGCGAAGGAGGAGGGGCGGGAAGGGGAACATGGAGGCAGATGTTCGCGTGTCTCAGCCAGTCAAAGATAGTTGGTATATCTAGGTTGGGTATTGGGTTACACTTCTGACTGTATGGGCATCTTGTTATTGAGCATTACCAAACTTATAAAGTCTTTGATTAACATTTTTAAAAAAGTTACTAATAAAAAAAGGATGAGGAGGGAGGATGATGGAATACATGTGACAGGAAATCAGATGAGGAAACTAGCTGGAGGAAGAAAGAGAAGGGGCAGAGGGAAACAAATCAGAACTCTAATGACACATGTATGAGGATGCTATAATAAAACCCAGTACTTTGTATGTTAATTTAAATTCTAATAAAGAAAAAAAAAGCAAGAAGTAGGAGGGGGGATAGGATAGGGTGTTTCTGGGGGAGGGGTGGGGAAAGGGGACGACATCTGAAATGTAAATAAATAAAATATTCAATAAAAAAAGGAAAATATATATCATGTCAAAATATTGATCCCAAATTTTTAGGAAATTTTAAAAAAAGAAAGGAAAGGAAAAAAAAGAAAAGAAAAGAAAGGAGAAGAAAATGACCATCCTATCCACACCAAGGAGGCAGTACAGGATAATCATATCTCCAATAAATATGCAATATCAGAATATATAAAGATTTCTCACAATGCAACAAGAAAAAGAAACTACAATACAGAGAAAGGGTTTGAGCAGACACATCTCCAAAGAAGATAAGCAAATGGCCAAAAGCACAGGTCAATGAAAAGCAAGACAACAGAGACCTGATACTTATCAACTTCTAGAATAGTTCTAACAAACATAACAACCAGTGTAGACAAGGACGTGAGGATGCTGGCACCATCCTATATATGCCAGAGTTATAAAATCAATCCTGTGGTGGGGAAGAGGTTTGGAGCATCCTCAAGACACTAAACACAGAATACTATATGAGCCAGCAACTCTATTTCTAGACATATAGTTTTTTTAAAGAAAGAAGCAAACATCCACTCAAAAATATGTACATGGGTGTTCATAGTAACATTATTCGTTATTCATAGCAGCCAGAAGGAGATAATCCTAGTGAAGAAACTTAAGCAACTAACCAACAAAGTGTGCTGTATTTGAAATAGAATATTAGCCAAAAAAGGAATGGAAAAAAAGGACAGCTGCTTGTGTCACAGATGAATCTTGAAAATATCATTCCATATAAGACACATAAGGTCACTCGTTGCAGGATTTTATCTATATGAAATGTCTACAGAGAGAAAATAGTGATTTCAAGTGGGTGGGAGAGTAATTGGAATTAACTGCTACAGAAAATATTCTGAAATAGATAGTAGAGGTGATTGCATAACATGTAAGTGTAAAACAAAAAGCCTACTGAATTGTAAACATTAAACAGTGAATTTTGTATTGTGTGAGTGCAGTGCTTTGAATGAGAATAGGCGCCTCCATAGACTCATATATGTGAATACTTAGTCACATGGGGGTGGAGCTGTTTGAAGATTAGAAGGACTAGGAGGCGTGGCTTTATTGGAGTAGGTGTGGCCTTGTTAGAGCAATTGTGTCTCTGGGGGTGGACTTTGAGATTTCAATAGCCCATATCAGGACCAGCTCTCCCCCCTCTCAGCCTGCAGCCCACAGATCAGAATGCAAAAGCTCTAAGGTCCTTCTTCAGCACCATGCTTACTTTCCTGCCACCACGCTCGCTGCCATGATGATGAAATGTAAGCAAGCCCCCAATTATATGCTTTATTTTGTGAGTCACCTTGGTCATGGTGACAAAGGCAGTGAGTTATAACTTACTAAAATATTTTGGGGGATGATATGACAGAAGGGAATAGAGAGACTCCCAAAATAACAACTGTATCTCTCAGCTCCACCTGTCTCTGTGTCTCTCAGCTCCACCTGTCTCTGTGTCTCTCAGCTCCACCTGTCTCTGTGTCTCTCAGCTCCACCTGTCTCTGTGTCTCTCAGCTCCACCTGTCT
>NW_021604676.1:4708969-4713285 GCF_004785775.1 Grammomys surdaster
CTCTCAGCTCCACCTGTCTCTGCGTCTCTCAGCTCCACCTGTCTCTGCGTCTCTCAGCTCCACCTGTCTCTGTGTCTCTCAGCTCCACCTGTCTCTGTGTCTCTCAGCTCCACCTGTCTCTGTGTCTCTCAGCTCCACCTGTCTCTGCATCTCTCAGCTCCACCTGTCTCTGTGTCTCGCAGCTCCACCTGTCTCTGTATCTCTTAGCTCCACCTGTCTCTGCATCTCTCAGCTCCACCTGTCTCTGTGTCTCTCAGCTCCACCTGTCTCTGTATCTCTCAGATCCACCTGTCTCTGCAACTCTCAGCTCCACCTGTCTCTGTATCTCTCAGTTCCACCTGTCTCTGTATCTCTCAGCTCCACCTGTCTCTGTGTCTCTCAGCTCCACCTGTCTCTGTGTCTCTCAGCTCCACCTGTCTCTGTGTCTCTCAGATCTACCTGTCTCTGTGTCTCTCAGTTCTCTAAACCTAACTTTAGACCACCATTCTTTCTGCCATTGTCCATTCCACATTCCCCTGGCAGCCTAGTGTCTCCGATGACTACCTTCTCTCCTTGCCAGGGTGGCTCATGTTTTACTCCAGTGTAGATCAGTCTTTGAATCTGTATTGACTGATCACTGCAGTGGATCATTCACGATTTACACCTTGTCCATGTTGTGTAGTAGAACTGACTTTCTCAATACTGACAACTACAAATTCCAATGATAGAATGGCTTTCCATCTGTGTGCTTTGTCTGGAAGAACCGATGTTCCCGACACTGGCATCCACTGCTCAGATCTGTAGTAAGTCCTTTATCTGCCTCGAGTATTAGTAGTATATGAAGTGAAAAAATGAACAGGGGAGCGGTTTGATTTTCAAATTAACAAGATGGCCAGACTATATTAAGTGGACTGTGTTAAGTCCACTCCTGAACCTCCAAACCCACTACATCTATGGCTGTGGGAATAGAAAGGAAAACATTTTGGAAGTGAGCATAGGGAAGGATAAAGATGAAAGGTGCAATCCCTCCTCTCACTGTCTCTGGTTCTCACTGTCCTCGGGTTATGTAAAAAACAGTCACTGCTGATGATCCCTGTCACAGTGCACACATTGTGTCCTCTAGAGCAGCACCTCTTCTTGCTGCAGTTCTTCACAGTGTCTTTTCATGTGGCTTCTGGGTGATGGGGACATTGCTGTACATCTTTGCTGTTGAATGCACTCCGTCTGTGCTGAGCCAGAGAGGGATGCTGGAATAAAGGGTCACTGTCAAAGAGAGGCCTGCTCTGCACTGGGAGGCGGGGAATGCATCCTCACCGTAAGACCACACCCAGTTAAACTTCCAACTTGTGAAAGGAAACAGCCTCAAGAGTTTTTCTCTTAGAAAATAACAAACAAAAATTGCTGTTGTTGAGGTTCACAGAGGCTGGCTCCAACCCAAGCTGGCAGCCACCTCTGGCAGTGATATCTACATGGTGCTAGCTTTAGAACAGTGGTTCTCAACCTGTGGGTATCGAATCCCTTGGGGGTCACATGTCAGATGTCCTGCATATTAGATATTTACATTATGATTCACAACAGTAGCAAAATTACAGTTATGAAGAAGCAATGAAGACACTTTTCTGATTGGGGGTTCATCACAACAAGAAGAACTATATTAAAGGGTCTCAACATCAGGAAGGTTGAGAACCACTGCTTTAGAAGCATGAAGGATGTTAAGAGGAAAAGGATTGTGAACACTTTGTTTATGGTTTTAGGGAACCACTGAAGCTAGGCTTCATGTGTGACAGGGGAGGCCTTGCATGAAGGCCCTAAGAGAACCAGAGTCTAGGAGAGACTATTATGGGATGCTATGAAGGTAAAAACTGAGTTGCAGTGGAAATCTCAATATTTGGACGCCAGAGCTATAGGACATCTGACAAGGAAAGGTACACACAGGGAATGGAGCCAGCTCCCAAAGACATGTCTGTAATAGGCAACACTGAAGGGATAGATCCATCTGAACCCTTCTACATTGGACAGGATTTAGTATATTAACCTTCTTGGCTTTGATCTTACTTTGCTCTGGGATCTCCTCACTCTGGCTCTATTCTTCCCTTTGGAATAGGAATGTATATTCTGTGCCATTTGATGTTTGATGTATGCAATTTGCCTTTTGACTTAACCGAAGATTATATCTAAGGGATTATTTTAAGTCTCAAAAGAGAATTGGGCCTTGGGACCTCTAAACAATATCAAGAAACTTTGAAAGACTAGAGAATTCTGAAGTTGATATAAACTCATTTTATGTTGTGATATGACCATAAACCTATAAGGGTCAGTGAAATGTGGTTGTCTGAGTGAGGAATGTCCCTCACAGGCGCAGGCATTGAACAGTCGGTCCTAGTTAGTGACATTATTGAGAAGGTTTAGTTAGTGTGGCCCTGCCAGAGAAAGTATGTCATTCGTGTGGAAGGAGGAGACTTTGAGAATATATACTATCCCCCTACTTCCAGTTTGCTCTGTCTGTTTAGCTTACATTTGAAGATGTAAGCTCTCAGCTTTCCACTCCTTCCTCCAAGCCTATGGCTGTGGCCATGTCTTCCTGCCACGGCAGTCTCTTACTCCTCTAAAACTGTAAGCCTAAATAAACTCTTCCTTCTATAAATTGCCTCAGTCATGGTGTAGTCATTCACGTACTGCAGCAGAACAGTAACTAATATACCCTGTCCCTCTCTCTTTCTCTGAACCAACCATGAGATAGGTTAACTTTGCTTTACCACGATCTCCCTGCCCTAATAGTCTGTCACCTATTGGCTCAGAAATAATGGATCCAAGGGACCATGGACTGAAAGAATGGGCCCAAAAATAAATCTGCTTTTAAATTGTTTTATCAGAAATTCTAACACACTAGTAAAGATGTGAGATCCAGAGGCTCGGCTGTGACACTGTCACCTCCTATATTAACTCTCCAGAGGGATTTTATTTTTGTTTTCCTGCTGTTACTTTTGGATTCAGTATAAATTTGATTTTAGGGTGGAGACAATCCTAGAGGCCTTCCTTCAGTCTCTGACTTTCTTCTTGAAATCCTATCAACAAGAAGCCAGTGATCTCTCAGTGGTCACCATTGGAATACCTCTTTCAGAAGACCTGTTGGGAGTATTGCATGGAGGTAGGTCCTGTGCCCACAGATATCCAGAAAAACGAGAAATATTAAGCATGTGAGATTGTCTTTCCAAAGCCCACTCTTCCATCCAGAAAGCTGAGATTTGGAAGAAATTAACATCTTGTTAATCTGTTATCTGTTGGGCCAAACCATAACAAGTTCCTACAACCAGGACTTGAATTGGGTGGTAATCTAAATGACACTTAGAGCCAGAGGTTCCTCCAAGCTCCCACAACTAGTACCAGAAGTGGCTAATAGCCTAAATGGCCTCTATGCTATCTGTATGACTGAGACCAGGCCAGAACCTCAGGCCCTTAAGCTAATACAAGTAGCATATCTTGAGAACCCATCTTCTCAGATGAAATGACATTATCTTGAATTGAGTTTCAATGTAATTACATTTTCTGTGCAAAGGGGATTGAATCATACCAGAAACTTTTTTTCAAATTATTCTTCCAAATAATTTTCAAATATTCTTAAATACGTTGGGAATAAACTGCCTATTATTAGACTTTCCCAAGTCTGATACAGACAAAGTCAACCTGTACTGGGTTCTCATTCTTATCAATTCACGTGGTTCACATCCCTCTCTGACACACGTAGGGACTGCCTCAAACAATAACCTCTCTAAGGAAGACTTTATACTCATTTTAGCCACTGCCATAAATCTGGATTTCAGTTTTTCACCTAAGGAACACGGGACCTCAGCACTTGATGTTGACGTTGACATAAACCTTCAGGGGAGAAGAGAATATGCTGGCAGAGGCTTTTCTCACCCACTGGCTAAGCCTGGCACTGCCAACTGGCTGACAGTTGTTATCATCTTTCCTATCCATGCTGAGTGATCTTTTCAGAGCAATGTGACTTTTAAGAAAGGGTGTTGACTCCAGTGTAATGAAGGGTAACCACAGCTTGACAACTATAGATAGTATGGGTAGAGCTGTAATTGCTTATTCCCTGCTGCCAAACCTGCTTGACAACACGAATTACTGCTGGGATTTCTTTTTTTCTTTTCTATAACCCTAACCCTAACCCTCTAACCTTAACCCAAACCCTATCTCCAACCTGAACCCCTTACCCTAACCCATAACCATAACTAACCTGAACCCTAACTGGAACTCGAACTCTAACCCAAACCCAAGCCCAAGCCCAAACCCAAACCCAAACCCAAACCCAAACCCAAACCCAAACCCAA
>NW_021604676.1:4713295-4832018 GCF_004785775.1 Grammomys surdaster
CCCAAACCCAAACCCAAACCCAAACCCAAACCCAAACCCAAACCCAAACCCAAACCCAAACCCAAACCCAAACCCAAACCCAAACAGCAATTCTTGGATTTCTTAAACCCTGGTTTGATGACCTTCTGCTACAGCAAATCACAGAAAGTAAGCAACTTGCTTGAGATATGCATTTGATAAGTGCAGAACCAGAACCCAAATGACTCCCAAATCTTGCACTGAACACCACTAAGGGAAAACATACATTTGAGCAAATCTCTGAGCATCATAACTGCCATCTACAAAAAGTTTTACTGTTTAAAAGACATTTTTCTTTGATGAGTATGAAGTATCCCTTCCCATCTCTTTAGATTAATTTTGGTTTTGAAGTCTATTTTGTTAGATATTAGAATTGCTACACCAGCTTGCTTCTTAGGTCTATTTGCTTGGGAAATTACCTTCACTCTGAGGTAATGTTGGTCTTTGATATTGAGGTGTGTTGGTTTTATGCCAAAGAAGATTGGGCCCTGTTTTGCATCAATTCTGTTAGCCTGTGTCTTTTTATTGGGGAATTGAGTCCACTGATATTAGGAGATATCAATAAGCATTGGTTGTTAATTACTGTCATTTTGTTGTTTTTGTTGTTGTTGTTGTTGTTAATAGTGCTGGTAGTCTCTGTGTGGCTGTTTGCATGTGCATGCAAACATGTGTGCCTATGCACACACATGAAAGTGCATACTTCCCTTCTTTTAGTTTTGCCAGTGTGAGATTTATTTCATGTGTTTTCATATGTACTTAACCTCCTTAGGTTAGATTTTTTTTTCTAGCACCTTGTATAGTGCTGGATTTGTAGATACATATTATTTAAATGTGATTTGTCATGGAATATCTTGCTTTCTCCATCTATGGTTATTGAAAGTTTTGTTGGGTATAATAATCTAGGCTGACATCTGCGATCCCTTAGAGTCTTCAGGAAATCTATCCAGGCCCTTCTGGCTTTTACAGTCTCCACTGAGAAGTCAATTGTAATTCTAATATGTCTGCCTTTATACATTACTTGCTCTTTTACCATTGCAGCTTTTAATATTCTTTCTTTGTTCTGCATGCTTAGAGTTTTGATTATTATGTGCTAAGGGAACTTTATTTTCTGGCCCAACCTATTTGGTGTTCTGTGTGATTCTTGTGCCTTTATAGACATCACTTCGTTTAGGTTAGAAAATTTTTTTCTTCTATGATATTGTTAAAATTACTTTCTGGGACTTTGAGCTAGAACTCTTCTCCTTTTTCTATTCCTGCTAATATTAGGCTTGGTCTTCTCATGGTGTCCCAGATTTCTAGGGTGGTTTTTTTTTCAGGAACTATTTTAGATTTACCATTTTCTTTGACCAATGTATTTATTTCTTCTATTGAATCTTCAATGCCTGAGATTTTCTCTTATATTCTGTTGATGATTCTTGCATCGGCAGTTCTTGTTTGCTTACCTTGGGTTTTACATTTCCAGGGTTCCCTCAGTTTATGTTTTCTTTATTGATTTTATTTCCATTTTTATGTCTTTGGGCAGTTTTGTTTCCTTCAATTATTTGTTTGTTGGCTTTTGTTTAAGGGATTTATTCATTTCCTCTTTAAGAATCTCTATCATCTTCATAAAGTTGGTTTTAAGGTCATTTCCTTGTAGTTCAGCTATATTGGAATAGTTAGGGGTTGCTGTAGTAGGATATAGGGATGACACATTACCCTGGCTGTTGTTGGCTGTGTTCTTATGTTAGTGTCTAGGCATTGGGGTCTGGGGCAACTATAGGTCTAGGTGCCAATTTATGAGTTTGTCTTTGATGGATGGGGATTTTGTTTCTTGGTTTCTGCTTCCTCTTTGGTCTTCTGATCTATGTGGTCTGTGATTGAGCAGGGATTCTTTGCTTAAGTGGAGAATTGGAATTCTGGCCACTAGTGCGCCCGCTGGTCCATCTGGGAGTCTCTGCCCAAGTTGGGGGCTGGTACAGGGTGATGAGAAGGGAAATTAGGTGAAACTTGACCTAAGACTACAGTGAGCATGTGGCACATAAGATGCTACTATTTAGCTATTTTCACTACCTTTCTTGTTATTCGGGTGGTATAAAGGTAAAGGAAAATTCCTTCTTTTGACCTCTGAATACTGACTGACATGAACTGATAACACATAGTCATAGGAGAAATGATACAGTAGTTGATGGTGTGCACAGGGGGCAGTCGTGGGAGTGTGCCTCCACTGAGCCAATGAGGTTCAGATGCTAGTGTGACTCCTCGCTATCTCAGGAAGGCTCAGGAGTGTGATTCTCACTAACCCAGTGACGCTTGGATGGCTGTATACCCTGCTCCATACAGAAAAATCAAACCTGGGGGAAATAGAGGCAATTTAGAGGGATAGTAAATGATTCTTAAGGGAATGAATTCTTAAGGGAAGGTTTGGAGACAGAGATGAGATTATAAAGCGACTCTCTGGAATCTGAATGAACCAGAAAGAGAGATGTTATCTTGGGACAGAGTCCACCCCTGTGTGGATGCACTTTGATAGACTATGAGCTTCCTTCATGAGAATGGATGGCAGTTGTGATCTTTTGTGGGTCTGGTCTTAATGCAGACTAAGTCCTTCCCTGTCCCTGTGGGAGAGCTGGGATAAAGAGGATGGGACTCAAGGGATCCTCTCTAAGACCACTCCTCCAACTTAGCATTCCAAAATGTACACTTTAGGGTACAATTTTGTGAATCCCAACAATAGAAACATGAAGAAAGCATAGCATCCATAGCCCACATGCTGACGTGGAATTGAAGATTTTCTGTACCTGTTACTGGTACATCATCATGCAATACAAGACAGAATATTTCTGTTCTCCTCTTCTATCCCCCCCTTCCTATGAAAGTTCTGGGTCTCATAAAATAATCCCCCCTAGTTTACTCGGTATAGATATATGCTCAGTGTAGAGACTGAAACAAAAATCACAGAAACTACGTGAGTCTGCACTAGGTCCTCTGCATATGTGCCGTGATTGTTTAGATTGGGGTGTTTGTGAGACTCCTAACAGTGGAAGTGTCTCTGACTCTTTTGTCTTCTCTTAGGATCATTTTCCTCCTACTTGATTTCCTCATCTAACCTTGATATGAGGGTTTGTAGCTCGTCTTATTGTATCACGTTATACTGGTTTGATTGATATCACATGGAGGTCTCCTCTTTTCTGAAGGGTAATGGAGGAACAGTGGATCTGGGGGAGAGGAAAGTTGAGGGTCAAGGAAGAATAGAGGGAGGGGAAGTTTCAGTCAGGTGTTGTATGAGAGTTGGTTATAGAATTAAGCTTTTAGTGTTCTTTTTCCTCCCCAACTCAGACATGACATATTTCTTTCTGTCCTACTTGTTTTTTTTTTTATTGTAGGCCTTATCAATAACAACCACTCCACAAACTCAGTTCTCGGTTGTCTGAAATTTCCTCTGCCAAATAAATTAGTCTACTACTTTTTGATTTAGCCTCAGACAAGTTTCTAGGACATAGGCACAAAGCAGTTAGATTCTTTGTTAAAATAGCACATTAAATGGCCTATAGCCTAGTTGCTAAACATAGCTCCCTCTGAAACCTCTTGAGGGCAGCCTCCACCATTTGCATTGATTTCAGAGTGCTGACTTCCAGTATTCTGCTATAGTGGCCCACTAAGCTCTGTTTACAGTGTCCAACTACTTTTCTAGTCAACAGTTTGTCTTCTACACTTCTTCAAAAACAACATAGTTATGGTCTTGACAGCAACACCCCACTCCTGGTACTAACTTCTCAGTTCCCTTCCTTTCTGTTGCTGTGATAAAACACTCAATCCTCCAGGCACTTATAGAAGAAAGTTTATGTTGGATTGTGGTTCCAGAGGGGTAAGAGGCCATCATAATTGGGAAGCCTGACAGCAAGCAGCAGCATGAGGCTGAGAGCTCACTCACATCTTCAAATGGAAGTACAAAGAAGAATGAAATAGAAGTGCCCCAAGGCTTTTAATATCAAATCCCAGTCCCTTCTTCTCACAAGTCTGTACCACCTAAATATCCCTGTATAACACCACCAATTGGAAATCAAATTGAGCAAGCCTTGGGGAGTGAGTAAGTCAGTAATCAATTCCTCATTGATCTCTGCTTTAGTTCTTACTTCCAGATTCCTGTCCATCTTAGGTTTTTGCCTTGGCTTCCCCAACAATTGATTGTTATCAGGTCATATAAGCCAAATAAGCCCTTTTATTCTAAAATTTCTTTTGATTATGATCTTTATCACAACAATGGAAAGTAAACTATTGACACAATTTAAACTCAGGCACCTATTGGGTACATTTTTTTATTTAAACCACTACAACAGAACATCTTGACAAGAAATGATGCATACCTACCCATAACCACACTATTTCCAACAGCATAAGCCCACCACCACCCTGGATGCCCAATGTCGAAAGAATAATTTGTTAATTCTGACATCTCCGAGGTTGTTCCCCCAGAAAAGGAGTGGGGACTTTGTGAAACTCCCTGGGAAACCATATAGCCTTGTGCTGAATGCAGCATTAATACAAGCAGAGTGCAATGTCTTCAACGCTGAGCACTGACACAGAAACCCTGCCACTAGCATGACACCTCAAAGCTTTAAACCAGAGGCTTGGATCTCAGCCCACTAGTCACACTGTGAGAGGGGCTGGCCATACTCCCAACCTGGAAACTGATCTAGTAATTAAATACGAGGGATTAGAGATAATACACATCAACACAAGGATATCCAGTCTCCTCTGATCACAAGATCAAGCTTCTACTTCCTCTATTTAGCTCTAACGTCGTCATTGCATGCAGAGGAGGGAGTTGTGTGTTTAGTGCCAATTCAGATGAACACTGACAGGCTAATCCTATGCTGTGAGTTTTCTAATAGACTCAATACCAACACTAGATATGCCCATTAGCCCACATTTACACTTGACTAATGCAGTGAGATATGTATCTGGACAGACAGACACCGTTACCTTTTTGGAAGGTAATCAACACATCAAGGGGTACCATTAAAGATATGACAAGTGCCATCTGTAAGGATAGCTAATTATTAATTGCTCTGGGAACCCCAAAGCATCGTTACATGCTAAGCAGGCACTCTACCAGGGAGCGGCAGCCCTAGCCTTCCGGTAGCACTCTTGAACTTTATACAGCTCCTGGAAAGTAAGGGGGAAATGAATAGAAAAATGTGATCTCCAAAAGAAGACTGATTTGAACAAAGAATAAACAGCTTGCCTGATGGTTCCTCTGCACAGACTTTCTCAAACTCCTCTGTTCCAAGGGAAAGTTCTCATTTTAGGTCTACTCCATTCATCAGACGAGCTGGATAACTGCAATAAACCATCTACAGGGAAGAAACAGCATTGGAAACAGGATGGCTAGATAAAAGAAGATTTTAAAATTATTAGCTCATTATCTTCTTATGACTAAAGATACTCAAACCATCAATGAAAAAAGACGTTGTTTATAAAATTTATTTATTTATAGCCAGGCACAGTGGCACATGCCTTTAACCCCAGCACTTAGGTGACAGAGGCAGGTGGATCTCTGTTAATTCAAAGCTAGCCTGGTCTACATAAGGAGTTACAGAACAGCCAAAGCTAAATAGTAAGACACTGTTTCAAAACAAACAGACCTATTAATTTTTATTCATTCTCTCTCTCTCTCTCTCTCTCTCTCTCTCTCTCTCTCTGTGTGTGTGTGTGTGTGTGTGTGTGTGTGTGTATTTTATTTACAGCTTTTGTTACTATGAAGAGACACCATGACTATGGCAATTCTTATTATTAGAAGGGCATTTAACTGGGGCTTGCTTTCAGATTTGGAGAGTTAATCCATTGCTATCACGGTGGGAAGTATGATGGCATACAGGCAGACATGGTGCTAGAGAGATAGCTGAGAGTTCTACATCTGGACCAGCAGGCATCAGGAAGAGATGGTGACACCAGGCCTGCCTTGCGATTCTGTAACCTCAAAGCCCACCCCTGCTGACACTTTCTCCAGCACGGACACACCTACTTCAGCAAGGACATACCTCCAAATTATGCCACTTTTTATGAACCTGTGGAGGCCACTTTCATTCAAAGCTTCACAGGCCTGCAGAGAGCCTCCTGGGGGGGCAAGAAGGCAGTTCAGCTCAACATGGCTCAGTAGCCAGTGTTGGTTCAAACTTGAGGAATCTAACCCTGATTTGATTATTTTTGGTATGTTTCAGCGTAGCACAATTTGGTGAAACTTTCCTGGTGATAACTAACTCAATCCCATATGCACAATAAATACACAAATCTCCTTGAAGACTCAAGTAAGCCGAATAAGATCAGATGTGCTGATATTGAGACACTTTATAATGTGCATATGACACTTTCCATATAGCTGGGTTTTAGATTGACAGAGAAGAACAAGTTTATGATAAGGGTCTTGGGGAGAGGTTGGGGTGGTCTTATCACATAGATAGCATAAAGGCCACCAGGCTAGAAAGCATGTCCACTCCCATCCTTTGGATGGATAACATTAAGTTCCTTTGAAAGAACAACCCTGTATGCTTAGCCTTCCAGGTTCCCCCAGTGTTTACCTGTAAGCACAAAGACCTCAATATATCTGTATGACTATTTTGCCTGCATGTGTATCATGTACCATGCGCATGCAGTGCCCATGGAGACTAGAAGAGGGCATTGGGTCCCCTCATAGTTGGAGTTACAGACCATTGTGAGCCACAACCATGAGAGTGCTGGGAATGGAACCTGGTGCTTTGTAAGGGCAATAAATGCTCTTAACCCTGAGCCATCTCTCCAACCCCAAGGACCTTTTCTTAACAACCCAGTAACTCTTCTGTTTTTGCAGGAATAAACCAAAGAACAAGAATTATGGTCTTTTTGTGGGGCTAAAACCTGGCATCTCCTTTGCTGTAAACTTCTGTCTGTACCAAGGGCTACAACTGCCTACCAGGGATCAATTTAAGTGGGTAAATGGATACAGGCAGCTGAGTACCGCTGGTAGAAACATCTGGGACCAAATTTCTTCCTTTCAGGTGTTTATCACAGCTGCCTGCCAGAAACCCATGGCAATCTCAGTCTCAGTGAAAAATGATCTCCTCTCTCCTCCATCAGATCTAACGCCCCACCTGGGCATCCATCCCATGTGTAGTCACCAAAGGCAGACACTGATGTGGATGCCAGGAAGTATATGCTGACAGGAGCCTGATATAGCTATCTCCTTAGAGGTCTCCCAGAGTCTGACATATACAGAGGTGGATGTTCACAGCTAACCATTGAACTGATCATGGGGTCCCCAATAGAGGCGTTAGAGAGAAGACTGAAGGAGTTGAAAGGGTTTGCGGCCCCATGGGGACAGTAACAATACCAACCAACCAGAGCTCCCAGGTTCGAAATTGCCAGCCTGGGAACACATAGGGAGGGACCCATGGCACCAGCTATATATGTAGGGGAGGATGGCCTTGTCCAGCATCAGTGGGAGAGGAGATCCTTGGTCCCTTGAAGGCTGGATGCCCCAGTGTGGGGGAATTCGAGAGCAGGGAGGGGGAAGGGGTGGATGGATGGAGGCACACCCTCATAGAAGCAGCAGGAGGGGTGACAGGAGAAAGGGTTGAGGGGATAGAGAAAGGGGATAACATCTGAAATGTAAATAAATGAAATATCCCATTAAAAAAAAAGAATTGAGAGGGGGAAAAAGATCTGGGTCTCTTCTTATTCTCTCAACACTATAGACCCCCACTCTCTGTCTAGACACCTATAGATTAGCCTATGTTTCAAGTAGGCTACATCATCATTTGTTTCAAATTTTTGATAAAGGGTCTTACTATCCAGTAATGCAGACTGTCCTTAAACTCTCCTTCCATCTTCTCATCTCTGCCTCCTGAGCGCTAAGCTCACAGTACACACAGCCCAGTGATTTTATTGCCTAGCTATTCCCCCAGTATTGTGCCTTTGTCTACTTTATTCTGATAAAGCAGATATCTCCATAAACCCAACATTTATGCTATCTAGAATAGATGGGCTATTCTTCCATGTTACTGGACATTTTTGTTGTTGTTTTATGAGACAGGGTTTCTCTGTGTAGCCCTGCCTGTCCTGGAACTAGCTCTGTAGACTAGACTGGCCTCAAATTCACAGAAATCTGACTGCCTCTGCCTCCTGAGTACTGGGATGAACGACGTGGGCTGCCACCACCTGCCTGTTACTGAACATATTACTAGGATGGCCTTCTTCCATAAAACCATCAATGAGTTCCCTTCATTTACTAGATTCAATCTCAATTCCTCAATGTGGTGTGTGTGGTGGTTTAAATAGGTATGGCCCTCACCGACTCATGTATTTGAATGTGTTTGAAGTGCCCATGGGGATGGACACTATTATGAAGTATGCCCTTGTTGGACTGGGTGTGGCCTTGTTGAAGGAAGTGTGTCACTGTGGGAGCAGGCTTTGAGGTCTCTTATGCTCAAGCTATGCCTAGTGTGGCACACAGTCTCCTTTCTCCTACCTGCAGATCAAGATGCAGAACTCTCAGCTCCTCCAGCAACATGTCTGCCTGCATGCTGCCATGCTTCCCTCTATGATGATAATGGACTGAACCTCTGAAACTGTAAGTCAGCCTCAACTCAGAGTTACCTGGGTTGTGGTGTCTGTCACAGCAATAAAACCCTAAGACAGTATACAAGGCAGCCTGCAGTCTGACCTCTGCCTACTTACAGTCTTCTCTCATGACACCATTGAGCATATTAGGTGTCACACATGCTGTGTTATTGGCCCTGAACTTTTCTAGCATTGTTTTCTAACCTGGAAATGTCATTTTTCTTTTCTGTTTTTAGTGGTGAAACTCAGCTTCTCAGACTCTAGACAAGTGCTCCATCACTCCCTGTGTCTAAAGTCCTCCCCCTCTCTCTCCTTCTTTTCCTCCTTCTCTCCTTCCCTCTCTCCCTCCCTTCCTCCTTTCTATTTTTCCTTCATTGTTCCATTTAAAATTGTTTTATTTGCAAATACATCGTGTCATAGTGTGTGTGTGTGTGTGTGTGTGTGTGTGTGTGTGTGTGTGTTACTTATTTGTATGGCTATGTGTACATGTAGAGGTGAATGTACTTGGTTGTATGCATGCCTGTAGAGGCCAGAGATTGATGTCCAGTGTCTTTCTTCAAATATTCTCCCTTTTTTTAAAAGACAGACTCTCCTACTGAACCTTCTATTCAGCTGAACTGGCTAGCCAAAGAGCTTCTGGGATTCACCCTTCTCTACCCCTCGCCCTCAGTGCTGTAGTTTCAGATATGTGCCATCACCTCTGGGTTTTATGTGCATCTAGAGATGAGAACTGAAGCTCTTGCACAGCAGGTACATTACCAGCTAATCCATCTCCTGACTCCTGAACTCCAAGTCAGCATATCACAGAGACACTTGTATACCAATGCTTATCACAGCACAATTCATGACAGCTAAATTATGGAAGCAACCTAAGTGTCCAACAGCAGAGGACTGGATAGCGAAAATATGCTAGATTCCCAGTAGAAGACTAAAGGCATGTAACTTAAAAGAAAATGACTGCAACCAAAGTTAGCTGAATTAAGCAAATCAAGCCAAACAATCTCAGAAATACAAATATCTTTTCTCTCATAAATAGTTCTTATAATTGTATATAATGTATATAAATACATTATATAAATGTAATACACATACACACACATCCATGTATGTACAAATGAAATGAAAGCAGAAGAAAGATTGTCTCAGGGACCAACAGAGACTAAGGACAGAGGAGAGAAAGAAAAGTAGTGGGTAGGTGGAATACATTCAACTTAGATGTTTGTGTGACTATGTCCTTATATAAAACAGTACCATGTACCATGAATGTACACAATGAAAAAAAGATTTTGAAGAAATAATTGCTCATCTCTATGTTTTCCTCTGCTTTTAAAAGTACCTCTTTAAATTATTTATATACATAATCTTCAACTATTTTCTATCCCTCAATCACTATCATAAAACAAGAGAAACATGTAATCACTTTTATGAAGGGCTGTGCTAGACACTAAAGTACTAGGTTTGAATAAAGTAGTCTCTGTTCCTAACCTGGCCCAGACACAATAAAAATTTATGAGGTGTGATTTAAATTCCAAGAAATAATGTAGGGAAGAAACAGAGGTTTGTCTCTATTTACTTAGAATCCATCGTTTGTCAGGCCCTTGCTGCAGCCTGGGCACGAGTCCATGGCGATTTTCCTCACGAAGTGTATAGTCAACTGGGGGAAAGGAATGTGGTATGTCGGATGAACCGTGGGGTGGGGGGTGGCATGAGAAGTCAGGGGGTAGAAGGAGCGAGGAAGGACCACATTATAACTGGAATCAGAAAAGGTGCCACCGCATTAGCAATGCAAGGACAGAGCAAGTCTCCAACATTAAGCGACTTTCTGGACATTCTCATGTCCTCCGTGGAGGATGCAGGGAGCCTACTCTGATCAGTTGGGATCAGACAGAAGGGTTCCATTCCTACAGATCTACTTACTACTTAGAAATACTTTTTTCTATTTCTTTTTTTTTTGTTCTTTTCCAATCTATTTTTCAAATATTACTCTTGTTTTGAAGTTTGCGTTTACAATCTAGTTTTAAAAATATTTATTTACCTATGTTTTGTAAGACTACCTGCAAGAGACTCATCACATAATTGTATTATCCATATTTAGAATTAATATATAGAGAGTGTTATTGACCTTTGAAACAATCTAAATTATTCTTTAAAATCTCTACTGGATGCTCCAGAGATAGCTCAGCAGTTAAGAGGACTGGCTGTTCTTTCAGAAGACCTAGGTCAAGTTCCCAGCACCTATGTAGAGGCTCACAACCACCTGAAACTCCAATCCCAGGGTGTCTGACACCATCTTCTGAACTCTACGAGTACTGCATGCATGTGACACACAGATACGCACACAGGCAAACACTCATACACATAAAAATAATTTTTAAAATAAAATAATAAAAGAGTAAATAATAAAAAGTAAGATTTCTCCTGACTCTTCAAGGAGCTTAGATAGCATAACATGCCCTAGATCTTAATTGTTTTAACACAAAATATTTAATGTTATGAGAAATTTGTGAAGGAAGTGTTTCACAAAATGGCCAACTCTGCTTCAGTTTTAGCAAATAAAATCGTAGTTATAAATTTGAACAATTACTGCTAAATAGAATTCTTGAGATAAGAGAAACAGGTGTCCCAGTTGATTGTCCTGGTGTGACCAATAAGCATTCTGCAGGTGTGTGATGTGTCAGGGGAGCAACAGCAAGGAGAGAAAAGGGGGAGAGGGGGCCTCTTTTTCTTTATTATTGTTACATATATACAAACACATTGGTATATAAACACAACCTGCTGAGACCATTTACTGTTGCTTGTATATGTATGTTTTCAGGGCTGACCACAGAACTAATTAGGGGGCTCATCTCTGGAGAAGACTTTCTCCTTTTCTCCAAAGTCATGAATTGCCCATAGCTCTTCATGTAGGAGTGGGGCTCAGTGAGACCTCTCCCTTCCATGCTACCATGTCTCTTGGTATTGTCATTGTCCAGCATTGTTTAGGCAGCCATATTGTTAAGATTCCATAGGTGTAGCTTCTACTTCTGTGCCGTGTAGAGGAAACACATCTCAGCAGGCTTTGTAGTCCTAGCTATGTGTGGTAAGCTAAGTTTTCAGTACCAGGAATGATTTCCCTCCAGTTGAGCAGGCCTTAATTCCAGTTGGACAGCTGTTGGTTACTGCCAAGATACAGATGCCACTATGCAAACTTAGGAATGTCTTTCCATGGTGGTCATTGTAGTGGTTTATAGGTGTCACTGATGGATAGGATATCAGTGGTTTTCCTCCTTTGGCAGCTTGTGTGGCACTGTCCAGCACTATGAAAGCTCATCTTCAGGGAAGAGTTCCTCAGGACAGATCCAGCTCAATTCTTCCAAGTCCGATGTCCAAAGTATATAGTGTCTTCAACAATAAGGACATAAGTTCAACTTCTGGGAGGCAACCAAGAGCAATAACAATGGCCTATACTGGTTTAGGAGTCTCTTGGACTCCCCTGACCAACAACTTGAAAGTGCCTTCTTATGCCTAGCATCAAGTATTTTGTTGGTTGGTCTATAAATCTTGGAGGAAGCATTCTAACCATAATTAGCATAACTTCATTTAAGATATATACATTTGGGTACATATATATGCAGGATATATAATTTTAGGTAAATATAAAATGATTCTCTATGGACTTTTCAAACATCCTTAGTGTTCTTTATTCCCTCCTCCTCACTATTGACCTCCCTTCCCCCTTCTCAAGTCAAGACCCTTCCCTGGTTTTCCCCATTTCTATCTTCACATCACTTCTATCCTTCTATTTCTTCTCTAATACTCCTTCAGTAATAACCTTTCTATGTCCCTGGTCTCTTTGATTACTTTAAACTATGTGTTTGCACCTGAAAATTTGGAACTAGGAATCAGAGATGGGTCTGGGTTACCTCTCTCAGTGTAATCTTTTCTAGTTCCAACAATTTCCCTGCAAATTTCATGACTTCAGTTTTTAATAGCTGAAGGCTATCCCATTGTCTATATGTAGCACACTTTCATTCTCCATTAATCTGTGGGAGAACATTTATCTAGCTAGTTACTGTGAATAAAGCAGCCAGGAACATGGCTGAACCCTGTTTGTTGTGGTGTGGGATGTCCAGTCCTTTAGAGATGGTACAACTGGGTCATATGAGAGATTGATTTTTAGCATTTTGAGAACTTTCCAACAGATTTCCAGAATGGCTGCCCCATTCCAGAATGCACTCCCAACAGTGGTGAATGAGGGTTCCCTTTCCCCTCATCCTCATCAGCATTTGTTGTCAAGGTTGCTTCACCGTCCACTTCCCTAGTTGCTAAGGATAATGGACATTTTTGAGGTAATTCTTAGCTATTTGTATTTTGTCTTTGACAAACTCTGTGTTCAGATTTATAGCTAATTTTTAAATCAGATCATTAATTTCTTAATTCTTTGGGGTTTTTTTTTTTGAGTTCTTTACAGATTGTGGATGTTAATCTCCTGTCAGATGAATAGCTGGCAAAGTCTCCACCACTCTGCGGCTGTCCCCTGTACTCAACTGATTCTTTCCTTAGCTGTACTGAAGCTCTTTAGTTTTATAAGGTTCCACTTGTCAATTTTTTAAAATAAGAGGTAAACAGAAACTTCACAAGAAATTACATTAGTGTCCTCTAAACACATTTGAATATAATAATGTCCAATAAATACATCTTTAGTTGTTAGAGAAATGAAAATTAAAACTACAATATTACTAGAAATTCATTCACATGGTTAAAGCTTAAATGACTAATATCGACCTGTGATGGTTTAAATGTACTTGGCCCAGGTAGTGGCACTATTAGGAAGTATGGCCTTGTTGGAGTAGGTGTGGCCTTTTTGGAGAAAGTGTGTCATTGTGGGTGTGGGTTTTAAGACCCTCATTTTAGTTCCCTGGAAGCTAGTCTTCTCCTGTTTGCCTTTGGAATAAGATGTAGAACTCTCAGCTCTTCCTACACCAAGCCTGACTGGATGCTGCCATGCTCCTTCCTTGATGATAGTGGACTGAACCTCTGAACCTGTAAGCCAGCCCCAGTTAAATGTTCTCCTTATAAGAGTTGCCTTGGTCATGGTGTCTGTTCACAGCAGTAAAACCCTAACTAAGACACCATCCAATGTTATCAAGAATATAAAGGAGACAGAACTTTTCATCCATGCTGGTAAGAATATAGAATAGTTTAACCACTTTGGCAATCTAGCTGTTTCTTAAAGAGTTAAGCACACATCTGTTGTATGACTCAGTAATATCAATTTTAGTGTGTATACAAAATAAATGAAAACATTCGCCCACAAAAAAGCCTTGTGTAAGAAAGCTTATAGCAGTTTTATTCCTAATAGCCCCCAAACTGGAAACAACCCAGGTGCCCATCAATAGAGCAGGGAAAATAAACTTATGTGCTCAGACAGTGGAATGCAATTAAGTAACAAAGGGGAGCACCCTGCTCGCTCTTGCATGCAGAAACATGAACGAATCCCCAGGGTCTATGCCGAGTTAGGAGAGCGAGTCTCAAGAGTGTGAAGTTCTGCAGGGGAATAAAGCTGATAAAATCAGAACAGTGACGGCTTTTAGAAGTGACCAAGCATGACTGCATTCCCTGGGCGATGAAAATATGACTACATCTTTTAAAATATAGAGGTAAACGCATTTTAATAGCAATCTTACTGGGACTGCTAGAAGACAGACACCAGCAACATGTTCTTGCATGCCAGGCCACTCGGAACAGCTTAGTGAGGGCATGGGGTCTACTGTGTGGTTTAAAAAAAAAAGGTTGCAGATACTATTCTGTTTACCTCGATTAGAAATTAAAGTCCAAATGCTGCCGTTGCCTGGAAATCTGCAAAAGTTTAATTTGTCGTTGTATAGTTGCTGGACTGAGGGAGTGTGCGCACTGACACTCTCTGACATCACTGCATCGAGTCCTCGCATTAATGTTAAAGTTACACACAAGTCAAACAGAAAAGCTGCCAATGTTTGCTTCTGTCTCTCTTGTCGACTTGCATTCACATATTTAAGCTCCTTTGACTGATCCTGTGGAGAAAATGTTACCCAGTGTTCAGAACTACCACCAACTGGAACAAAGGAGTTCTGTTTAGAGTAGACCTTTTTTTGGCATGCTGATTCTTAAATGTACCTTCCTAGGATTTCTGGAAAGCTGTCTTGTCATATTCATTTCACATTTAGCTTGAGCAGTGCTAAGGTTAGTGTCTGCAGAGAGGCCAGCTGAGCAGGCATGGTGCATGGAGGTAGAATCAGAAAGATCATAGGTTACAGCTTTAAGGCCAGCCTAACTTCCCCAACCAATGTGTGTGCGTGCACACACACACACACACACACACACGAACACATGCTTTTAAATTTAGTCTCACATACATGAGAAAACATTAAGAAGGTTTTTGTCCTTCTGAGTCTGATTTCTCTCACTTAATATAGTGATTTCTGATCTTACCCCAAGGATGTTGAGCCATGTGAAGTTGATTCTTCTACAAGATAAGAGCTAAGAATCTCACTTCACTCCTTTACATGTGGATGTTGAGTTTTCCCAGGACCATTTGTTGAAAGGGCTGTCTTTTCTCCAATTCAAGTTTTAATGCCTCTGTCAAAAATCAGCTAACTGTAACTATGGATTTATTTTTTGATCTTCTATTTTATTTAATTAATCTATGTGGTTGGCTTTGTTTTGTGCCAGTACAATACTGTTTTTGTTATTACAGCTCTGATATCCTTCTGGATGGGGTACTGCTATGCCTCCAACATTTGTTTAGCTATTCTGGGCTGTTCATAGTTTGATATTAATTTGTACATTATTTGTCTGTATCTAGAGAATATAATTGGAATGTGGATTGCATTGAATCTGTAGGTTGCTTCCAGTAACATAGCCACTTTTACAATATCTTTCTTACACATGAACATGGGAGGTCTTTCCATCTTCTAACATCTTTTTCAACATCATTTCTTCCATCAGAGTCTTAACACTTTCATTGTAGAATTATTTTGTAGTGTCCCCAAAGCCTGATGTTGCCTCTGTACTCCTTTTTGGGGGTTGAAATCCATCACTAGGTCAGATTCTGTTCTCGGATTGAGAGCTCCACAGTCTATGGTTCAGGATTTGGCTGGAGAAGCCACCGAAGGGCCAGGTGACACAGTCCAGAAGTGTGTACATCAGTCCTGCTGGGCAAAGCTTGCCCTATAGGAAGTAAAAGCTGTGGCAACCAGGAAGAAAATCCCTGTGTTTCGAAAATTCTGATAAAGTTGGAAGAAAATGGAAATACCTCTCCAAGCAATGATTCAGACACTCATATCTTCCCTGTAAGTCCTTCAGACAAGTGCTGTCGCTGGGGTGAAGTGCCTCATAGCCACCTGCTAAGTCTCCTGTCCTCCTAGTGAAAGAGCAGCCTGTCAGGGGCTATGGCATTGTCCCCGAGGGGGCCTGGACATCTTTCACCATTGATGACCCTTAAGTACTGTACTGAAAAACAGCAGTGCACACACAGACAGGGTCCTCATGTGTGTCTGTGGGGGTGAGGTTTAAGATAAAAAAAAAAAACCTTGATATCTTGTAAATAAATGCTAGTTATAACAATGCTGGTCAATACAAGGGGCTGGAGAGATGGCTCAGTGGTTGGAAGCACTGACACCTCTTCCAGAGAACCTGGGTTCAATTCCCAGTACTTACATGGCAGCTCACAACAGTCTGTAACTCCAGGATTTGATACCCTCACACAGACACACAAGCAGGCAAGCCATGTAAAATAGATGATAAAAAGTCTATGTAAGAAAATCAGATGGAAACCTTCCATAACTATAAATGCTTTCTTATGAAAACAAGCATGTAGTAATTTAGGTTTTGCACTGAATTGTCTAAAGGATCAATTTTTAGGACTGAAATTATTGAATTAATTTAAGTTTATGGGCATTGCCAAGTTGTTCTTTCAAAACTGTACTGCCTTAACCTTTCACTATTTCAAAACCCTTTAGCACATAAACACCTACCAAAGCTTTAATCAGTTGAATGGTTTTGAAATTTTTCTTTTCTTTTTTTTTTTTTTGGTTTCATTTTTCGAGACAGGGTTTCTCTGTGTAGCCCTGGCTGTCCTGGAACTCACTTTGTAGACCAGGCTGTCCTCGAACTCAGAAACCCACCTGCCTCTGCCTCCCAATTGCTGGGATTAAAGGTGTGCGCCACCACTGCCCGGCTGAAATTTTTCTATTGCCATTTTTCTTCACATGGCACTTTTGAATAGGTTAAAGCTATAATGGTGGCTAAGAACAACTGAAGTATATTTTAATATCTTCAGCAGTTTTAAGTTTTCTTTTTGTAAAGAAAGGTGTGTTTCTTGTCATTGTTATTAGTTTGTGGTTTATCATCCCTGTGATTACACATTGTAAAGAGTTTATATTTGTGTTTATTCATTTTGAAACTAGATACTGTTGTAAATCCTCCTATCCTTGTGAATGCATTCTCCTAGAATAAAATGGTTCTGCCTGCAAGTCATAAGGAGTTTGATCATCGTGTCGGGGTTGGTCTAGCATCGCAGGAAAAGGTTCTTTTTCTCCACTGATTTAAAGAGTGAAAAGTCAGGAAGATCAAGGTTTCAGTGCTCAGCCAATTTATACTGAAGGGTGGGGAGAAGAAGGCAGGGAAGGACTGGGGATAGTAAGACTTTGTCCAAAAAAAAAAAAAAGGAAGGAAGGAAGGAAGGAAGGAAGGAAGGAAGGAAGGAAGGAAAAGTCAATCTGGGACTGGAGAGAAGGTTTAGAATCTGTGGTTAGGAGCACCTACTGTTCTTGCAGACGACCTGAATTCAGGTCCCAGAAACCATGTTGGGTAGTTCATAACCACCTGGAACTCTAGCCCTATGAGGAGCTGATGTCTCTGGCCTCCACAGGCACCTTCACTCCCACGAACATACCCACACACATGCATGTAATTAAAAATAAAATAGTTTTTTTTTAAGAAATAGCTGTTTAACTTTGGAGACTGCAGTTTTTTGAAACAAGATCTCACTATGTGGGTGCTTTAGTTAGGATTTTTATTGCTGCAGTGAAATACCATGACCAAAAAGCAAATTGGGGAGGAAATAAACCCTTTCCACACTCCTGTTCATCATTGACAGAAATCGGGACAGGAACTCAAACAGAGCAGAATTCTGGAGGCAGAGGAGTGCTGCTTACTGCTTGCTTCCCCTGGCTTGCTCAACCTGTTTCTTTATAGTCTAGGACCACCAGCTCAGGGGTCACCTCTACTGTGATGGGCTGAGCCCTCTCCCATTGATCACTAAATGAGGAAAGGCCTTACAGCTGGATCTCATGAGGCATTTTCTCAACTGAGGTTCCATCCTCTCTGATGACTCTAGCTTGTGTCAAGTTGACACACAAAACCAGGCAGTACTGTAGCCCAGGCTAGCCTCAGACTTGGGATGCCTACAGTGGCTATGCAGCACTATGCCCATCTGGATGATTCTGTTCATTGTCCATTTTTGCGACAGGATCTCACTCCACTGTCCAGGCGGCAACACTCAAACTGGCCACCGTCCCTCTTCCTCAGCCCTCTCCGGTGCTAGCGTTTTAACTGTGAAACACCACACTCTTGTCTGTCACATGTGTATTATGGACCACTGCATTTGTATATAGCTTGTAGTCCAGTCCAGTGTTTTATGAAACCCACACCCCTTGACTCAACCTATGTTTGCTACTTTCTATCCTGTCTTACAGAAAAAGGACTCAAATTATACATTAGACTTTTAAAGTGAAAGCGAGTGCAGGAAGATGCTCAGACTTAGGAAAGTGGTGTCATTCTCCCTCCCTCCAGAGCATTTGCTGGATAAATGAGATCTGACTGAAGGTCCTATATTTATCAGAAGCAAAGATCCTATGTCAAGTTAATGTAAAACAGAGAGAAACAAAGACACCCAGGTAAGAGAGTGCAAAAGGTTTGCTGTTCAAAATCAAATATACAAAACGTGCAACCAAAACTAAAGTGAAAAGCTAGGTGTATATATATTCAAATATTATATGCATAATAAATAAGATGTGTATCTTTAAATTATACTTCATAAGCAAAAGAGACAGGATGGCAATAAAATAAAACCTTAGCAATGAGCTCAGATATGAGTGGTGTGGTAATCCTCTTCAAGCATGAATATTTTCAAATTTTCTATAATGAATCTATATTACTTTCATAAGTCAGAAAAAATAAGACAGGATTAAAAAAGAAACAAAAAATGTCCAGTGGAAACAGGTCAACACTTCCTGCTGACAGAAATGTGATTATAATTTGTGATCATATTTGTCTCTGGCAGCCTGTCTGGGGTAGGGACGAGGGAGTTGCCCCCTAAAAGATGGTGAAAAAAAATCAGCGTTAACTGATGACTCCAGCAACCCACGTTCTCAAGCAAACATTCTCCTTTGATGGTCAGACAACATTGGAATAAGAAGCAATTTCTTGCTCGTCAGTTCAAGAGAGAACAGACGGGAGCTGGAGTGACGGCTCAGAGGTTAAGGGAGTCTGTTGTTCTTGAAGAGAACCTGAATTCCTTTCTCAGCACCCACATAGTGGCTCATAACCATTGGTGACTCCAGTTCTTGAAGATTTGACTCCTCTGACCTCTGAGGACACTAGGCACATAGGTAATACAGGTATACATACATACATACATACATACATACATACATACATGTATATATAAACACACACATATGTATATATATGTATATATATGTATATATATGAGGGCAAACCATTCATGCATATAAAGTATACATCTTTAAAAATTAATTTAAACACACATAGAGAGAGCAAGAGGGAGAGAGAGAGAGAGAGAGAGAGAGAGAGAGAGAGAGAGAGAGAGAATAGACAGCACCTTGATCCATCACTCTCTGCAGCTCATGAACTGTGTGGTATTGGAAGTTGGGCCCCTGGTTTTAAAGTAAGATCATGGACAAGATTTGTAAGTTAGGGTAGCAGAGATGTGAGTGTAAGGTTGCTGTTAAGCGTAATATTTAAAACGGTGGCATCCGATCTGGTTTGTTGTTACTGTGCTGCCATGTTCCCGACTAGACAAGGCCTGAGGCCACGAGTGGCATCATGTTCTCACTGCTGCTGCAGCTCAGGCCTGCCAGAAACACTGGCACTGGCACCCATGAGATGTCAGTGTGGGAGATGGCTCTGCCAATCTACCACACTGTCTCCACAGGGCTTGGCTGAGCCCAGACCATCCTGCCATCCATGCTGTACCCGGTAGAAATGAGACTCTAAAGCTTAATTATTATCCAAAGGCTTTATATAATTGGAAATGCTCAATTAACAAGATGCCCAGTTAGAGTTGCAACCCAATATCTAACCTTATGATATAAATCTTTACCCAGAACCATCCTGAACCAGTGTATGGTTCTCCATGGCTCCTACATCTCTCCTCCTCCCTAGCTCCATCTTTTCCTCTCCTTACTCCTCCCACACTAGCTCCTCCCAAATTACTGAGTTTCTTATAGACTGTAGTAGGGGAAATATTCTGCTACAGGTTGCCCAGCTGGAAGACAGGAACCAACTCGACATTTTGAAAAGATAGAAAGCAGGAACAAACAGACAAAAATAAATAATAAATAAATAAGATAAATTATAGGCGATAGATGATAGATAGGTAGATAGACAGACAGACAGATAGATAGATAGATAGATAGATAGATGATAGATAGATAGATAGATAGATAGATAGATAGATAGATGGTAAGGAAAGAGAAGCCCATTGCATGGAAACCTGCTTTCAGGAAGAACTCTGGAGTATTTTCCTCTTTGAGTTTATGACTGATGTTTTCAACACAAACTTAAAATCATGCCATGTTAAACTGAACCAGAACAAAGTACCACAGATGCCCATGCTAGTTTAAGTCATGACCTGGTCATCACATTTCACATAGCAGAAGAACTTACTAATGATGGTTAAACAAACAAACAAACAAACAAACAAACCTGCTTATATATTCTTATCAAACTCAGAAAGTAGAATGGAGAAACAAAAGGTTTGTTTGCATGCAAGCCTGCCACAGCGTTGAAAGAAGCCCCTTCCCTGGCCCTGTTTCCCAGAGCTAACCAGTCCATTCAGTCTAAGCTGTGTTATCTTCAAAGTCTCCAGGAATAGAATCAAGACACTGTCAGTGTGTGATCAGCTGGCTTCTATAATTAGAGCCTATGACTGGTTCCAACAGACCACATCTTTGCTAGTCTCTTGCTTCACTGTTTATAGGTGTGATCCACTCCCTTTGAAGGAATTCACTGAGATTTTTCATAGTACTGCTCCATTTGGGTGCACATCCAGTCAACTTATATTAGAGGTGTCTAAATTTGATCATTGAAATAGCATTCTGAAGAAAACATCATTTTCAAGCTTGAAAGGTATGCTTCTGCCACAGACTCTTCTAATCACTACTACTTGTAAGTATAGCACGCCTCCAGAAGGACTAGAATGCTTTGCTCCTTCAGGTCCTGATGGCTCCTGTTCTGCTCTGATGCAATGATGCACTTTGCTCCCTGTTGTTGTTTGTGCTGACTTCCTTCATCCTGCTAAGATCCAGGGTTGGTCTTACTCATCTTTGTATAATCTCTTAGCAATGTAGGAATACTAAAAGTAGGTATTGAGCTGAACTGAATCTAATTATTCACTTAGGAAGCACCACGATCTCGCTAAGAGCTGACACACATTCACTCAGTGTGTCATTCACATCCGTCGGTTTCAAGTGTCATTGTGGCCCTGCATTGTTAATGAGTCATGTCACCATTGAGCTCCCACATCCATCTTTATCACCTTCAGGACTTTGCTGGTTCAAGCCCTACCAAGTTCTGCAGCTTCTCTGTCACTCCTGTCCTTCTGACCCCTCCATGTTATCGTGCTCTAAAGATTCCTTGTTGTATCACAAGCTCTGTGTGGAGTAATTCTAAACTATCTCACCCCATCTTCTAACCCCTTCCTACCATAGCTTCCAGAGCAGAAATAATTTGTTTTAAAAACTTCAAAACACTCTCAGCTACCAAAGCCCTAAAGGGCTTCTCCCAGGCCCTCTGCTCTCTACTCAAGTCTGTCCTCCGATGTCATTTCAGCTGAAGATTCTACAGGTACCACACTCAGTCAAATGACCCTCCGACTCCCGTCACCTTTCCTGCTATGTCACTCCACACCTGGGTTAAACAATTCTCCCACATTTCAAAAATTCTACTAAGCCCAGATTTGTGGAGCATGTACAATAACAGAAATAAAAAGGGCAGATAACTGAAATTTCATTTGTTATTAGAAGTCAGGTCATCCCTATGAAAGATGCCACACACTTATCAAACTTCAGGAAAACCAAATGGTGATTATATGTTTTGACTCTTTGGTCCCCTCATCTTCCAAGTGGTTGTCACATATAAGAAACTAAACAAAAACCCTGTTGCATGATGGAAACTATTAAGGCATTTTTTATGTGGAAGAAACTAAGGTCAAATGCCTTTAACATACGTCTTTACTGTAAAGCCATTCTGTTGCTAGCCATGAGTGAACACTGGGGACAGCATTAGGTGGAGTGAAGCTATGCTTGGCTCCTGGGGAACTACAAGCAACACCCAAATATTCATAGTAACTTAACTGGGTTGAGTTTCCTCCCAGAAAGAAGAAAGGTTAAAATAGATTTACAGTCGTGGTCCCAATCCTGTTGCTAACAACATCCTGTTTGCTCTTCCAGAAAGAAAGCTCCCGGAGGATCTACAGGGGTGTCCTGAGATCCTGGTACAGCTAATTCTTGTAAATCTGATGAGAGGCTCAAGTAAAATTCTATCAAAGATGCCAATCAAGGGCCAGAGAGACAGCTGGCAAAGTGCTTGCCTTGCAAATATGAGGACCTCAGTTCAATCCCAGAGCCCACTTTTTAAAAGCTAGGCATAGTGAGGCAAAATTGTAATCCTAGCACCTCGGTGGTGGAGACAGGAGGAGCCCTAGGTCTGCCTAGCCAGCTAACCTAGACAACTTGGGGCTCTCCAGGCCAGTGAGAGGCTCTGTTTCAAGGAAAATGGCAGAAGGTTTCTAAGGAACAAAACTCAAAAGTTTTCTTCTGGCTTTTACATGCATGTGCATATACATGTAAATGCACTAGCCTGCATATGAATGTATATGTATAAAATACCGCCCAAACATCCAAGGATAAGATGTAAGAATTAGATGCCCTTTAATATGTATTTAATATTATATGCTATATAATATGTGATATGTATTCCCTCATCCCAGGCCAGTGGCAGTGCTGTAGGAAATGGATTTTGACAACTATTAGAATGATCAGACTGAGACATTGCTTTAAGTCATAGAGGGGTCTTTAAGAATAATGATGCTATATGTAACTGATCTAAAGATGAAGGCAAAAAAGATTTATAGACAGTTAGGTAGACGTGTAGGTATATGAAAATTTTAAAAGGCTCATTTGGTGCAAATGTTTCAAGTGTAACTGTTCTTCTAATTTTGTTCAGGCTGGGGAAAAAACCCAGTTTCATGTGTGAGTGTGTGTGTGTGTGTGTGTGTGTGTGTGTGTGTGTGTGTGTGTGTGTGTGTTATGTAAACTCATATTCTGGGCCAGAGACTTTTCTCTATTAAAGCATAATTTGGTCCCTGTATCCCCAGGGTCAGAGCAACTTTTCACATAACTCAACTGAACATTTAATTCTAGAACACAAATTATTTTGACCACAGTAGAAATGACATCAGAGCCCTGGTGTGGCTACTTCTCAGGGGGCAGGTTGCTGACCCCAACCTGGATTGCTTCCTAAGCCAGTAGGAAGCAAGTGTGTCCTAGAGTACACTGCAGAGATCTCATGATGATTAATCTCACCGATATCCTATCTGGGCTGCTTGGCTTAGATTAGAGGCCCCTTGACACACATAGTATCTCATCTGATCCTACAACAAATGAGAAACACTGCATTGGGCACACTGCCAAGTTAGCCCATTGTGCAAAGGGCATACCTAGCAGGTTCCCAGTTAAGCCACAAGGATTTCACCCTCCCCAGGGTTTCCCACATAGACTGTTTTATACTTACCGTATTTTACTAAATCCTAGACCCACTCACTCACCATTGCCTCCTCTCTGTTGCCCCTTTCCAAGCAACCACACTGACAAACCCCTTCACCACAGGAGTCTTCCTCTTATCTCCCAGTTGTCTGACCTGGTTCTGTCCAAGAGAAATATGAGAGAGGGCTACTTGTTTTAATTTATTGACTTTATTTCTGTGGATTTATAAATTATTCGATAATCATGCTTTCCTCTCATCAATATTAATGATAGGGTCCCACACCCGGAACCAGCACGGACACAAGTAGGGTCCGGCATCTTTGTCTGTAAGAACTGCACACGGACATGAGATGGGACATTCCTTATTCCTTTGTCCCAGAAGCCTTGTTAGCTTCATATTAATGCACACCCGAGGAGTCCTGATTAGATGCCCAGCAAACATCTCATTTCTCTGAGCGTCAGAGGGGTGGGTTTGCTGAAGTCTAGTCCATGCATGTGTCTTGCCAATGGTGTGCTCCCTGGTCACCACCCCTTCAGTGTAATGGCAAAATGGCATTTCTAGCAAGCATTCTCCCAGCCCTGGTCGAAAGCCATGTCTGTAATTTAAAATTTCCTAGTAGAAAAGTAAGTAGAGATAAGGGAAGTTGGTTTTTAAATTTCTCATTGTAAAACGTACACAACACAACATTTGCCACTTGCACCACATTTCGTTCATCTGTTTGCCTGTGGATAGACATCGAGGAGACAGAAATGTTTGCTACATTTGGAGCTATTTATTATTATTATTATTGTTTAAGAAAAGTTTTACTAATGTGGTAATATTTTGGCAACATTATTGCAACTGGAGCTATTTTTTAGGTTGTTTTTTAAATTTCTTATTTGGGAATCTCACATCACGCACCCTAACTGTGCTTATTAGCAAATCCATTCTGTGTTATTTATATACTCACTGGAGCATGGTCAAATACCTTGGTGGCCAGCCCCTGGAGAAAGGACTGGTCTTTCTCTGCCTGCACATCTCCAGAAGCCATCAGCTGAGGAGAGCAGTACAGTGGTCAGGGAGGGGCGGGGCCACCTTTTCCACGCCCACGCCACCACAGGAACCTCTGTGCTGTGGACCACTGAGACTCCAGCTCATTTGGAGCTGTTTTTAGGAATGCTGCCATGAGGGCTGGTAAAATGGTTCACTGGGTCAGAGATCTAGCCTTACAAGACTGATGCTTTGAATTCAATCCCTGGAATCCGTGAAGGAAGAAGAGCAACTCTGACCTCCAAAGATGCATTGTAGCACACACGGATTTTCCCCATCACAATACGATCATGATAATAAGTCAAAAAATCATCTAAAACTTAAAACAGGGAAAGAGTACTGCTATGAGTGTTGGTGTCTGAGTGTCTGTGTCCTTGCTTTTGCTAGTTTAAAATTTAGTACTGTGAAATTAACTTTAACAATCGATTTCTACTTAACTCAACAGATAGAAACATTTCCATGCTATCAATAGAAAGATGAATGGGGACAGATCCTGGGGGGACAGATCCCGGGCGGCAGCTGCACCCAATCCCACAAATCCCAGAGGAAGCAGGCCTCCCAGGAGCTCCAACCCGGGCAGTATCTTAGGTAAGGAGACAGCAACACCTGACCCAAACAGGGAGGCACTGGGACCCACTAGGTCCCAGGAATTCGCTCCTGGCCCAGAGCACTGGTTCCTTCCGGTCTGGGCCCAAGCACTGAGCAGATCTTGGGCCCCAGCTCTAACACCAGTAGTAACACCCACCCCACACAGTTCTGAAACAATCAAGATAATAGGAAAGACAGGCTCCAGTCAGAGACAGGGCAGGTAGCACTAAGGAGATCCAGATGTTGAAAGGCAAGAGCAAGAACATAAGCATCAGCAACCCAGGGTACTTGGCATCATCAGAACCTAGTTCTCCCACACTAGAAAGTCCTGAATTCCCCATATAACTAGGAAAGCAAGCTTCAGATTTAAAATCACTTCTAATGATGATGATAGAGGACTTTAAGAAGGACATAAATAATACTCTCAGAGAATTTGAGGAGAACGCAGGTAAAGAGCTAGAAGCCCTTAAAGAGAAAACACAAAAATCCCTTAAAGAATTACAAGAGAACACAACCAAACAGGAGAAGGAATTGAACAAAACCATCAAGGACATAAAAATGGAAGTAGAAACAATAAAGAAATCACAAAGGGAGACTACCCTGGAGATAGAAAACCTAAGGAAAAAATCAGGAGTCATAGATGCAAGCATCACCAACAGAATACAAGAGATAGAAGAGAGAATCTCAGGTGCAGAAGATACCATAGAAAATATTGACACAACTGTCAAAGAAAACACAAAATGCAAAAAGTTCTTAACACAAAACATCCAGGAAATCCAGGACACAATGAGAAGACCAAACCTAAGGATAATAGGTATAGATGAGAGTGAAGATTCCCAACTTAAAGGGCCAATAAATACTTTCAATAAAATTATAGAAGAAAGCTTCCCTAACCTAAAGACCCAGATGCCCATAAACATAAAAGAAGCCTACAGAACACCAAATAGTCTAGACCAGAAAAGAAACACCTCCCGTCACATAATAATCAAAACACTAAATGCACAAAACAAAGAAAGAATATTAAATGCAGTAGGGGAAAAAAGCCAAGTAACATATAAAGGCAGACCAATCAGAATTACACCAGACTTCTCACCAGATACTATAAAATTAACAAGATCCTGGACAGATGTCATAGAGAACCTAAGAGAACACAAATGCCAGCCCAGGCTACTATACCCAGCTAAACTCTCAATTACCATAGATGGAGAAACCAAGATATTTCATGGCAAAACCAAATTTACACAATATCTTTCCACAAACCCAGCATTACAAAGGATAATAGTAGGAAAGCTCCAATACAAGGAGGGAAATTATATCCTAGAAAGAGCAAGAAAGTAATCCTCTTCCAACAAATCCAAAAGAAGATAGCCACACAAAGATAATTCTACCTCTAATAACAAAAATAACAGGAAGCAACAATCACTGTTCCTTAATATCTCTTAACATCAATGGACTCAATTCTCCAATAAAAAGACATAGGCTAACAGCTGGATACATAAACAGGACCCCGCATTTTGCTGCATACAAGAAACCCAACTCAGTGACAAAGACAGACACTACCTTAGAGTAAAAGGCTGGAAAACAATTTTTCAAGCAAATGGTCCTAAGAAACAAGCTGGAGTAGCCATTCTAAAACCTCCAGCTCAAGAACACAAAGGGAGGGACTCACGGTTCCACCTGTATAGGTAGTTGAGGGTGGCCTTGTCAGGCATCAGTGGAAGTGGAGGGCCTTGGTGCCTGAAAGTTTGGATTCCTTAGTGTTGGGGAATTTGAGAGCAGGGAGGAGGGAATGGGAGGATGGTGAGAGCACACCCTCATAGAAACTCCCAGAATTATATGGATTAGATGTGACAGAGGCAGGCTTCCAGAAGACTAGATTCCAGAATTCAAACAAAAAACTATCTTGATACTAAAATTTGTTTTGAGAATTGATGTTACAGAATACACAGCCTTGGTGTATCTACTCATCAAGCAAGCTGAGCAGACCTGCTCAAACCTCTGATGTCCTGGAATTTCACCTGAATGCAGTGAAGACATGGACATCAGAGGCTTATCAATTTACTCTCCCCCCCCACCCCTCTTCTAATATCTCAACACCCGTAACCAGCTTGAAGAAGTTAATGAAGAGTCAGTGCCCCTATTCCCTTGGTTTAGGGGCTGAGGTGGTTAATATTGGGCTGTCTTTCTAGGGAAAAGTAGTGGTTTTGTTGGAACAGGGGGGAATAGCTAGGATTTATTGCATAGCCATAACCTATTGGTAGAAATCTGTATAATTGTTATTAAGCTGAAGTTATAATTTTTTAAATGGTACAAAATTTACTTTGATTTCAAATTTAAGATTTTCATTGGTATGAGTTTCTTATTGATATAAAAGTGAGATTAATATTGTTACCCTCATAGGCATTGTGCCTATATAACACATTTAGGAATACAAGGCTTAGACCTAGTCCTTCTTTAACTCTTTTAACTGATTCAAGATGGCTAGCCTGTGAGTTAAGGGCCTATAGCAAATTCATGGCTCTGAGTTTATTGTTAGGGTGTTTTCTATATTTTATTTAGAAATAGCTGAGATAAGTTAACAGACAACAGTCCAGATTGTCTTACATGGATAGTTTGTTTTCACAATGTCAGAAGTCCACAGAATGATGTCACACACATTTATGTATTAATGTTCATTTTGATTAGAGACCTCTCTGCTCCTGACAGCTTCCTGTCTTGGATTCTAAGAAGAAATTGAGCATCTTTGGAGTTACTCCAGTTGTAGGGAGACAGCCACTAGGCAAGAATACCTCTTTTCATCTACAGACAAATTACTGTCCTGAAAAGGACACACTTGCAGAATAGTCGACTGATTATGTCTGCCAAGACAGAGTAATCAGCCCTTAATAATTCTGTATCACTAGGTCTGTCAGATGGTCCTGGGCCAGAAGACTGAAGATCGGATGCTCCAACATTTTGTAGTATAGGGACTGTCCAAGTGTTCAGCGGTCTCTATAAATTGGTTAAGTTTTAGAAGCTATGTTTTGTGCTTCCCATAATTTCAGTTAATTCAGTCATTCTGGATTTTTGATGGGGTTGAAGACCTATAGTCTCATAGCCAATCCTGGCTATTTATTTTGAGAGAAAAGATTTGAGAGGATAGTTTTCAGTTGACATTCATTCTAAAGCCAAGAAATAAGCCAGGTTCAGAACTAAGTCTTTTAGTTAGGAGAGATGACAAAGGTTCTGGTTAGTCAACAAAATGTTGGACTGGGTATTAGGTCTATCTTGGACCTTACTGATACAAATTGGTTTAGTTATGCTCTAACTGTATTTTGAGAGAAAAGTTTTATCAGGAAGAGTGATATGTAGGAGGAGCTAAGGAGCTAAGGTGGGAGGAGTAAGGAGAGGAAGAGGAGGAGGAGAATGAGAGGAGGAGCTAGGAGATGAGAAGGGGGCATGGAGGCAGATGTTCCAGTGTCTCTGCCAGTCATAGATAGTTGGTATATCTAGGTTGGGTATTGGGTTTCACTTCTGATTGTGTGAGGCATCTTGTTATTGAGCATTACCAAACTTATAAAGCCTTTGATTAACATTTAAAAAAAAGTTACAAATAAAAAAAAAAGGTTGAGGAGGGAGGGTGATGGAATACATGTGACAGGAAATCAGATGAGGAAACTAGCTGGAAGAAGAAAGGGAAGGGGCAGAGGGAAACAAATCAGAACTCTAATGACACATGTATGAGGATGCTGTAATAAAACACAGTACTTTGTATGTTAACTTAAAATACTAATAAAGAATAAAAAAGCAAGAAGGAGGAGGGGGATAGGATAGGGAGTTTCTCGGGGAGGGATGGGGAAAGGGGATGACATCTGAAATATAAATAAATAAAATATCCAATAAAATATCTTAAAAATAAAACAAAAGATGAATATGGGAGTGGTTGTATAAGGTCTCAAAATCCAGTGCATTTACAGTGGCACTCAATTTAGAGATGCAATTTCTTTCTATATCTAGATTTCATAAAATTTATCATTATAAAAGTAGATTACCATTTACCAATTGTTCCAAACATTCTTTACAGCATGTCAGTTGATTTAAACTAAACTTAAATTCAGTTCCTTGCTCAACCACATTTTAAGTGCTCATACCCTTAAGTGGCTAAGGGCTTCTGTGTGGAAGGCAGCAGATCCAGATGACGGGATGCGATGCCCCACTGCGATCTGGCTGCATTCTCCCTCTCTCAGCCTGTCTCCCTCTGCTCCACATCAGACATCATAGGGGACATCATCTAATCCTGAACATGAATTGCACAAACACATGCACTGAGCACTTGCCCTGTGCAAGCCTTCTGCTAAGCACTGGGTGTAATAGGACACAAAACCATGTCTGGATGGGGCATAAAAACAAGCAAGGCCTGTAATTCACAACACCGTGGACTGTAACAATACATATAGAGTGTGTCATAAATTGTTATATAACTAAGGGGAAAGGATCTGTTAGGAGATACACAAAACAGACATCACTATAACACAAATAACAGTATCCTCTCAATTTTAAATATGTTGGGGAAAGGAAAGGACTTAATGATCTGTATAATAATAAAGAATCCATCTTAGGAATGAGGGAAGCTGCTCAGTGGAGGCTAAGAAGGACAGACCAGCTGGTGGGAAGGATTAGAGAGCAGGGCCAGCATGGGGAAGGAGCCACAGCAGCATGTTTGACAAGTCTCAAGTGAGAAAAATGTGCCTCTGTTGAATAAAGAGAAAATGCTATCTGTAGAAGAAGGCAGAAAAGCACTACCCAGCTCATACAGGCCTTTGTGCTATAGTATGGACTTCCCATTTTGTACCAAATGCACTGGGAAATCTACTGCACAATAACTCAAAGATGCTGTGTTGAGTGAGACTAGAAAACATTATACTGAGTGAGCTAACCCAGACCCATAAGGAAAAAGTCATGTCCTCATTCATATGCTAATGAGCTGAATCTTGTGGTTTGTGTGTTTAGTGTGGAATATCTGTAGAATCAAGGAAAATAGGAAAAGACCACCAGTGGGGAGGGGAAACAAAGATCTTAAAGGAGGAGGGATAAGTAGAGGGAGGGCCGGAAGGGCAGGGCAAAGGGAAAACCAATACTATTCTGTTTGGGAAAGCCGTGTGGAACTAACCTGCCATTTTATAAGCTCCCTGTTTAGTTGGAGCTATCCTACACAGTTGATTAATGCTCCTTCAGGAAGGATAAATCTCAGTGCCAGGTGTAGCATACCCCCCCTTGAGTTGTTGGCAGGGGCATCCCAGAGATGCCCCAAATAATACAAGCTATTGCCATTGCTTTTGGTTGTGTAACAGAATACGATGGTAAGACCATTTGCACCATACACATTGGTCATAGGATATGGAGAAATCAATTTGGTGTAGGCTTAGATTTTTCAAAACTTACTTTAATAAGGGTTCTTTAATGCTTCAACCTCTCGTCTAGCCCACCGTCCAAAGGTAGGGGAGGAAGATGGTTAACAGCACAAGGAATGTGGACCTGTTTAGAAGTAGTTCTTTGGGGCAATTCCAACCTTCCACTGTCAGGATATCAGCAGTCCAGTTCAATAGTGTCAGGATACTAGCAGTCCAGTTCAATAGCTTCAGGATACTAGCAGTCCAGTTCAATAGTGTCACCAAACATGGATCAGCAGTGACTGCTTGATCCAGGAAAAAACAAAAAACAAACAAAAAAAAAATTGGCATGAGTTTACAGAATCCTCAAAAGCAGCCAGAATACCATGAGGTGTTCTTTGTCAAGTTACTCTCTACGAAGTCACAAGTGAAGATCAGAGAAGACCAGTAAGTGTTGCAAGCCGTACCAACGCAAGAATGTCCTCTTACTGTCTGTGGAGTTATTCTTTCTAAACATCGTGTGCCTTCTCAAGAGTCCACTCCATCAAAATATCGCATGCCCTTTCACAAGAGAGCTTCCAGAAAAACCACCACATGTCTGTTCTCAGCAAAACATCCTCTGACATGTCTGCTTCAGCAAAACATTCTCTCATAAGGCAGCTTCCAGAAAAAAAAATCACATGACACATCCGAGTTTCCAAAGAATCCAGAAATTTCCCCTGAAGTTGACACTGATCAGGAAAGCATCCTCCCACTGGCTAGCCTTTAGAGTATCAGTGCTGTATAGGCTGCTTGCAGTGGGAGAGAAGAGCCATCAACAGTCCTACCCAGCTGTGAATGCTGGGAGCTACAATAATGGCTGGTGTGGTAAGATATGTTCATGAGTATAATAAACAGTAGCACAGGTGTATGGGAATGTCCAATCACTTTCCGTGGGAGTTAAGGCCATTCCACATGAGAAAATTCATGCCTAGTGAAGGAAATCTGTCCAGGAACCTATGGCTGGAGAGCTCACAGGCTCCAGGCAAGAACCTACTTTTGTTGTTTTGTTAAATGGACATAAAGCTGCCCTCTAAATCCATCTCTTTACACATAAATAGTGCAGTCTCAGACCTCTCAGAGAAGTTTCCATGTGTAGTAAACAGTCGTTAATACAGAAACTCACAATGGTGAAAAGTGTAGGGAAGACATGTCTGTGAAGTGCTTAGTCACAAATGTGACATTTGTATTACAACTTTCTTCCCAAGGCCCAGGGACCATCATGGAAAACAGAGCAGAAGATCACATGATCCAGAGGTCTGGAGCGAACAGTACCTCTTGAGCATGACAGGACTTACTGACATCTGTGGTAGCATGACAGGACTTACTTACTGACATCTGTGGTAGCATGACAGGACTTACTGACATCTGTGGTAGCATGAGAGGACTTACTTACTGACATCTGTGGTTATCTGTAGATCATCAAAATAGCCAACCTTCTGGCCCCTACCCGGAACTGAGTAGCTATTGGCTTTTGATGGATCTCAGGAAAGGAAGAGTCAGATTCCATATCAGATTTCTTTAAGGGCATGTCTCTGCTCCCTGAAGGTCAACCAAGCTCCCTGAAGGTCAACCAAGGTACCATATCCTAAAATATATGGACAGAATAACTGGACTCAGTGGATTATTTATAAGATAAAAACAGGAACCAAGGACATAAAGTCGGGAGAGGAGGTAAGTGGGGATGGAGGTGTGAGCTTAGGAGAAGTTACAGGGAAGAGCAGGGGGTGAATATGGTCAAAATACATAAAGAATTGATACAAGTATTTGTTTAAAAGGCATTGGGTTAACATTTATTTTTTATTTTATTTATTCTTTCTTCCTATTTACTTATTAAAACAGGATCTCACTCTATCTCTACAGAAAGTCTGGAACTCCCTTGGCAGCCCAGCCTGACCAGGGACTTGCTGCGGTTCTTCTGTTTCCTGAGTTCAGGATTACAAAAGCATATACCCCATCATGCCTATCTGGCATATCTTTTTTAAGTTTTTTCGTTAAAAAAAGTTTTGGTTAAAAGTTAAAGCTCGAAGCCTTCAAGGGCCTTTCTTTCCCCTTATTTTTAACCTGTGATGCTCTTTCAAAGTTTCTTGTGTCCCCAGACTTCTTGCTTTGTACTTACAATGACTGTGTCACAGCTGTCTTCCTTTACTAGTTATACACACACTGGACTCACTAACAGATCTTACTCTAAAGCTTTTCCAGTGATAGAAGAGGCTTCTTTACTATCTCCTCCATGAGACCAGGCATAAAGCAGGCAGCGCATGCATGCACCATCTGCTAAAACACACTACAGTCTGATTACAGTTTTCCCCCTACAGAGTGGGAGAGTGATCCTCCCATAAAGATTTAAGTCCCTGAATAAACCTCACCCCTGCCACTCCCCAGCATCCATTCTACCAATACTTCACAACAAAATGAGACATTGTTTTTTTGTTTGTTTGTTTGTTTTGTTTTGTTTTATGTCAGGTTGGGATGCTGGGGTTATGTGCTGGCTAGTTTATGTCAACTTGACACAAGCTAGATTCATGGGAGAGGAGGGAACCTCAATTAAGAACATGCCTCCAGAACCTCAGACTGCAGGCAAGCCTGTCGGGCATTTTCTTCATTAACTGTTGATGTGGAAGGGCAAAGCCCATCAGGGTTGAGCCACTCCTGGTCTGTAAGAAAGCAGGCTGAGCAAGCCATGTGAAACAAGCCAGTAAGCAGTAAGCCTCCAATGGCCTCTCCCTCAGCTCTGGGTTCCTCTCTTCACCTCTTCTAAGGATGACTTGTGTGGAACTGTGAGTGAAATAAACCCTTTCCTCCCCAAGTTGCTTTTGGTCTTAGTGTTTCATCATAGCAATTGACTCTAAGGCAGGTTTACAAACTGCATCATCAACCCATATGTGACCTCATCATTAAGAGCCTTGAACTTTCCCGCCCCTTGAATGTTCTGGCTTGGAAACTGTGTACTCTAAAGAATTCTTAAGAAGCACAGTCTTCGAGCCAAGAAAGAAGTGATTGCACTTAGTCATAAGCACCCTGCTGTCCTACACATCAAAACCTTTCCTGAGAGGCTTCCCCAGTGGATTGTCAGTTCATCATCTGCAAAGAGGCACGGAAGTGCCAACACTCAATTACTTTCCAACTGGGGCCCTCGCAGGATAAATTTCTGAGCTTGTTTCTACATCTAAAACTGGGGATGATTAACTGAGAAGTAAAAACATTATGCAGTAGTTCACGCTCCAACTGCTCTCTGTGCCTTTAAGGTTTCCCCCACGGAGAGAGGGGAGGAAGGGAGTGACCCTTGGTTGACAAAAGAAAATGTAACTGTTTCCTCTTCCTGTCCAGGACGGTTAGATCTCATAGCAGATAATATTAGAAGGTCTTTGAAATATGCCGGGGGGATTTTCATCGTCCCCCTCGACACACACCCCACAGCCTGCACTGGCGTTAACAAGGCCTGTATTCTCCAGAACACGCGGACATTCTCCGCAGGCGTGGAGGGAGCTGCGGTCCTGGTGCGTGTCCCCGCAGCAGCCTGCTCTCCCAGGCTCCCGAGCCTAGCGCTCCGCCCCGGGCTGCGCCTTCCGTGCCCCTCCTGGGGTGCACAGCTTGCCAGGTCCCCGAGGGTCAGCGCGCGGCCGCGGAGGCCAGTGCCCCAGAGTAACCCCGCGAGCCCGCCCCTCAGCGCTGACTGCCCAGCTCGGTGCCGTGATTGGCGGGCGCCGCCGCGGGTGAATGGCGTGACCCCGTTCCCCCACTCCCCGCCCACCCATAGCTCAGCGCCAGGGTGCTGGCCGGAAGTGAGGCAGTGGGGGTCCGCGAGGGTGCGGGGGTGGGGGGGGAGGGGTGATGCGTCGCTGAGACAGAGAGAGTCCCGGCCACCCGCAGCGATCACCCACCCGCAACGATCGCCCACCCTCAACGATCGCCCACCCGCACCAGCTTGGAGCCTGGGCGGGGCCTTGCCGGGTCCCACTCCTGAGCCCGGGCTAGCCTGGCCTGCCGCTGGCTGTGGAGACTGGTACCTTGTTGAATGAACATAGTGTTTTGGACTCAGCCGCTTCAGCATATCACATGCAGACCTCAGTAAAGGAGACCTCTGCCGTGGTGAACAGAGTGAACAGAGTGTGGACGTGCGGAGAAAGAAGCAGACTAGAGGGGGGATTGGGTTTGAACAGGTAGTGCCAGCCTGGTGGGGCCTCTGAGGAGGTTAGAAATGGAGCTGAAGAGGGGGGGAACAGGAGTACGTCTGCTTTGAAGCCTGGCTTTGCAGTGTTCTTTCCTCGTTCCCTCAACGTTGAATTCTTACAGCGTTTTATCCTTTTATTTGCTAAAAGTGCATCACTTTTCATAAGGTATTCTTTATCTGAGTTCCCGAGAGGATAGCATTGCCCCAAAGACCAGTCAGTAAATATGTACATGATGTTTACTGCTGGCTGGGTACAGAAGGCAATTTTTTTAAAAGAACAAATAACATATTCGTGAATGTTTGCTGAAAATCATTTCCATCTTTTTATGCTTATCCCATACACCCAGAGTAGCACCCTTCCTCCCTGCTCTTTGGAAGCCTTTCTTGAATATTTAACTACAACACAGCTTTCCACAGCATTCAGGCCCTCGAACCTACGCTGATCCATACGCTACGGAAAGCAGAGTCCCATAGGGTGTTTGTGTTAGATTTTTGTGTTACCGTAGTAACCTGCATACATAGTTACCTATGTGTCCATCCATAGTAATAAGTGAAGAAAACAAGCAAATAAACAAAAACTCACAGAATGCATTTGAGACTCCCTAAGTCTTATGTACCTTGAAACAGCCTACTGAATCTAACTTGCTCTTATGATCATGGAGAAAGTAAATGGTGGTCTTAGGATAGTCTCTCTCTCTCTCTCTCTCTCTCTCTCTCTCTCTCTCTCTCTCTCTGTGTGTGTGTGTGTGTGCCTTCGTGTTAAGTAATGATCTTCTACAATAAACACCCATTTCTGTTTGCTTTTTATGTACTTGGCCCAACACCATACTTGAAGTTTCTACCCTTATCTTGAGGAAAAGAGATACTAAAAACAGGAAGTGATGGGAAGGCGCAGAGTGCTCTAGCCATAGGGAAAGGGGGAAAAGAAACATTTTGTTCTGCTTTTCATTCTGTGAAGCAAAGCCTACAAAGAGAGGAAGACAGAAATGAAAAGGTGAAATATATTCACATGGAAACTCTAAAGATGTCAGTCTTATATATCAATAAGCTGCATGGTAATGACATTGTATTCTCTATTTCCTACTTTTAAACAGTTTACAACTGCTCCAAATTTATGCTCAGAAAGTGTTTAATGGCTTGTAAAGGGCAGCATGCTGTGCAATCATATAGATTAGAAGATAGTACAGTGCTCTGACATAAGGGAACATGTGCATTTAGAAGAGAAGATACTATGCAATCGAATGGCAAGCAGTAGTCTTCAAAAATGATTAAGCTGGTGCTGAAGAGATGGTTCAGTAGTTAATAGCATGTATTGATTGCCTTTGGAGAGGACCTGGGGTTGGACCCCAACACCCCCATGGTGGCTTAAAACCATCCCTCACTCCAGTTCCAGGGGGATCTGATGTCTTCTGTACTCTGTGGGCACCAGGTGTACACATGGTACATATGCATACATACAGGTAAACACTTGTGTGTATAAAAGAAAAAGAACTCGTTTTTAAAAAAATTAAGCTGCCTCAAAAACTTGTAAATTGTTGCTTGAGTCTTAAGTGGTGAAGAGTGAACTTGAGACTGAGAAACTGTGCTACCATCTTTTGGCATGCAAGAGTATGTCTAATGGGTCAGGCACAGAAAAGCAAGGTTTTCCACAATAGATTTTTTTTCAGGTAACTAAAATACCACATGACCTAGAGTGACTACATTTTTTAAGGCTAATTCTTAGAGAACTTGTTTTTATAAATGATAGAACCAGGGCAAAGAATATTGAGTGCATATCTCTAGCTGTAGTAGAATATAAATCACTTTGAAAGTATCCTTAGCCAGGGTTCATTCCCTAACTTCAGAAGCAGTATCACTACACCCTACCAGTTTACACAGCTAATCTTTGGCTAACAGTAAGCTTATCAACAGCTTTTTATCTAATCTTTAGCTTATATTATTGAATCAAATAAATTAGTTCTAAAGTATATCTTGATAACCAGCAAAATAAAAGACACAATGATAATCTGTCCTGGTTGAAAACCTTTATTTCCATTTAGGTAACAACTTTATTGAGAAATCACAAAACTCAGCCAAGTAAAGTATAGATTCCAAGCATTTGGAGCAGTTAAGAACTTTGTGAAGCCAGGTCAAGACTTCGTTTTTACCAACTGGCTTTGTAGCCATAAATATGCCACTTGAATTTTCTATGGCTTGATATTTTTGTATCATTGTGTTGTTGACAATAAAACCAGGGGATTGGAGAGATGGCTGGGAGGTTAAGAGAACTTGTTCTTACCAAGGACTGAGGTACAATTCCCAGCACTCATATGATGGCTCCCAACTGTGCGTAGGATATCTAGTGCCCTCTTCTGACCTTCTAGGGCACTAGGCACGCATGTGGTACACAGACATGTCTATGAGCAAAACACTCATATACATACAATAGAATAATAAAAATGATTGCAACCAAGCTTTACTGGGTAAGATCTTAGAAATTTATCAGTAATAAAAGAGAGAAACTGGTACCAATTTTTAACTTTATTTTAATTTTAAAAATGTATATGAGTGTTGTACACACACACACACACACATATATATTTTTTTTTCCATGCATGCCTGGTACCTGCAGAGGTCAGAAGAAAATGTTCAGTCTCCTGCAACTGGACTTACAGATAGTTGTGAGGTACCAAGTGGGTGCCTTTAACTGCTGAACCATCTCTCTGGCCCCCAAAATTTGACTAATTGTTGCAATAAATATAGTAATTTCTATCTCATGGGAAAGTGCTTGGTATCCAAATTAATACAAACAAGATTTTTTTGTTTGTTTTTGTTTTTCGAGACAGGGTTTCTCTGTGTAGCCCTGGCTGTCCTGGAACTCACTCTGTAGACCAGGCTGGCCTCGAACTCAGAAATCTGCCTGCCTCTGCCTCCCAAGTGCTGGGATTAAAGATGTGTGCCACCACTGCCCAGCCAAACAAGATTTTTTTAATAAAAGAATTATACTTATGTGTGTGTGTGCTCACATGAGATTATGTGTGTCACATGTGTGCTTGTATGTGAGGAGGCCAGAGAGTGTCAGATCCCTCGGGATGGAATTGCAGGTGTTTGTGAGCTGCCTGGTGTGAGTTCAGGTCCTCTATAAGAGCAACAAGTGCTCTAAGTGCTGAGCCATTTCTCAGTCCTGCCTTCACCGTAATTGTACTGCTCCGAGTCCTGGGATACAGTCCTAGACAGTAAACTTATTAGAGGACAGGATAATAACTGTTTAAAAGCAAATGTGGTGTGTTAAATAGTGATAAGTGCTAAGGGGAAAACCCGAGTAGAGAAAAAAAGGCTCCAGAAAACCTGAGGCAAAGCAGAAGGGGTATGGAGTGACAGAAAAATGTCATTTGCTTCCTGAGTGGTGTTTATGCAGAGATCAAAATGAAACAAAGTTGCAAGCCTTGAGATTTCTAGGTTAAATCCTTGCAGGCTTAGAGAACCGGTAACAGCCAGGGTTCTGAGGTGGTCCAGTGCTCACTGTATTCAAAGAGGCTATTGTTTAGGAAAGACCACAATGTCCAGCATGGCTTGGTCCTGGAAACCTGACTGGGGTGATGAGGAATTTAAAAATGGGACTGCCACACTTACAGAAAGTGGATCATGTCACTTTAATGGAATGGCATCTACTCCTGGACAACCTGGAACCCCCCTGTCTTGTTTATTATGCACAGTTCAAGAAGGAGAAGCTAACTAGTCTTAGCAGGTCTCTGTTGGGGTCAGGGGCTGTCTCAGGCTCCAAGAGGAGGAAACTGCAGTTGCTGAGTTTTGCATGTACTGGCCAGTCATTCTTACATACTCCCACTTGGACCAGAGGAAGGCTTTGCTATGTCTTGGAGCCTCACCCAGATGAAGGTGCTGCCAATTCCCTTGGGTCTGAGGCATTGGTCCTTGTCAATCATGGGCTCACTCAGGGCTTCCTCTGCTTCCCACAGAAGGCTGATAATTTTAGGAGATTAAAGTCCAAAGGCTATTGTTAGGCTTTGGGCTTTAATTCTCTGTTGAGATATGAAGTTGATAGGTAGTGCTGCACTGAACTGAAAAACAGAGGAGAAAAGAAGAAAAAGAGGAGGAAGATAGAAGAAAAGAAGCGGAGCGGTGGCTGGAGAGTTGGCTCAGTCGTTAGGAACACTGACAGCTCTCCCAAAGGTCCTGAGTTCAATTCCCAGCAACCACATGGTGGCTCACAACCATCTGTAATGGGATCCGATGCCCTCTTCTGGCGTGTCTGAAGACAGCTACAGTGTACTCATATAAATAATAAATAAATACATCTTTAAAAAAAAAAAAAGAAGGGGAGCAAGAGAGTTTAGGAGATGGCATTGTGTCATCATTTTTTTTATTTCTCTATTCGATATTTTATTTACATTTCAGATGCAATCCCCTTCCCCATTCCCCCCATCCATTAACCCCCTATCCCTTCCCTCCTCCTTTTTTTTTTTTTTGTCTTTATACTGTTTAAATTACATGCAAGTGTTAAGGTCAGTTCTAGGTTGAGGAATTAGCAAAACAATAGATGCAAGTAGTCCAGGAACAAGGAAGACAATAAACCCAGATAATCAAAGAACAAGCCTAGGGACAATAAACAGAGTCCTGTGATCACTCCCGTGATCACTATTTCTAAGGACTTATCAGGATGACCAAAATATCTGAGCCTACTTCCCTGTCCTAGCCCAAAGTCATTTTCATCCTTACTATAAAACAGCAGTCATCCTAGATTCTAGTCAACTTTGAGAGGCTCACATAGGCTTATTTATCACTTTAGAGCCAGGTTTCATTACGTGATGCAAATGGAGCAGTAGCAGTTTCAGTCATCAGAAGTCAGTGTTATATTCAACTTGTTAATTGTATTTTTAATTCAAGTGCAGCTGCTATTGCAATAAAACAAATTGCCCAGGATATTAAATAATTTCTTCCTCAAAAGTAATACTGAAGCAGCCGTCTTACATACTTGGAAATGCATTAGAAGAGCTCTAGGCCCACTGATAAAAACTAAGAGCAAAGTGTCTGGGTGGGGGAAATGCTGCCATAATTTAAAAGTAAATAGTGAGGAAAATTATTATTTAATGGAGAAAATGCGATTTTTTTATATTACCACAGGAATGCTACTAAAGAACTGTCTCAGATCACATATGATAGGTAAAATGGCAGGGATAGCTTCTCATAGTTCTCATAGTTCCAATGGCTAAGAATCTAATTCTTATGGTAACCAAAACACTTTTCAGATCCATTATTTAGTAAGCCTGGCACTGAATTGTAGGTATGTTTTTATTTGGGGGAAAAAATAGTTAAGATGGGAAGTTATACAAATTCTGTGCTTTACTTGCATTCAAAAATACTAAAATGGGGGTAGCTCTGAGGCTGGTCATTTTCACCTTGTGGAGTGGAGTAAATTTACCTGCTGTGTCAGGGAAGGTCAGGCCTGCCTCTGATTGCATATGTAAATTACATACTGGAAACCCTAAAGCTCTGACCTGAGAAAGAGGAGAGTATACCTTGCTAACAGCCTTGAGAAGAGTTAAGAATTGTAAACAGGAGGGACACGAATGGTAAGTGGAGCTGAAACAGAGATCAAACATGGCATGGCTGACTTCATCCATTCAAAAAAAAAAAGAAAGAAAGAAACAAAAAAGAAAAAAATGGTTAGTGACTTCTTGTCACACCACAGATAACGAAGAACTGTAGGCAAATAATGCCCCAAGCCTTGTAAATGTCATTGAGAGAGAAACATGCTAGATTTGGTGCATTACTTGCCTACAGATCTTAGTAGTCCCTGGTATGTGAAAGCTACAAAACAATTACAATGAACATGGTGAATGCTAGGAAGCCAGGATGCACAGATAGTTCATGTATAGACAGACGTGCACGTATGGTTAGTGCTTCGCATGTTGCAGGGAAGATGGTCCTTATTGTTTGTAGAAATGAATGGCAAGTAATTGTTATTACTACAGCAATTTGTGAATGTTTAATGTGTTTATAGCTTGTATATTCGTATTCCTATGACAGTGGTCTGGGTCCTGGAACATTGCTGGTCCACATTTTACCATAAATAATAAAAAAAAAAGTTTCTACACTGAATGGTTGGTTGGTTGTGTTGTGTCAATGGGTGTAATGCAAAGAGGGCACAACAAAAGGTTAAATTTCTAGCGTTTGAAATAAGAGTTGTATGATACTCGGATGGAGGCCTTGAGTTAATCAAACAGCGAAAACTAAATAGGCTTTTATGTTTGTTCCTGAATCTTTTTAAGTGTTTAAATTTGCCCAGCTGAAAGACATTGCAATACTTCATTACAAGACTGATAATTTCGTGGAGTAGAAATATCAAAACTCCCAATAGTGTGTGATCAACCTATCCAAGAATTACGGTTACAAAGTTCCAAGTGATTTCTGCTGCTTCAATTTGTTCAACTTCAGCCCCACCTAGGTTTTAGACCCTCGCTAAAACCGTGAAAAGGGTTCCCTTCAGAATGGTGGTGAAGCCCGTTAGGTGGGTGGGCGGGCACCTGCCAAAAACGCCACGCCAGACGCTGCTCCCCGGCTGCTGGAAAGAGTTCAGGGCATCCAGAACTTCACTGTGGCTATTGCGCAGTCTCTGCGTCCCACGCAGGCTTATTAGGAAGATGCGAGAAAACTGCCCCGAGACACGTGAACCACGGGGGACCAACCCTGGCCTCGGCTGCACACCGCATCGGATTCTGGAATTTACACTCACGAAAGTTCTATCGCCCCAGGATTGGCTCTAAGGCCGCATGACATCATAGCGCTTGATCCTGCCTCCGGGCTCGGATTGGCTGGCCGCGCCATTGTGACGTCACGGTCAGCCCACGCCTGGGTTGAAGCTGCCGGGCGCCTTCCTCTTGCTACGCGGCTGCTGCTTGCTCCTGTTCCCGCGCCCGCTTGCACATCTTCCTGCTCGCGCGGTCCTGCTGCCGTCCGGTGCTCCCCGTCGCCGCTCAGGCCGAGAGGTGAGTCGCGTGCTCTAGGAACTTGGCGGATGCCGCGGCACCGGGGTGCGGCCGGTCTGCTGGCGCCGGGAGGTCCGGATTGGGCGGGGGGCGGCAGGCACTGTGGTCGGGTGAGCGCGGGCCGAGCGGAGCTCCGCCGGGATGGATGCTGTCGCACCTGTTCGTGGGTGGCAGCCACTTTGGCGCGCTGACAGGCATGGAGATCGCAGGGAGGGATGGCGGCGTGCTTGGATCTTCCTCCAAGCTTTCTCTGAGCGACCGTAAGAGCTGCCGAGGAGGAGCCCGCGCGAGTCCGTGCGGTATCGGGCTTTGGGGCCTCGTGTCAGCTTTTCCCTGCCTTCCCTTTCCTTTGCTGCTGCCAGGGACGCCCGCTAGCCCGCGACCACTCCGGCGGGTGTCTGCAGCCCTGTCTCTCCAGGGAGGGTGGAGACTCGGGCGCAGACCTACGGGTAACGGCCTGGAGTCTGTGAATCCATAAAGTGCGCTGCTCGGAGTTTTAGGAAAGTGCCCTTTATTGTTTCCTTGCCAGCAAGCCTTCCTCTTCCCCTATCCTTGGGGTGGAGGTAGTAACGCCCAAAGGGGGGGGGGGATTCTTTTTAGATGATCTTGAAGCCCTTCGGTACCTTTGAACTTAGCGTTCCCGCTCAAGATTACGAGTTATGCTCATCTCCAGGCGCCTTGATTGCAAATTTGAAGGATGCATTGGATGAATTTTCATAAGGGGAGGGGGCGATTGAAAGAATGCAACCCATGACTCATTAGCTGAAGGATACCCGAGAGAAGTCTGATAAGAAATTGTGGGGAGCGAGCAGCCCTTCCCCCAGCCTCGACTGTCTTTCTGTTTTTTTATGTCAGTTCTGGTGGCAGGAAGTGTTTTGTGCTAGTTGTACGGGAGGGTTTTGTAATTTGTTCCTCTAACCACTTGGCAGTTATAACCTGTTGGTTTGTACTTAACGTTGCTTGCAAGTCTCAGGCCACAGCATTTGGGTCAGAATCTACAGATACAGCTAGCTTTGCGTTAGGTGAATGCGAATGCACACCTTAGATTTCCATCTGTGGTTGAGTACAAGTGAGTCGTTTATCTAGTCAGTCCCGGTACTGCCTGGTTTCTCTGCTGAAAGCTCTGACCTTGAAAGAAATGCTACTTTCCTTTGAGATTTTCTCCTGATGATAACGTCAGTGCCAGGAACTTCTACCGTAGGCCATCTCCTTTTCTATTTTCTTTTTGTCTTTTCAGTTGCGAACTGAAGGCAGAAAGGAGGAATGTTATGTACTTTCATAGAGTGTAGGGTACACTTAAACACGAATGGGAAGCATCGTTGTTGGATTTTTCAAAATAGGTAACTAGTAAGGCCAAACACTGTTCTTACTTGACTCAGTTTCGTTGTCAACCAACCGGGTTCCATGTTACTGACTTATTAGATGGTTTCAAGAGACTATAAATGAAAGAACCCAACAGGAGGTCTGCTAAATAGTGGTTTGATAAGTGTTTCCTTTTCCTTTCCTGGGATTAACAGTGTTTCTCTTGGCCAGAACCTTAGCCTTTGGATGCCTATAGTTTGCAAAATTCTTTCCCCTAGCAATTCTGCTCTGCCTTAGCCATAATTACTGCTTGTGCTGCTGTTAGAGGTGAAGTACTCACCTTTGTGCTATATTTCCAACTTGAAATATACATACAAATCAAGGCAAAATTGCTTGTCTTGTCTTTCAGGAACTGTGGCAGAGTAGAGCATATGTGTTGCCTTTTTCTCTGACACACACTAACCTTCCTGGGGTGTGTGTGTGTGTGCGTGTGTGTGTTTGAAAATAACATATATATGTAATATATATAATATATACATTCATTCTACTTTTGCCTGCCAACTCACAGTACCATAGACCACTTTCCCTTAGTTTCCTGTCTTTTCCTGCATTCGTTCCCATTCAGATACCATTCACATGTCTGCCTCCCCCCATGCCTCTTTTCTGTTTTTCCTGCTGCAGGGAGTTGAACCCATAGGTTTACACACTCTTAGCAAACACTGCCACTGAGCTCCTTCAACCCTGTTTCATGAATGAATGATAAGAACAGATTTGCTAAGTGTTTCTTTCCACACACCAGGGTCCTCTAGGGAGTCCTATTACCCACCTTTTTGTTAAAAAACCTGGAACTAGCAGCTGGATGGTAGCACCTGCCTTTAATTTCAGCACTCAGGAGGCAGAGGCAGGCAGATTTCAAGGCCAGCATGGTCTACAGAGCTAATTCCAGGACAGCCGGAGCTACACAGAGAAACTCTGTCTTAAAACACCAAGCCAAACCAAAACAGAGACCCAGAGCTAAGGCGCAGAGATGCTGACTTTCTACAGATATACAACTCTGTCTCCAGCATTCCAGCCTCTCACTACATCTGTCTGTTGTTGGATTGTCTAATCAGCTATATGCCATTTATGTAATTGTGCTATTTGGTAACTTAAAATACTATAACCTTGTGCTTAACCATCTTAAACCATCTAGGAGTAGCAATTTGCCATTTCTCAAGTCTGCCTGAGATATATGTTCCTTTATTTATCCTATACTTGATTTACTTGTTTTAAGACAGGCTCTCATGTAGTCTAGGCTGACCTCATCTTAAGGGTTTCTGAGGTCAGCCCTCAACTTCCGATCTTCCTACCTCTATCTCTTGAGCACCGGGATAATAGGTATAGGACCTGGTCTGGCTGTGCTGGGCATAGAACCCAGGGCTTTAGTATGTTAGGCAAGCGGTCTGCCAATTGAGGCATGTCCCCAATCCGTGATTCATTGTTATTAACTTACTGACTTTCGTTAGCTGGTGTGTGTTAAACATGTGCATGGATGGGCTGTCTGGATCCAAAGATGAGTGAAGCAATTTCCGATTCCAAAGAGCTTCTTGATTTGGCTTACATTTGGAGCCCTTTTGGGTGTACTTATTTTATGCTACGCCAAAAGAGAGTCAGTGGTAGGTTTCTGGGACACGTGGCAGGCGTCTGTCAGATCGTGCAGTGCCTAATACTGCTTAATTGATCAGGATGCTTTTGATTCATGAAGCAAAACCCAGTTCAAATAGGATTACCTTCACACCTTTCGTAATGGCCTTGGAAGCAAGACCTTTGCTCCAGTTCACTGCAGTCCTCTGACCGTACCTGTTGTAGATCCTTAGGCTCAATTTGCAAGATGACGCTTAGCAACTGTGGATTACCCCCTTGAGGTCCTTTACTTTAAACCCCTTTAAGCAGTAACAGGAAGAAGGATCCTAACCTGGTATTCATCCCACCGGTGGGTTGACTCTTAACCTCACCTAACGGGCTGCTGTACCAGCTGTTAGGGAGGGCTCCCTTAACACCAGCTTGTTGAAAATAAGAGGAAGTTTGGAGAGTGAACAAGTGTGGAATCATTGAGCAAGAAGGAAGTGCAGGTGACTGAAGCTGATAGAGGCAGCAGAAGTACGACTTTAGTCTGGCCTTGATGTAATGACGAATAACTTATTAAGGTTGTGGTGTTGGACTGCTAGATCACTTCCTGAGAACAGACCTCAGACCCTACTAATTGATACCAGAGCACTCTCACTTTAAAATAAGATGTTCAGTTCAGATACTTGCCCAAGGTCACAACAAATGAAGCCTAGACGTTTCTGGTGCCAGATCCTGTTTTCTTTCCGGAGATGTCCTGTAACAGAATACTACAAGTTGAGGATTTTTTTCCCCCCTAAAAGGAGTACATTGAGTGATGTTCTCAGGAAATAAGGAGTCTTGTCGGCATGTATAGGATGGGTTGGCTAGGATAGAGGCTTGGAATGTGGAGAGAGCCTGAGAATATGGAAGGGTAACAGGCTGGCTTACCTCACACAGTAGTGCATGTGCCATACTGAAAAAGCCCAGGCTGGAGCATGGTTCGAGTAAAGCACACGTGTGCTAGTTAGTGTTAGCCTTTGAAAAGGCATGGGCATTTAAGCTTTGGTGGGTAGAACTGGCTGCATTGTTCCTTATCTTCACATGCCACCAACATGAGAAATTAGCTTTGAGCCCTGGTGTGTCTTCTGTCTGTCTCTCTCACTTTCTCTCACTTTAAAAGTGAAAGGTTAACATTTCTTAGTTTCAGTTTTGCCAAGAATAAACCCTTTGTTTCTGGTTGGCAGTGGATAGAGAATGAAAATTGAGATTTCTTAGGTCTTGGAACGGCAGGGCAACTGGTGGAGGGATTGCAGCAGTGGAAGCAAACTGCTCCTTTTTTTGACTTCTGGAGCTTGGATCTTGGAACTTGACTCTAGGAAATGTTTCAGCCTAGTGAAGAAACTTGTTAAAGACACACGTCTGGCCAAATGTGAGTTTCTGTAGTAGGCCCTCCCTCCCATGCCCTGATTTCAACCCATAAACATTACTGTCACCAAACTTTTTGGTTCCCATTGGTATTTATTTTCCCCATGGGGACATTTTTAGTTGACTTGAGGTCATCTACTTTAAGCATCGTGTGATCCTGGGTTTAAAACAGTCCTCCTTGGTGAGTTTTTAGAAGTTTAAATTCCAGCCTAGAGAGACTTTGCTTGGGAAGCCCAGGACATGATATATTCTCAGAACCCATGGCTGGGGCTCAGGATGAGGGTGGGGGCTGGGGGCAAGGCATCCATTTGTATTCACAGCACTAGGAGACATTAGTAAACAGATCCCTGGAGGTCCCTAACTATCCAGACTTGACACCACAGAAAGTTACAGGCCAATGAGATACCCTGTTGTCTCCCAACCCCAAAGGACAGCACCTGAGGGATAATGGTATAGCAATGCCCTGGCTTCCACAAGCCTACAGGTGCACAACTACGCAGAGACCAAATTCCTACCTTTCCTATCCCTTCCTTCCCCACCTGTTGTGTATGAAATTCAGTTGCAATTGTATTCAGGTAGTAAGGGACACCCTAGTACTCCTAATTGCCAGATAGACTTTAGTGCTTTTGCCTGAACACCTTACATTGTTTGAGGTCTAGGGCATAGCATGTTGTTGTTATTTTTGTTGTAAGATTTTCAGTGTTGAGTCTGCCTTGCTTTTTCTAACTAGAATAACCATTTTCTTAAAAAAACACTTGTGACTTTTAAGTGTGTTCTTAGTTACTGTATGAGTCTAGAAGTCCCTCCTCATGCTAGTGATGGTTTCTACTGATTGATTTCCACTGTTGCCGTTTCCTTTCCTCCTGGTTAATAGTTATTTCTTGTTACTAACTTCTAGGAAGCCATCTTAAACAGGCTTCATTGGAACCAGGCTGGAGAATTGGCCTCTCAGGGATGTGTTTTGAGTTTCCGAAGCCAGTAGTACTGTTCCCCCTTTGTCTTGGCACAGTAAATGCTGTGACAAAGTGATTGTTATGAATTCTCCTTCCTTAAAGAATATTCTCAGGATACCAAATTCAGTAATTACCCCTTTGTTTCTCTGGGGTTTCAGCAGTATGGTGAGTCCCCAGGGCTGCTGTTCAGGGCACACCTGCTTCTTTGGAGAAGAAACAAATTAATATTTACAGAGGTTACAGAACCCCAGTCAGCTGTTTTGTTAGCTGATTTGCACAATTGAAAATTAGCATTCGCTTCTGACAGAACTTGGGAATGTCTTGAGAATTTAAATGCACTTTAGGATCTGAGATACTTTTAAAAGAACGTCTTGTGTGCATCTCAGTAAGGAAGGCTGTAGGGCGCATATTAAAGTCTGTGCCTGCCGAGTTATCAGCCACACGCCCATGTAGGCTTCTGCACTTACTAACGTATGGGCTGTCATAGGTAAGTTACACCACCTCCCCAAGATCCCAGCTTGTGTAGAGAGTTCAGATACTAACTGCACCCACTTTGAATGGCACTGGATCCATCAGTAGTATGTGTGAACGTTAAGTGGGGTATTGACTGGTTATTGCAGGAAAGAATTCCTTCTGTACAGGATGTCACAGCAACAGAGTAGAAGATGTCCTACTGCAGAATAAATTGTGCCATAGCTTGGCAAGGGCATACACCCATTGGTGTGTGCTAAATGGAGCTGTTTTTTGTTTTGTTTTGTTTTGTTTTGTTTTTACCCTGAGCCACTTTTGTTAAGTGTTCAGCATAAACTAATTCATTTTCAGCTAGCTTACTGGACCTTGCAAGGTAAGAGTCTGAGTTTTACAGAAGAGAAATAGGGTTTAGGAATGTTACCTCAGTGTTCAAAGTTCCATGTAGAGCCAGGGCAAGTGCTGCAGAGTCTCCTGGGCTTTTGCAGTGCTCTAAGCCCTAAGGCCCAGTCACCTGCATGGACAACCCTGCTTCAGAAGGCAGAGGAGGCAAGTGGAGTCCTTGCCCATCCCACTGGTAACAACATAAAGGTCTTGTTGACAGTAACTAAGCAGAGCTTTAGAAGAAGTGGACAGGGAATAATAACCCTTGTGGTCAGACAAAGTTGGTAAGAGGGGGACTTTTCGCTTCTCACCTCACTCCCGTTTTAGATAGTCTGAACATGAGGCTCGTCTGTTTGGGCAATCAGTGTGACGCTGGTGTAGTGTCTCAGTGGCAGAGCTCTTGCTCAAGGTTGCCCAAGGCCCTGATTCTTTTGTCAGTACTGAGGGAGAAAAGAAAAGAGTGCAGACACAGGACTCTGCTGGTCTAAGAAGCCTGTGTTGAAAATCCTTGTATCCTCCTGTCTAGCCTAGGAAGTCCAGAGTTACTGTCCTGATATGGACTTGGCCCCGTTAGGTTTCCTTTACAAAGGTGTGAGGTCTGAGACGTGGATGCCTCACTGGGTAGGAAAGGCACCCAGGTTCCCTAGGGAGTGTGCTCTCCGTGCCCTGAGAGTGGACAAGTCAAGTAGCATTTTGAGAACACTGGGTCATTCTGCTGCCTGCACTGTTGAGAGCTGCTGTGCTGGGCTGGTGGTTCAGCCGGAGGCACCTTCTGCCCCTTCTGTTCTCTTGGGACCCCTCCAGCTTCTCAGCACTGAATCTTCTTTCTAGATGAGCATAGGTTTGTCTGACAGGACTGAGATGACTTGAAAACACCTTTGTTCCTAAAATAAAATCACAAGTCATATGATAGCTTATATATTAGCAAGGAATCTGATAATAAAACCATCGTGACCTTGGGCCACAATCTGTAGAAGAGATGAATATGTGAATACTGTTATGTTTGCTTTTTAAAAAAAAATACAACATTGCAACAGGCTTTGAAAAATACCCTGCACGTTTCAGTTCTGAGTGTACTGCAGTCACCTACACACACTGGTAATAGTTATAAGATAGAGATGTTTAGTCGAATTTTAACAAAGAAATGTGTTTTCATATTACATGCCTTGGGTTTCACAGCCTCAAATGGAAACCTTTTAAGTCATTTTCTGTTGAGGGATTGTATAACTCTTCTGCTTCTCCTCCCTTTTAATTTTAACTTGGACTGTAATACAGCCTTTGTACTCTTTGTACAAATTAGCTTGGAGAACATTAGAATTTATTTTGAATATTCAAGTGATCACATCAGCCATGAGACTGCAATCAGATAGGAATTTTAAGTAGCTACCCAAAGAAGAAAATTCTGCTTAAAAGCAGTGAATATTCATCTCCCAGTCATTTGCAGTTGCAGCCTGTTGGGTTAGCTGTTTACAACAGGACTGAGGTACAGCCCAGTCCATCTGAGCCTGGCCTCTAAGGCAGCTGTCAGAAAGGGGCAACTGGAGTTGTCTTGATGTCAGTTGAAGGTCTTGGCTGTTGTCTTCTGTACAAGTGCACTTCACACAAGAAGGTAGTTGCTGTCAATGGGTGGGAGCGTCTCCACTGAGACATTTTCAAAAATTATTTTATTTATTTACATTTCAAATGTTGTCCCCTTTTCCTAAGATCTGTCAGGAGCTCCTGAGCCCAGCCTCTAAGTTAAATAAGACTCTTAAGATCTGTCAGGAGCTCCTGAGCCCAGCCTCTAAGTTAAATAAGACTCTTAAGATCTGTCAGGAGCTCCATGTCCTTAGACAGGCTATGAATACTGCAGTGGCTTCATTTTCTAGACAAGTAGTAGAGTTTGGAATGGGCTTGGTGACCTCACAGGAGGCTGGCTGTGACTAGAGAACACTGAAGCCATCCAGCCCTTCTTCTCTGCCTTCCTCCCTCCCTGCCATTTTGGTGGTACTAGGAATTGAACCCAGGACCGAAGTCATGTATGTAAGCACTCTGCCACTGAGCTACACTCCCATGTAAGGTAGCTGCTGCTGTGTTTGGTTTTTTTTTTGTTGTTGTTGTTCTTTTGGGTGTTGTCGTTTTTGACACAGAGTCTCCTACATAGCCCAGGCTGGCCTGGGACTCATCGTGTAACTCTGCAGGTACAGAGGTACCACTGCACCCCAGCCCAGGCACTGGCTTTGCATTGAGCTGTAGAACAGAAGTTGAACTTCTCATGGTTTTGAGAAACGGGACTCTGGACTCTAAGATAGAGGTAACCATTTGCAGACACTGTCATAGCTCACGGCTGATCTGCTGGTGGGATTGCAGAGCGATCCACTCACCAATTGCTCCTCTCGGCTGTGTGTTTCTAGTCCACCTCCTCTGAGCTCCGGGATGCTAATGTCCTGTATCTAAGTCTGTGTGGTCTGTCACCAAGAATTCTGCTATTCTGCTGCGTGGTAGGGAGCATTAGTCTATACTAGTTTGCGTAAGCCATTATTAAGCCAGAAGCAGCTCTCACCTCAGCCACTGTCACTCTGTCTACTCCGTCAGTCACCAGGTATGGTCCACTCAGGCCTGTCATGTCCCTGTCCGCTGCTCGGATGTTCTCAGCACATTTAGTTAGTGACTGCAGCTTCATTCTGCCTCTCTTCTGTCTCCCTTGTGGTCTGTTGCCAAAGTGGCTTTCTGGCATGTCGTTAGGATCATTATGGTCTAGCGTAAAAGGTCTCCTCAGGCTCGTCATCGTCTGGACGCTTAAGACTTGTGTTTTCCCCCTGTGTTCACTTACTCCCGTCTCTCTGTCATGTTTTGTTTGGATAGCTTCCTCGTTTATATTTGTATCTATTCCCACTATTTAAAAAGCTAAGCAGAATGGTAACTGAAAAACCAAGGCAAACCTCACCTTCTCCTGACTCTTCTGGCTGAATTGGGTGTTCTGACTCCTTGACTGTTTGGCCCAGCATGTTAACCTCTGTGTGACTCAGTTTTCTCTTACAAAAATGAGAGTGACCAGTATTTTTCATCTCACAGTTTCTCAGCATCTGTCTGGGGAGACTTTTCTCTGTTTCTGTGCTTTCCGGCTGTAGTGTAGGTATCTGGCAAATAGATGCACAAGCATCTCCAAAGTGTCCTTCCTTCAGATGTGTGCTTTACTCCACACATGGCCGTGGGAAGCTGATGGGACCTCTGAAAACCCTGAGCTATGTGATACCTCACAGATGAGGAGCCCACCCTGTCAGGGAACAGGGCCACGTCTCCAGGCCAAGCGAGTAGAGTGTCAGCAGCTTAGACCATATGCTAGACATTCATCCCACCCACCAGGGGTGATGAGTGCTATTTTAAAGGTGTTGTTTATTTGCATATCACATTGTAAGCTTCAAGGTTGAATGTGCCTGTGATAGAACAGTCTAATGGCACTATTCCCAAAGAAATAATAATAATAATAATAATAATAATAATAATAATAAAAAAGTCAAGCTGTTGTGTAAGTACTGAAGGTGTCCATTATTAAAATAATATCGACTTGCCACCCTTTGGTACCTTATTTTGATGTGCACCATGCCCAAGGTAAGGATGGGCAGAGCTGGATAGTAGCCACAAGGCTACCTGATTCATCAATTATGCATACTCACTCACTGTAGAACATGATGCTACCATCTGAGGAACATGGGTCCTAGCTGGGTGTTGGTGGTGCTCATTCCGATCCCAGCACTGGGAGGCAGAGGAAAGTGGATCTTATTAAATTGAAGGCCAGCCTAGTTTATAGAGTGACTTATAGGCCAGTCAGATTCTCATGGAGGACAATGACAGAGTGAACACATTAACTTAGTGGTGAACCCTGTGGTAGGATCATGTAGAGTGCCAGGGGACAGTCATGGATGCTTTCATCACATTGGAAAGCCAGGAGGAAGCAGGAAGCAGTCTGGGAGAAAGAAGAAATGGTCATGTTGTTGGAAATAGGGAGGTATGTGAGGAATGAGAATCTGGAAACCTGTGAGGGAGGAAGCCAGCAGTGTGAGCCCTAGGGCTTTCTAAGTAGTCTGAACATTTTTCTGGTTTTGAGCAGTGAATAACGGTGCAAGTCTTGAAGGCAGAGCAGCTCTGTTTGAGAGGGGCTGTGTAAGGACAGTGGAGGCGTGGTGACAGCTTCAGTTAGACGGTAGCTTTGGTAGAAGCAGATAAGTCTTATCAATCCATAGACTTTAGGGACTGGGGAGAATTTAGAAATAATCTTATACTTTGGAGTTTGCATAGAAGTTCAAATAGACCAATACAAGAAACTTTCTCTCAGCCTCTTTATGTCTCTGTTTGATGTGTTATTTTGGGAGAGTACAGAGGACATTGTGGACATTGGTATTTTAATTGTATTTTTCTTCTTTGAACTTTTCATTTATGTATACTGTATGTTTTGATCATCTCCCAGAGCACCCTCCAGTCCTGCGTCCACTCGGTGTCCACAGGATGCACATGGATGTAGGGCCGTCCACCAGATGGTACCTTGCCGGGGGCCAGTCTCTGAAAGCTGATGTTCCATCAGCTGCAGTAGCTAGGGGATGGGCCTCAGGCTCTCCCTCTACTCGTGCTGGAACGATGACTGGCTTGCTCTTGTAGAGTTCATGAGCACAATGGCCTTATTACATTAAAAAAAAAAATGCCAAACCAAAACAAAACACCTTTTACAAGGCAGGGTGATTTAGATGTCCTGTTTAGGGCCAAGCAGGGTACAGTCATTTACTCTCTCAGTTGTGGGACTTTGTTTAACCTCTACTCTTTACAAAAAGAGACTTCTCCAATGAGGGCTGAGGGCTGAGGGCTGAGGGCTGAGGGCTGAGGGCTGAGGGCTGAGGGCTGCATTAATCCTAGTTAGACAAAGGGTTACTAGGTGCTAGAGCAGGGTCTCAGGCTATTTTATTTTAAAAATGAATTTATTATCATTATTATTATTATTTTATATTAGTTGAGAAAGGGGCACGGGGAGCGTTTTAGGGCTTGGTCTCAAGTTGTCACTTTACACATGGAACTATTCCTTGGCTCTCACTGTTTTTGAAATTGGGTCTCTCTGTAGCCCAGGCTGGCCTGGGATTTGTAGGAGAGAGCCCCCACATACAGTTTCTGTGGGGTTTTAGAGAAGTAGACTGATTTGTGGCCTGGAGAGTTAGACATAGGAGGTGGGCGGCTTTTGAGATGAATCTTAAGAGCTGAGACTGTGTGGAGCTCCTACTATGTGGAGGGCCTACTGTGTGGAGCACCTACTGCGTAGAGCAGCATGCTAGCCCTTAGTTGTATGTGAGTGAAACTGGGTACCTCCAGGAAGTATGAGTCACACTCAGAAACCCTGAAGAGCTGTAGCAGCCCCAGCTGTAAGCAGCTTCAGGGTTTTTTTTTTTTTTTTTTCAGAGTTGATTGATTTGATTATGTAATCATCAGTACTGAGGATTCTGCTTTGCATAAATATGTGGTACAAAATGGCAGAAGTTAATTTAGGACCACTTTGGAAATCTGTCCTAATCCCAAGCTAAAATTCATTCAGCGACTGTGTTCCGTTTGGTTGGTTTTGTTTTATTTTTAATGGGATTTAAGTTTGCAGCTCCAGTAGCAGTTTTTAAAATTGAATATACTTAAACCATATAATATCAAAATACACTAGTTTGGTCCTTACATGCAGAGGAATGTCAGTAGGAATATATTAAATGTCTTTGTTTTTCATAAGTAAACTATTATGTTTCTCTAAGGGCAGAAGTCTGTACAGCAGAAATGCAGTCTGGTGTACAGTAGTACTGCGTCTGACAGTGCTAAGGTGTTTCAGTCGGCATTTACTGGGATTGTAAGGCATGCTGGCGTGGGCAGTGCAGTGTTGTGAAGAGTCTTGGGCAGGGGCTCAGGCAGAAACACCTTGAGTTCATTACACATTTTATATGGAATTATTTTTTGGTCACTGTACATTCAGAAACCTTTTACTGTTACCAGTTTTTTTCATGATTCTAGTTATGTGACCTCTATTTTAAGAAGGTGGGTCATAGGAAAACCTTAAGTCTACTTGGTATGCATCAGTCCCTCAGCATGTCTTGACTACAGTAGACATGTGGTTAGCATGAGGTGTGTGAGCAGTTGCCATTGATGCGTGACATATAGTTTCACAGTAAATGTTTATAGAATAAGTGATTGCATATTGTGATAGCCACCCTTCCCTTTCTTCCTAGTGTTCAGCCTAAATTATTTTTGTTGTAATTTACAGTATAGTGCCCCCTTCCCAAGTGTTTGAACCAATGTTTTGATTCCTCATTAAAACCAAAACTTTGGGCCAGGCTAAACTAAAAGTGAAAACAGTATCAAGCCCATAATGTTAGCATCTTCATGAGACCTCAGTGATGATTGCTTTCAGATACATTTGAAGGCTTTACCAAGTCTAGTTGTGGCACACAGCAGTGCCCTACTGACTTAGCTAGAAAACCGTGTCTTGTCTGCCTGCTGCTGCAGCTCCAGCCACTGTCTCTCTAGGGAGTAGAAGCCAGAGCCCTCTGAGTTGGGTTTCACAGAGTGCTCAGTAGCTTGTCTTGCTCAGTCCTGAGACAGCTTCACCCCTCTGTCAGTCTGTCCAATTCTCCATTGCCCACGCCTCTTGAAGGCCGGAGGCATGCATCCACTGAAGGTCTGTACCCTGGATGAGCTCCAGTCTTTGTTCTTTACCCATCTGGTGCCCACCCGCCTTTCCTGTCTTGACCTCAGTTTGTTATCTAGGAGAATGTGCACACTGGCTCATCTCTGTCAAGGGCCTTGGCTTTTCTGCCTGGGTTGGCAGGGCAGGATTGGGGGGATGTTGGCGAGGGAAGGGAGTCTTCCTCCCTCCCTCCTTGTTTCCTTCCCTCCCACCCTGCAAGGTCTTACTATGTAACCTTGGTGGCTTTCCTGGAACTCTAGACCATGCTGGCCTTGAACTCACAGAGATCTCCTTGCCCATGCCTCCCAGCTGTTGGGGTTTATGGTATACACAACCATGCCTGGCCTGAGTCTTTCTCACTCTTTACAGTTGCTCCCATTCTATTTTGAGTCAGCCTGAACTCCTACTTCCTGGTGTCTCTGTTAGTTATGCCTTCAGCCTGTGCCTGAAACACTGTCTTCCCCGTTTCTGCTACTGTCCAGCCTACCTAAGCTCTCAGCGTAGGATACCACTTCTCCAGGAAGCCTCCCCCGTCTCCTGTATGTGACACCCACTCTCAATCCAACAGACCGGATTCTTGAGTTAGCTCAACACATAGACATCGGGTCCCACAAGATCAGAGCTGTTCCTACCATATGACAGCAGACCTCTGACCTCAAAACACTTACTCTTCCCTCTGTCTCATAAGCCAGATGCATCGTCACTATCATCTAGAATAGTTTGTTTTCAACTTTCCACATGCTATGACCCTCTATACAGTTCCTCATGTTGTGGTGACCCCCAACCATAAAATTATTTCGTTGCTGTGTGATAACTGTAATTCTGCTACTGTTATGAATTGTATTGTAAATACCTGATATGCAGGATATCTGATATTTGACACCTCCCATCCCATAGGGGCCACTACCCACAGGTTGAGAATCGCTGATCCTACCCTCTTGCACTACCTCCAGCCAGGGAGAAGCTGCCTATTCCTTTCACAGGGACCAGAAATCACCAGAAGTAATAAGATTATAGCTTAGCATTTGCGGTGAACGTACTGTCTGTAGACAGACCAAATTACTGATGTTCTGAGCCTTTTAGTCAGTGGTTTTACAGGCTGTATGGCTTTGTCTGTTGTCTTTGAAATCTAATGCCTCCATTTGAAGGCTGGCCTCACACCCCAGTCAGTGATGGTGTTTGCTCATGCTCGTCCCTATCAAATGACGTAAGAAAATGTGTCCTTGCTGGTGGAAGGAGCTGACCCTGTTCAGTTTGGAATACTGCCCGTGTGCCTCTGCTTTCATCCTCACCTCATCCAGAGGCCCCTGGGTTATTTGCAGGTTCTCCCCGCTGACTCCATACATGCACATTTTCTGTCCTTCTCAGTCATCCTGCCCATCCCCGTTCCCTTAAAGCCTAGGCCTGTATTCTATAGCAGCTTATCTAAGCCTGGCAGCAGGAGCTGGGCCTTTGTACTCAACCTTGCATTGGAAGACCCTGGTCCTGCAGCCCTTCCCTTTGATGTCAACATCTTGAGCCTGCAAATGCAAGATATCTTGACATCTTGAGCCTGCAAATGCAGCTGCTTCAGTGGGCCAGCCAAGGCCACTGGGGGTCAGAAGCAAAAGCCTGTGGTGCCTAGATGCCAGGTTACATCTGCGGTCTCGAGTCTGATAACAGTACCCCTAATTTTTTTTAATGGGAAAGTAAGTAAATGCAATTTAATTAGTAAGTTAAAGTGAAGATGGTGGTTCTGTGGCTCTTTGCTGCTTTTGTTCAGGTTGATGCAGGGTTTTCCCAGAAGCCACTCTGACTCTGGTGGTCCCTTTCCCTCTGTGAGCAGCTAAAGGTCACATGTTCTGCCCTCTGGGTTGGGCATCTAACCTTACCAGTGAGTTGGGGAGGGAAGAAATCATAGCTTGCCTGCTGATGAGTGCTAGAAGGAAAGTGGATGTTGCCTGTTTTTAAATTCTTGGTTTCTAGATCCTTTTGTGTTTCATAATTAAGTTGATGTAGTAATTAAAACTAGTGTTTCCCAAGGAATAGGAGTGAGAACTGTTTGCAGCGACTGTGGAACATTTTGTCATTAGAACTTATTCTCTCTGGCACCATGTTGCCTTTCTACCTGCCTGGAGATGGCATTAATAAAGTAGTTGCACGTGCCACCATGAAAATCACTCTAATTGCAATCACCTCTGCTTCTGTTTCTTCTCCAGAAAGGGAGGTAAGATTGAAATGCGAGCCAGTCCACTCTTAGGGGATGAGCCAGATTTTCTGTTCTCTCTGTCTTTTGCCTTTGAGTTTGCTTAAATATAATTTCTGTGTTGCAGACACTGGGCTGTCATTTACAGTGATCAGTACCCCTATGAGACAGAGTTCCACCCCCCCCCCCCCCCAAGTCCTGCTGCAAGCATAGGCTGAGCACAGCCAGGCTGAGCTAGGATGTGAGGCGGGCCTGCTCTTCACTGCCAGTACATGGCAGCTGTATTGTCCTGTATGAACTGTCAAGATTTTTTTTTTTCTACCTTCAAATCACTGTTTTCCCTTAGTGAAATTGTGTCCCTGGTTCACAGGCATCACTCTATAATGTTTTCCAAACTAAGAAAGCAAAGAGAAAACGTTTTGTGTTGAGAAACTCACAGATATCTGTTCTATAGCTGTGCCCTGGTAGAAACCTTCTGAGCTCTTATTCACAGCACAAGGGATGTGCTGTACCCAGCACAGCAGGGAGTGTGTGCACTCGGATGCAGTGTTCTGCTCTCGTGACACTGTAGTCTTACAAAGGAATACGTTCCCAAACCGTGAGCGGCATGCCTGGGGAGATGAAATGTCACTTGCAAATTCTTATTTTGGGGAGAACAAGTCGTGTGTTCTGCCTTGCCTTTCTATTCACTCCTGCTCTCTTCCTTCTCCCTCTTAACTCCCTCCTCTCCCCTCCTCCTCTTCCCTCCTGTTTCCCTGTGTAGCCCTATCTATCTCGGAACTAGCTATGTAGACCAGGCTGGTCTTAAACTCAAGACCCACCTGCCTCTGACTCCTGAGTGCTGGGATTAATGGTGTACACCACCATACCTGACAATAAAGCATTTTCTTAAGTGTGTGTTACTGTACTGTGCTCTTTCTCGTCGTCCTTTGAATGTGCTCGTTTTGTAGTCTAATGCAACTTAGCTCGAGGAACTGTCCAAGAGTGTCCTAACCCACCAGAACTAGTGATGTTTTGACTAAAAAGAACTTTCAGATTTTATGCCCACACAGTAATGTGAAAATCAGCTTGATATTGTTTAATTGATCGTGTTAAATTGTCCTTCGTCCTGTGTATGTGGTTTGAGTCGGCAGGGAAATGGTAATGTGACACTCACAAGTACCTTTAATTGAAACATACTTAACTTCTGTTATTGCTACCTTTATTTTCAAAATGATTACTTCAGTAAATTTAAAGTATTTGAGTGTTCAGTTTTTAAACTTTGTGCACATTTAACTGCTGAAGGCAGGTGTTAAATAATTATTCTTGTGAGCAGTTATGACTACACACTGTTCCTGTGGGGTCTGGAGGTCAGGCAGCTCACAGCCACCTCTAAGGTCAGCTCCGGGGCATCCAAACCCTCTCCTGGTCTCTGTCAGCACCTACACATGTATATGCATACACACACACACACAGACACACCCTCTCAACACTCAAACTTACAAGTAATAAACCTAAAAAGAACCCTCATTTGGGGGCTAGAAGAGATGGCTCAGTGGCTAGGAGCACTGGCTGTTCTTCCAGAGGACCTGGGTTCAATTCCCAGCACCCACATGGCAGCTCACAACAGAATGAAATTCCAGTTCCAGGGGATCTGGCGTCCTTACACAGACAGACAGACAGACATGCAGACAAAACACCAATGCACATTAACGGAACGAAACAACAGCAACAAAACCCAAACAACCCTCACTCTCTTTTTGAGTTTTCTTTATTTGGGGGAGGAGTGGTGGTGGATATTTAAGTTTAAAAACTAAATTTACAGTATCATTTGGAAATAAAACCTTGGGGAAAGGAATATCACCATAGCGGCTAATACAACAATTGTCAAGCATTTTGTTTCATTTACGTATGCCTTTAAAAATTATTGAGCTTCAGGTTTAGCTTATGCAGATTATATCTATTGATGTTTAACCTGTCAGAAATTAATTTTAAATGACTTTAAATTTGAATTTGTAGATATTTTTCTCATTACCTAACAGCATAAACAATTCTCTTCATGGAAAATGTGCTTTATAAAACAGCAGAAAATTAGTACACACCAGAACGCTTGCTTTTGCCCGTCTCTTACATGCCTGCCTTAACAAAAGATGCCTGGATCCTCTCAATCTGCTGCATTCAGTAGGTTCAGATCTTACACGTGTAGTCTCTGGTGAGAGGAAGATGGGAAAGCAACCTTTCAGTATCATGAAACTAGCTTTTTCTTTTTGAAAAGGGTCCAGAGGCTGGGGTGATGACTGCATGCTGAGAATCCCTCTATAAAAGCTCCTCCATGTTGCATTTTTAAAGAGGACCTTTCTACTTAACTATTAAATGATCGCTTTTCATTCAGCAGCTCTTCCTCTCCTTCCCCTCCTCCTTTCCCTCCACTTAAGATTCTTGATGTGCGCTGCAGGGTGTGTGTGTACTCCTCCATATTTGACTTTCATCAGGTGGACAGCAACTTTGGACTTGATCACATGACTATGTCTGTAGAGTATCCTACTTAGGTAGGGTAAGATTTACTGTTAATGTGTTCCAATACTGGCTGTTGGGGTATGTGCTGTATTGTAGAGTTGTGGTAGAAAAAATATTATTACAAATCTGAGCAGAAAGGAGCAAATAAGATTAAGGTCCAGATCATGTGCGTTGGGGTGCACTTTTTATTAATCCCAGTACTGGGGACACAGAGGTAGGTGGATTTCTGTCACTTTGAGGCCAGCCAGAGTTAGAGAAACCCTGTCTAAAACAAACAAACAAACAAACAAACAGACAAAAAGATTTAACGTTAGCAGTAATAGGTTTTTAAAATATCTTATTTTTATTTTTGAATTTATTCCTTCCCATGGAATATCTTTGCTTTATAATCTTTGGACCTTAAAGTTGGCTGAAAATCACTTAAATATCTATAATCTCTTTTATTCAGGCTTAGTGTGGTTTACTGTCGATGCTGGAGAGTGACCACCTTTGTTTTAATATTAAACTGCTGCAGGTCTCCCCTTGATCTTGCTTTCTGGAACTGTTTAACCCCTAAGTCCCTGGAAGACAAGTCTTGCCAGTCTGCCTGGTTTGTGCTGAGTCCATTCCAGTGCAGGGGCTCCTGGTTCTAGATACTAGAATATCTTCTACTCAGCCTAGTTAGGGAGGCCGGGACAGACAGCAGTCAGCACCAAAGTCCAACTTGGTGAAGCAGTACGCTTTACTGTGATCACTTACAGGGGCAGAAGAGCTAACAAGCAAAACGAGGAGTGTGGCGCAACTACATAGTCTGTAGCTTAACAGGTGAAGTGTCCTTTCTAGGCGGGGTGGCTGATCTGAGCCCTTCTAGGCAGCTCACTTATCTCTGCTTATTCAAAGTGGTTGGGCTTTTCTTAAAGACTTTGGAGCTTGGCTTCTGAGAGTGGTCACTCCTTCTTGAACAGGGAAGGCTGTAATGAATCCTGTCAGTTTCAGGGACTTCTGCAGTGGTTTTGAGTCATGTTCTGTCTTAAGCTTTCTCATAGGAGAGAATGTTTCAATAGAAAGGAAATTACTATTATATAACACTCCTTCTTAGGCACCCCCCCCCATACCAGCCAAACCTGTTTTGTTCTTAAATGAATTTTAGTAGCCAGAGTATCTCATTATTTTTTTCTAAGGTTTTAATTAATATTATTGTACATATTTAAAGAGTATACTGTAGACATTTGATACATGCATACAAATGTATTGTGATTAAATGGCATTGAGATCCTTCAAACTCTTTTAGTTACTTTAAAATACAGATGGCCGGGCAGTGGTGGCACACGCCTTTAATCCCAGCACTTGGGAGGCAGAGGCAGGCGGATTTCTGAGCTTGAGGCCAGCTTGGTCTACTGAGTGAGTTCCAGGACAGCCAGAGCTATACAGAGAAACCCTGTCTCAAAAAACCAAAAAAAATAAAAAAATAAAAATAAAATACAGATAAACTATCATAAATTACAGCCATTCTGCTGTGCTACAGAACACTAGAAGCTCGTCTCCCTTTCCGACTGTACTTTCATCCCTAGTATCTGATCTGTTCCTGTCCCCTCTCTCTGCCCTTGCTGCTGCCCGAAGGGCTTTGGAGTTGACTTGATGAGAGCACTAGGGAATGAAAATAGGCAATAAAGAGACAGACAGACAGACAGACAGACAGACCGACAGACATAGGGAATAAAGAAAGAGAGAGAGAGACAGAGAGAGAGAGAGAGAGAGAGAGAGAGAGAGAGAGAGAGAGAGAATGAGAATGAGAGAATGAATATGAATGAATCTGGAATCAGATAGGACAAGCATTCTAATGGAGACCATCAGCAGCCCTGAAACTTAGCAGTTCTCTGGAGGAGAGTAGTCACAGGCTGCTGTCATCCCAGAGGCCTGTGGCTTATGCTTTTTGACACAGTGTCAACAGCTTTACTAGGACCTGGGAAGGCCTTGTTGTTCCCGTAGGTGTGGCATTGGCCTCTGTGACATGCTATGCTCATGTCAATAGTGTATCCTTAGTTCATCCCTGCCCCACCCTTTACCTTCCTACCTTTCTTTTTCTATGAAATCAACATTTAAACTCCTACGAGTGAAAACAGTTAAGTAGCTGTCCTTGTGCTGTGCCTGACTTGGGTATGTGTTCTGACTTGTTTATGTGCCCCATTCCACTGCTTCTCCATCTTGGTTCTTGCTTGTGTGCATGCCTGTGTCTTGCTGAGGGTGCAGCCTAGACCACTTACACGTAGAGAATAAATGCTCCCTGACCAGCTAAATCCTCCATCTTTGGCATCAATATCCTGATACCCTTGGAGATACGCTTGGGATGGAACCTTGTGGCTCCTCTGGTGGTTCTGAGTTTGGATTTTGGGGGAACGCCTTCCTTGCAATTTTCCGACAGTGACAGCATTATTCCTTTTCCTGTGCTCACTAGTGTTTGCTTTTATCTTTTTAATCATAGCAGTTCTGATTGGCAGGTGGTGATTTCTCAGTTTCCTTGGTGACACCAATTATTTTTCATGTACTTCTTTGCTACTTCCTTTTGGGAAATGTCTGGTCAGATTGTTTGCCCACTCTTTAAAAAAATGATTAATAAAAAGAAGATTTCACAAATGTGTGTTGTCCTTGCACAGGGGCCTTGCCGATCTCTGTTTCACCCCAGTGTTTTGTGGGTGCTGAAGTGAATGTTGCTCCTTTATAACATTGAGAAATCTGCTTTCGTTGTTGAGTGATTGAGATCGGACAGGCATTTTCTTCAGTTTGGCTGGTTGTCACTAACAACAGCTCTTTGTGCTGCACCCCAGTCTTGTTCCTGACCTCCATTTCTTGAAGGCTTACCCTGCTCATGCATCTGTCAATATAGGTATGCTATACTGTCTAGTTTGCTTTATCGCTGAGAATGAAACTGGAGAGACAGGAATGAAAAGCAAGTCTGGTGATATACGTTGAAAGTGAGCTTTTGGCTGGGCGGTAGTGGTGCACGCCTTTAATCCCAGCACTTGGGAGGCAGAGGCAAGCGGATTTCTGGGCTAACCTGATCTACAGAATAAGTTCCAGGACAGCCAGGACTACACATAGAAACCCTGTCTGGGGGAGGAGAGGCAGGGAAGGAAAGTGAGCTTTGATGGAGAGTTTAGGGGCTGATTTTTCAGGTTGGGTGGAATCAGGTTGGGTGTCAGAGTGATGTTTGAAGATAGAGTGCTATTCATATGGACACTGAGTTTGTTCGGCAGAAGTATGGTTCTGCTAGTTATTTTTCCTGTGAGTCAGGCTCTGCCGGTGTGGTGTCAGGAGTATTCCTGGAATGGCAGGCTGGGATCCGTTGGGTAGGTAGCCCTGGAAGAGAGGCAGTAAAGGTAACATGGGAAATGGACTATGAATGAATTCGTGGAAAGGGAAGAATGCAGACAAAAGTAGAGGGGTAAAAAGGCACTTTATAGAACAGGTTAGTGATCCCGCATTGATGCTGTGCAGAGGAAGGAAGCAGTATGTTGAAGAGACCCCACACTTGGGAGTTTATTGCTGCACTATCTGTAAAAGCCAGGAAGTGGAACCAACCAACCTGACTGTCAGCTGAGCTGAATAAAGAAAATAGGATATACACACACAGTGTAATTCTCTTTAGCCTCTTGGATAGAGCTGGAGAGCATTGTGCAAGGAGGAGTAAGTTATTCACAGAAAGACAGTCACCCCATCTTCTCATGTAGACAAGGACGCTAAAAGGTGAATCTCATAGAAATGCTAGTAGGGTGATCCAGGGCTAGGAAGGGGAGGAGGTAGAGAGACATGGAGACAGTGTTCACAGGTGCGGTAAGGCGAAGAGAGATAACTTGTCATGTTTTGTGCCACAGAGCAGCCATGGCTGACAACAGTGAAGTATGTAGCATAGCTACTAGAGACTGTTTTGGGTGTTCTTGGTGTGAAGCAGTGCTATGTCTGAGATGATATATATGGTTACCATGACAATCATCACGTGTTGTATATACATGCAGACTCTCACATTGTGCCTTGCAAGTATATAGTTAAGTATATAGTTATTCTGTCAGTTAAAAATAAAAAGGTCATCTTAAAAATAGTGAGTTGGGAAGGGTGAATTTCTTCTGGTTTACATAGTACACGCTTGATGGTTTTAAAGTTTTAGCACAGTGGGTTTTGGTGTGTCCTCGGTGTTCCTCAGACACTGTTGTCTTATTGCAAAGCATTCCTGTTCTCAGAGGAAACCCTGTACCTCAGCTCTTCCCCGTCTATGCGCCACTCGTGACTACCTCGCTTGCCTCCATGCGGAACTCTGCAGACTTGCCTGCTGACACTTTCATATGGCACATGGACAGTGTCTGTGGCTCATCTACTCTGTCCTGTCAGAGTGATGTTTGAAGATAGAGTGCTATTCATATGGACACTGAGTTTGTTTGGCAGAAGTATGGTTCTGCTAGTTATTTTTCCTGGGACGAAGGCTCCATGGGTGTGGCGTTAGGAGTATTCCTGGAATGGCTAGCTGGGATCCAGCCTGACTAGAAAAGCAAACCTGTGTGGGTGGGGCCAAAGATGTGGGTCTTCTGGAGACAGTTCCCAAAGCAGACTGGATCCCTGGAGGGCTCAAGGAGAAGGGCTGCTAGGAGCTTGTGTTTAAAGAGAGAGGAGTGTCTAGTTTCAGGATGGATGGTGGGATCCCGAGTTAGAGTGCCTGTGGAACCATAAGTTCAGCTAAATGGGGTCACCCCATTTTTTGCCACAGATGAGGTTTATAAGCAGCAAAGTGGGAAGATTAAATCTGTTCTAATTTTAGTGGCAGTTAAGAGCTGGGCAGCAAGAGTTGGATCTGTTTTCCACCCAGTACAGGCTCTGCAGTTTCTAATGTGTGAGTCTCTACTTTTGTAAATAAGAAAAATAACCCTTTATAGGATTATTGAGAAGATTAAATTGAATAGTTTGTGTGTGGTGCTTGGTCCTAAGTGTTCGTTGGTAGCTACTACTGGGATTGTTATTGGTGTGTTTCTGTTATTGATGGTTTCATCTCAAAGCCAGCATCACCAAAGGAAGAGCATTCAGGCTTCATAATGAAACCTTTTTAGCTCATTAGCAAAGCATTACAGCCCATAATGATGCAGTATGTGTTTGATGCTAGGACAAATCAGACCAGAGTTAATGCCACCTCATCCTGGTTAACCCAAACAGCCTCTCTCCCTACTTGCTCAACAGTTTCCTACAGTGAGAGAGACAGTTCTCAGACAGAGGGCTACTTGTCACCATGAGGCCATTATGACCCAGGTTAGTTAGTTGCTCATAAATTGAAGCTGTTGTGTCCCAAGACACTTAGGTAGAGGACGTTTGGAGTGTGTCCTCTGACACGGGTATAAAATTTGTCTGTGATCAAGTCAAAATATTTTCCTGTTCATTAGCACCCACACAAGGATTGGAAATATCAAGCTGTTTTCTTTTGCTTTAGCTCTTCTGATAACTAAGGACAGAACCAGACTTTGGCTGACTCAGCTGTTGATCACCAGGCCTCTCCTGCAGGATGCTATGTACACAGTTAGGAAACCAACCAGGAGAATGCTGTCCTCTTAAACACAGAACCCATTTGACTTAAGATCTGGGACTCTGTCTCTCAGACCAGCTTTATAGTTGCTTCAGAGGATTCCTCCCTTTGAAGATCTTTTAAAGTCACCAGTCTACATTTCAAAAGCTAGATGACCAAAGAGTATCTGTAACACACCTTTACATAAAGGGGAGGTTGTGGGTATTAAAGGAAAAAAACAATTTGTGGTTTAGAACTGCTCAGTTGTTAAGAGCGTTTGTTGCTCTTCCAGAGGACCTAGGCTCAGTTCTCGTAGTCCACACCAGGTGCTTCACAATTCACTCTAGCTGCAGCTTTGTGAATGTCTGCTGAGTGTGGATGGTTTTGGTTTTGGATAAGGAGGAGTCACATTTGTCTGGCAGCTAGCTCTTTGAACTTCAGAGAGAGAAGTTCTCTTCTGGCCAAGATCTTGTGCTGTGCTCCCTAAAAAAAAAAAATTCTGATGCTCAGGAAAGGCATCTTCTAAGACCATTTTACAGTTTCTTTTATTAAAATTTCCCTGATTTCTCTAGAAAAAGCTATTTACAACTTCTGTACACAGATAGGGTCCTCTTTAAATCTCCTTAATTTTCTTGTGAAGACCCGTTAGTTAAGCCTTGATGGATTTCATGTTAATGTCACCACTGGCTTTCCTTCATCTTGTTATAGTGAATGGTTTTTCTGATAGCTCAGATTGAATGTTGCTGCTTGGGGAGAGCTGGAGTGAAAAGCTCGAATGAGGATTCATATTCATGGGTCCCGGGAGAACTTGAGCAGGTCCTCCCAGACGCGGTCCTGTGGCCTGGTGTCAGGAGAGATTCCGCCCTTTATACTTGTCAGGACTTACGCACCATGAGTACCTGGCCGCAGAGGAAACACATTCCTGGAAGAGGCTGGAGTTTCCAGAGGCTGAAGCTGCCTCAGTCTGTAGTGGGGGCTGCATTAGTCGGTGCCCCCTACATGACAGAAAACCCCATGCAGAGCTAAGAGACATCAGGAAGGGCGTCACAGTCACAGAGTGATGTAAAATGGCCTCTCTGTTTTGAGACAGAGTCTCTGTGTAGCTATGGTTAGCCTGGAACTCCCCGCTTGTCTCCACTTCTCCTGTGTGCTAGGGTCTAGGGTGTGGAGCCCCATGCAGCATTTCAAAAATACCTCTGTCCTTGTCACTTTCAGTAGGGTTGATAAGAAATTAGCCAGACAATAGAAAAAGAAACATTTTTTTTTTTATAATGTAACAAGCTTTCATATTTTGTTGCCAGAAACACCTGGGATGTGGCAATATAAAAATACTGAGGATTTTTTGTCACAGGAGCCTGAGACTTAACTCCCCTGCAGAATACCTTCTTAGTGTGAAACCCCAGATTGAATCTGCAGCAGGAGCTGAGATGAGGAAAGGCGCCCCACTCATTAGGGACAAGGACACATGGCTTGCACTCACTGTCATGGAGCCCTGGAGCGGCAATGGTTTTATCCCAGGTATTTTTGCCTGCTTGTTCCAGTCCTGTAAGATGAGATTTTGCATTTGTCCTTATGACTGAGGTGGTGCTGATTACAGTGTCTTTGAATCTCAAAGACGACATTTTCTTGAGGACTTTATTTGTCCCGTGACCTTCTTACTCTTTGAAAAGTAGCCTGTGTGCAGTGCAGGGCTCCCTAGAGTGAAGCAGGATGGTGGAGAGGAGAGGGTTAAATAATGAAGCTCTGACAGACTACCGTGGAGAGCAACAGGAACACCAGTGTTTGGTGATGGTTTAAGATCTGGGGCAAAGATCAAAGGACCGCCCCTCCCCCTTTCAACACACCCCCATATTTATTTTTAGTTGCATCCCCCAAAACTACCACCATGCAAATTAGATTGAGGATTTGGCTGTGTGTTTGTTTTTATTTGATACATGCTTAGCCTTGCTTGTTGGTTAGATTTTCTTAAAACCTTTATGGATTTTGAAAACTTGAGCCTTTTGAGAGAGTTGTAGATTCATATGTAGCATAAGAGAGAGTGCAGATACACCCTAGGGCAGGGGCTCGTGGGTGAGGATGAAAGGAATAGGAGAACTGTGGAATTATATTTTAATTTAAAATAAATAAAAGAACTAGGACGCAGATCTTAAATACCCTTCACCTGGTTTCTCAGGGTAAGTGCCCTGCAGACATTGACCAGGTACAGTCTGGCATGGCATGACGCCATCAGCACAAGTTTGCTTTGATTGCCACATCTTTCCCCTTCACCTCTAACCTTTGGCAACCACAAAGCTCTTCTTCAGCTCTGTAATTTGGTTATTGCAGAAATATTATATAAATGGATTGACTTCTTTGACTCAATTTAAATCTCTGGGCAGTCAAGTAGGTTGTTGGTACATCAATAGTTTGTTTTTTTTTAAGTCCTTTATCCTTCTAGGTTTCAAACTTGAATACACAATATCTTGATTCTCTCCTGTCCCACTACCTCTGGATGTCCCCAGCATGTCCCCCTCCCACCTTCCTGTCCTCTTCTATGTTCTCTTCTTTCCTTCCTTCGGTCCTTCCTGTCTTCATTTCTCCACCCTTCCTTTTTCTCTTTGTAACCCAGAAAGCCCAGTTACTGCTGCCTGCCATGTCGGGGGTCCTCTCACAGTACCTCCTTTGGCCTTTACAGTCTTTCCCTTCCCTCTACCGTAGTCCTGTCTCCTGAGCATTAGGGAGTGATGCGTCCTGTTCAGGGCTGAGCACTCCCCGTCCTTTCTCAGCACCTGGCCAGTGGCTGCATTGACTGCAGAAAGAGACTTCCTCATCAAGGTTGAAGGCAGCGCTCATCTATGGATAGAAGCATAACTAATTGAGGAGGCAGTTTGATGTCATGTCCATCTAGCCGAACAGCATATCAGATTCTTCCCCTATCACTCCCAAGACCTTAGTGACCACTCCCCTACCCCCTGGCCACTCCCCTGTCCCCTGCCCAAAGCCTTGGAACAGGCCTCAGATTCAACCAGAAGGCGGTTGGTTGCCTTCACAGCCTTCATGTTCCAGTAGGCATATCTTGTCAAGCTGGTTGGTACTCTTTCGATTCATTGCTGGATAATCCATTGATAACATTTCTCCTCCAGTGGCCCAAAGAACTCTCTGGTGTTGTGAAAGCTAGCCAGCAGGAGAGAAATTTTTGAATCAGTTCCATCTTGACTTCTCTAATGTCCAACCAAAGTGTGCTCTGTCTTCAGCAGTAGTCTTACAATCTAGCTCTCGGGCAGCCAAGAGCAACACTAATGGCTTGCTCGCACTGTTTTGGGGCCTCCCTGACTAACAACTCATGGCAAGTATTCCTTGCCAGGGTTGTTTGTTTTGGTGTGTGTGTATGTTTTGTTTTTAATAATTGCTGAGTAATATTCCATAGTATCGACGTATTGCTGTTTAACTGTCCACCCATTAAGGAACATCATAGTTACTTGAGTTCAAGTCTTACCATGGTAAAAGCTGCTATGTTCGTGTTTGTGTGAACATACTTTTTCATTTCTTCAAATGTTAAATAAATTCATTTTGGTGATAGAGTAGTATGTAGTTATAGGGCCTCTATCATAGTTTCTGTAGGTCATAATTTCTAGATAGAATTTTAATAGCTCTTCTCAATATTTCTACAGTTTTAAATATTACCTAGATGATGGTCTTTAGGGAAGTTGTGGGTTTTTTAGCATTGATTTCTAGACTTTTACATAAATACCAAATATAGTTTAAGCATTTCCTTTAATTTTTTTTAAAAAGTTGTTTATTTAAGTACATACAATTTTGGAGTGTTTAACGTCCTGAAAAGAAACTCCACACACATAGTAGGCACTTTCCATTCTACCTCCATTCCTCTCACACCCCTCTCCACCCCCACCCACCCCTGCCACTGGCAGCCATGTTTGTACTTTGTGTTTCTCTAGTCATTTGTTCTGGGCATTGAATGTAATGGAATAGCTTTTTTGAGTTGTGCTAAGTAATACATGTGGTGCCTTTCTGTCCCATCTTGTCCCAGCACACTTTGTTGATTTGTTGCTGAACTCTTAAGATTCTTTAATTTTGGGCTGTTAGAAATAATATATCACAGATTTTCATCCTCTCAAGTGAATATCTAGAATTTCCGGGTTTTCCATAACATACACACACACATAACATACACACATATTACATACACACACAGCGGCACTCAACCTGAGTGTCCGAGACCAGCAGCCCATAGTATCTGTAGCTCATGACTTCCAGATAGAATTTTAATAGCTCTTCTTAATATTTCTGCACTTCTAAATATTACCTAGTGGATGGTCTTTAGAAGAATTGTAATACACATCTGCTTTTATTTTTTTAGTATTGGTTTCTAGATGTTTATGTAAATACCAGAAAAAACAGTTTAAACATTTAAGCAGAGGCAGGTATGTCTCTGGAAGTTTGAGCTAGCCTAGTCTATATAGTGAGCTCTAGGCTAGCCAGGACTGCATGGCAAGACCTATCTCAAACAACAAAACAATAAACTGAACAACAACAAAACTGCACAAATACCCCAACTTCCCATATCTTTGCCAACACCTGTTATTACCTACCTTCGGAATAGCTTATCAAGGTGGCTATTCCATGAGCCTTTTAAAGAGAGGCCAGAGCTGTTACAGCAACCCTGCTTTGCAGGCCCCATGGTGTTAACAACCACAGTGACTCTGCTTTTGTTCAGAGTTCCCTGTGAACCCAACTGACTGCCTCTGGCTTTCTGTGAAAGAAGGGGAGAAAATTGTGAGTTTTTTCCCCCTGATAAAAATAAAAGAATGGCTGCTGTTCTGACATACAATAGCATTGAAAACTTTTGAATTTCAGATGGCAAGTTTTCTGTTTTAAAAATAGTTGAGACCCTGCTTTGTGGCTTAGAGAACTAACAGCCAGGGGCTTCTCATAGAACTTCACATCAGCTAGGAGAGTCTGCAGGAGAGCTAGCTGTGCTGTGTAATGCATGCTGGGTATGTGCCATGTATGTGAGGCGGGGCAGTGTTAGAACACCTAAGAATTAATGTCTGTGGTGGTAGGGTTTTGCTTCACTTGGAGAGATTGTTGGAATAGAAGTGGTCTTCCTTCCTCTTAGCTGGTAAAATTACAGCAAACAAGGAATTGTGCCAGAATCTGTTGGGATAAAACTCGGCTTGTCCTTGAGCCTGCTGTCTAGGCTTTGTCAGTGTAATACGATATACAGATGGGATGAGTGTGTAAGCATCAGCAGCTGTAACTGTAGTCTGGACGTGGACATTTGTTAGAATTCAGAGGCCCATTCATTCATGAACCAGTTACTGAAGCAGACCGCTCCTCAGAAACACCCGTGGAGCTGCTCAGAGCTCCTTCTCCAGAAGAACGAACCTGACCTTCTAGGGATGGCTTCCAGACGTCTGTGTTTTAAAGCTGGTGATTGTGAGTACAGCCAGATTTGAAAAGCTGTTACTAGGAAACTGTGGGACTCCAAGAGGACATATGTATGTCCTCGCTTGTTCAGGCTTACCTGGGCAGTCACACACTCATCCAGGTTCTCTTTAAAGGTACAGATGTGAACTCCAGAGGTGTCACTCTTGAAGATCTTAGACCTAATTAGAATTTTGGACAAATGAACATATACTTGTATTTTAACTAATAATTACATTTTACAAAACAAAATCTCCACCATTTTATCACAGATTGAAATACAGTGGAAATGGCTGAGTGGTGGTAGCACATGATTTAAATCCCAGCACTCAGGAGGCAGGACCAGACTGATCTACAGAGCAAACTCCAGGACAGCCAGGGTTACACAGAGAAACCCTGTCTTGGGGCAGGGGTTGGGGGAGGTGGAAATGATGGTAGAGTTTTCAGAGGAGACCAGGGGAGGATCAAGGCCCTAACACATTGTAGAGGTTTCTGAGGACTCCAGTACCACCCATTTTAGGGGAGCGCAACTGTTTTCTGGTTGGTGTTCATATGGTTGTATTGTAATATGTTATTTAAAATTATATTAATCCTGTATATTCTCATAAGTGTATATCCAATCAATTCTGGTACCTACTGTCTCCATTATTTTAGTACAATCAAGAAGTTGGATCGAAATTCCCCACAAGGTCATAGGCTGTGAAACTTGCTTGATATCAGGGCTCTGTTATTCTCTATTGTAGCTAGAGTCACAGGCGGTAATGATATTTGAGTCATAGGACCCTTGGAAGGCTGTCTGAAGTATTTTAAGAGCAGTAGGACATAGACCAAGTTCAGTTTTTGAGTGCATGAATACAGCAGCTCAGTGCTTCTCTAGGTAAAATGGATCTTGACTTAGAACAGTGATGTCCAGATCCATCCACTGCAGTTTAGCAACCCAGTCCACTAGTGATCCCATATGATCACATGGCTGACTGGTAGCTGTGGCTCACTGCTGTCATCTAGCATCAGAGGGAGTGGATGTCACACTGACTGTCACCAGGCCAGGAAAAAAATTAAAGTTGAAAACATAGTTTCTTATGAGGATTGTTCTCATACCTCCACAGTGTCAAAGAACTTGACTCTTCTTGGCCAGAGAGGTGGCTGTTCTTTTAGAGGACTAAGGTTCGGTTCTCAGCACCCACATCAGACAGCTTACAGCTGCCTGTAATTCTAGTTCTGACACCCTCTGGTATGAGAGGACATCTGTGCATAAACTCATGCCAGGTACACAAACATACAAAAACAAAATTCTCTGTGCAGCCACCATGTGCTGGTTCTAAGTGAGAAGAGGCAAGTCAGACACAGGCTTACATCCGCTCCTCACTAAGGATAAGGCAGACTCCTATCTGCATTGTTCACAGAGAAGTTAATGACCAGCATCCTTTCAGCATTCCAGAGACATTGACCTGAAGTTTTCTTGCAGGTCCTATGATTCAATATTACGATTGCCTGCGACTCCGTCTACAATAGAGAATAACAGAGCCCTGATATCAAGTTTCACTGCCCTCTACCTCGTAGAGAATTTCAGTTTATGGCCTAGCTGGGTTCATAAACATCAGGTGTGTATTTGATCAGTGTTGAGTTTGAAATGATGGTGATAATATTTTACCTATGTTGACTCACTGGGTCATGTGAAGGTGTAAATATCCTCATTTCACAGACTAGAGATCTGAGGCTGAAAGAGGAAGTCACGTTTTCAAGGTCATCTGTTGTCAAGACAGGCACTTTGGACCCTGGCTCTGGCTTGCTTCAGAGAATGTGCTCCTTATTTATTTATTTATTTATTTATTTATTTATTTATCTCTCTCCCTCTCTCTCTTTTTAAAGATTTATTTATTTTTTATTTATATGAGTACACTGTCGCTATCTTCAGACACATCAGAAGAGGGCATCAGATCTCATTACAGATGGTTGTGAGCCACCATGTGGTTGCTGGGAATTGAACTCGGGACCTCTGGAAGAACAGTCAGTGCTCGTAACTGCTGAGCCATCTCTCCAGCCTGTGCGCCTCATTTCTGATAGGCCAGCAGGCGTCTGTGCATATCACTTACTACTCTGTGTTTTAAGAAGGGCGGGGTCCTGTCTGCCTCTGTCCTTTTACTAATAAAGCAGTGTGCTGCTTTGCACACAACAACTCAAGAAATATGTTAATGTGAGTCAGCTCCGTCTCAAAAGCCAGGTAGCATGAGAAGCCGCTGTGGAGCACAGAAGTAAAACTAGTCATGGTGTGGCCGGATCCCCACACTAATGCAAGGTTTACCTTTCTGCACTGTAGCTTCGTGGGCGGTAATGGGTAATTGTGAGAAGGAGTTCTGAGGCCACCTGCAGCAGACTGATGTTCACTTATCAGTAAGGAGGGTTCTATACATCAGATACTGTCTCATTCCAAGCAACAGAGTGTGTTTTAATGAAGCAAAAGTTATCACCAGTTCTCAGGTTTAAAGTGGAAATGAAGTTGGTACTGTTAAGAATAAATTTCTATTACAGTGTACCCATCTCTGACAAATAAGTTGTTCTGTGGAGTCTGTGTTGGAGACTGTGAAAGCTAACATCTCTGCTAAAAATCCCCTAGAATTGAATCTAAGACCGTTTTGGTTGCCCTTTCAGACTGATTTTCTTAGGTATGGATTTCTTAGATTATTTATATATTGCTTTTAAGGACCAGAAAAGCACATGTCTTTGTCCTGAATAGAAAGGAAGTTCCTTTCAATATTGGAAGGTGTGCATGCACATGCGTGTGTGTCTGCATGTTTAAAGTTGTTTCATACCTCAGAATGTCCTTGCTGAGCCGATGCTAAGAGCGGAGAAAGGAGGACCCCTGGGAAAATGCCTCTGTAACTAGGATTTTAGGAAGCTGCTGTTGTGGGGTCATGGGTCTTCCTCCCACTTTCTTTTGGAATGCCAACTGTGTCCTGCGTGTCTGACCATCTGTAGTATCATGATTGTGTACTCTTACTCAGAATGAATTGAAATAAGTGAAACTTTAAGTTGTGTTTCATAATACCTAACTTGAAATAACCAGGTTCTGTCACATAGAGGTTGCTGTATGCTGAGTGAGCCCAGATAGCAGAGCTACAGAAACTACAGAGAGACACCTGACTTGGGGTCGGAGGAAGGAGGAGGGGCTGGGAATGAAGAGAGCAGAGTAGGGAGGAGGATTACAGACAATCCCTTTAAGAGCAACTGCTGGGCATGTGGGTAAACAATCCTAGCTCTCTGGAGGCTGAGGCAGGAGGATTATGAGGTTTGAGGCCAGTTTGGGTTACACAGTGAGACCTTGTCTCAAACAAACGAATGAACCACACTGCAGCAGTACACTACCACAGATGACAACAAAAGGCCAGGCCAGTGGGGCAGCTGTCAGTTTATGAAGTGTCCTCCAGCCGTGTGTAGCCTCCACAGTTCCCTTCTGTGTGCTAGTGTGTGCCTGAGACCCTGGGATCTAGTATGCAGGGCTCCCTGCTTGCCAAGTGCATGCCAACCAATGCAAAATGCTCTCAGGCCTCCCCTCCTCCCACCACCAACCAGCAGCCACAGGAGTGAGAAGGAGGCTTCCCATTTGAAACATCTAATCTTATTTTAATACAAAGGAATTCTGATGGTGGCAACATTTTAAACATGTTTGTCCCCAAATTGTCCATTGTATCCACATAGTAGGAAAGCCTTACCTTCCCAACAGTCTGACCTGTGACTGTACTTGGAAGAACAGCACAGCCATCCCTTGTTCTTAGTTACTGATCCAAGAACCTGAATGCCCTGTGCTGCTTTTCTTCAAGTTTGTCAGGAAAGAAAAGGATGTCATCATCAGGGTGGTGATGAGAGTTATGGTTTTTGAGTGAGGTTAGAGCAAATGGGAATTCTACAGGAGAAAAAGAATAGCTTTGTATGTGGGAACAGAGGCACTGGACTAATAATAGGTTGTTTTTTTTTTTAATTAACCCAACTTTATTATTTGTTTAAATGCCAGAAGTTTTGAGGGATTTCACTGTTGGGTCACATTCATATCCTGAAGTTTGTTATAGTGTTTTTCCCCTTGTGTGTTTAACATTTCTGTTTTTGTTTTTGATTACTATGACATGGGCTGGCTGGGAATTCACAGAGCACCCCATGCCCTGTATTTTAACATTTCTAAAACGAATTGCTGCTTATTCTGTCTCTTTGGGAGCTAATGTTTTCAGCATAGAATACTCTAAAATTAGCAGGAACTCATTGTGGTTATGGTTGTGTGTGCACGTACGTGTTTGTGTGTGTTAGCAGCCAACACAAAGAATGTTCCATGCCTGCTCCCCCTAAGTTGACCCTCAAAAGTCATGGATGAGCCTGAGTGCAGGCTGTAAAGTGTCAGCCTGGCCTGGCCTCGCAGGTCATAGGTCTGTTAGCTCAGCTTGTTGGCTGTTTTAGGTGAACTTTGACAGTTCAAAACAGTTAAACACAGTATAATAGATAGCATGTAGACAGCTATATGCTCCCATGATATATTTTTAAGCCAAAAGGAATTTGACTGGACTGATTTCACAGAAAAGGAGACTGCCAGCCTGCTCTTGTCACCTTTGCAGCCAGAAACAGGATTTCCAGAATGTCCCTGGCACAGATGGGTCACCAGGCGGCCTGGTTGTGAATTTAGGGCATTAACTCTCCTTGCTGTGATTTGTATTCCAGCTCTGTGATGTAGTTTTATAAAGTCTGGCCTGTCCAGACAGATCGCAGTGTGGTCTGAGCCCCTTTCCTTGGTTGGCAGCTTTCTTGCTTCCTTAGGCAGGTAGGCTGTGCCTGGGAGATCTCACACTCTTCAGATTCGACTCTGTCGCCTGAGGAACCTCAGCAGTCCTTGCCATCACTGCCACCCAGGCCCGTTGCCACACTTCTCACTCTTCTTGGCAGCCCAGGGGGAAGCAGCAGAGGGGACTGGCTCGCTGGGAAACCCATCACGCATAATTTTTCATTCATTGAAGATGCTTCTAGTAACTGCAATATAATTCACCTACATTTGAAAGGAGCTAATGAGATAGACTGGGGTGGGTTTTCCACAGGAGCAGGCCTGGGCCCTCTTTGGGCATGTGGTTTGTTTGCCCTTTTGGGTTCAGAGTTTACAGTATTTCATGCTATGGTGGTTCTGATCTTTCTTTGAATTCGGGCATAAAGATTCTAAATTCTAAGTAGATGCTGGAAGTGATTTAGATGATGTGCTGAACTCTTTCTTCCCCTCATGCTCTCTTCAGCTATCCTTTCATAAATATAAGGGAGTTTATTTCATTCATTCATTCATTCATTCATTCATTCATTCATTCATTTTGGTGTTTTGCCTGCATGTGTGTCTGTGGGAGGGTGCCAGCTTCCCTTCAACTGGAGCTATAGACAATTGTGAGCTGCTATATGGGGAGGCTGGGAATTGAACCCAGGTAAATTCAGGGGAGTTTATAAACAGAATGCCAGCACCAGTCAGGTTTCCATAGTGTGATGTTTAAAATGTGACACAATATTATAGTTGCATGATTACCAAAAGTTGGTCTAGAATTTTAAAGTGGGGAAAGACTTAACTGAGACTGTCTACCGGCACCCTTGCAGTATTAATGTGGAGTTCTACCTTGCCTGGTGATGCTCACCGGTTATCCTAGCACTTGGGAGGCTGAGGCACCATTTTGAGGCCAACCTTAGGCATTTTTGTCTGTTACAGACAGAAAAGGAGATTGGCTGAAGTCTGTTCTAACTTACCGATCCCTGCTCACTTGTTTAATCTTTAACCATGTGTTTTATGTGTGCTCTCGAACTCTTGATTAGCTTTTGGGTACTCTTATGGTTGGAATTTCAAAAAACAAAAATAGATTCTGATACGCCTGGCTATGGCCTGCAGTTTCTGTGAGTCTAGTCAGGTTGAGTAGAGGTCAGAGACCCCAAGTTAAAGAGGCTGTTACTTTGGTTTAGTGTCAGCAGGGTCTAGTTTCTAAGGAGAGTAATCCATTCTTGTCATGTATTTCTTGTCAATTTGTGAGGAGCTGGGCAGATCAAAGAAAGGCCTGTTGCTTGCTCCAGAGGATCAAAGCTTCCTCTACAGAGGCCCAGTGCCTGGCTTGGTCCCTACTAGCACCACAGTATAGAGTGGCTGTGTTCCCACTTGGCCTAGCACACTTGAGAATCATGTCTTTGGGCTTCACAGCTTGGAGGCTGGAAACTACAGCAGGCAGGCAGGCTGCAGACCTGACAGCATGATTGAACATTGCTGCAAATTGGGTCATGGCATTCCCATAATTCCTGATGACTAGGCAAAGTGTCAAGGGTTCTTCAGGGTTCTGCACCTGTAGGAGAGTATGTCCCAAAGGCTACTTAACAGTGGGTCTGTCCAGCAGGGCAAGGAAGACCTTTGTACTGTCGTGTGGCTCGGCAAATGACCTGTGAAGGAGATGGAAAGGGCACAGTGTTTCAGGTCGTCCACGGCAGCATCGGGGGAGGGGTGGTGTGAGCAGCTGAGGATTGGCACCCCTCTCCTTTCCAAGCCATTCGCCACATGCTCTCTGCAAGCTGTGCCATTTGACTGCCCTCTGCAGAACCCGGCCAGATGCACCCAAGCCCAGGAGCCATTGTGCTTCTCTAAAGGGAGTGCAGTGCCCATTCTCTTGATGGACACAGGGCTGGCTCGTGCATTCACTCCTGCTGTCCTCAGGGCAGACTGCTCTAACTCAATTTCTGAAAATAAGTCCCACTCTGAGGTTCATTCATTACCCTGCTTTCTTCTTGTTGTGAAGGTATATCACGGTTCATGTATGTGCCTGTCATTAATATGGTTGTTTCTTATCCACTTGGATGTACTTCAAGACCCCCACTGAATGCCTGAAGCCAGAGGTTATATGAAAGCCTGTACACAGTTCTCTCTCTGTCTCACTCTCTCTCTCTCTCTCTCTCTCTCTCTCTCTCTCTCTCACACACACACACACACACACACACACACACACACACACTAGTTCTTTCTCTGTGTCTCACTCTCTCACACACACACACACTAGTTCTCTCTGTGTGTCTCACTCTCTCTCTCACACACACTGGTTCTCTCTGTCTCACTCTCTCATACACACACTAGGTCTCTCTCTGTGTCTCTCTCTCACACACACACACACACTAGGTCTCTCTCTGTGTCTCACTCTCTCTCACACACACACACTAGGTCTCTCTCTGTGTCTCACTCTCTCTCGAACACACACACACACAATTTTAACCTTTTTACATAGAGCACACTTTAAAAGGCTTATTTTCACATCTCCAAATTGCCAGCATTAGTATTTTTAAAGTCACTTATAAAGGCTGTGTGAACAGCCAGTCTGATAAGTAGATGTCACTAAGTGTTTTTCCAGTTGGTAGTGTGTAGTTGGTGGGGATATGCTGGACAAAGTGATTTGTGCCCCAGACAGGATGGTGTGGGTTTTACCTCTCTTCTCAGAGTGCTATACAGTCTAATACCAGTCTAAAAATGTTTCTGCTATTTTCAGTCTAATATTCCCGGACTACAGTCGACTGCAGGTTATTGAAACCGTTTAGATCCTCTTTGTATGTAGTGTTTTTCTCCCCTGCCTTGAATTCTGTTTTCCGAACTGTTCTATCTCTTAGGGTTTTAAGTCTTCAGTGCCTAGCACTTGGTGTGGACAGCAATTGTACAGGTGTAAATGAAAAAAACGAATGGTGTGGATGGGTGAATGCTGGACAGAAGCATGGCATTGTGGGTGTGAATGAGCAGCCGCAGCTGTTAAGAGCGCATGGACACGCCCAGTTGTGGGTGTGTTGTGGGGGGAAGACTCCTGTCGTGTCAGAAACAGGCTGGTGAGTCATGGGTCAGCCCCTACTTCATCATCCGAACAGCGGGTCTTTCTATGACATAGATCCTTTGACTGTTTCCCATGTCTGTTCTTCCAAAGACTGTTTGCTTTTTCACTATGTTCCTAAGTTTGTTTGAGAAAAGTTCTGCAAACCCAGGAGGAGAGTTGTGCAGAAAGGCACCATCAGAATAGATGTGGCACTCTGGCAAAGTCTCCTCCTGGGTATGCTTTTGAAGAGGGCCCCTCATGTGTGCCAGCTCCTGCAGCCCTCCACAGCCGAGCAGTTTAGACAGATTATCTAGGACAGACACACAAGTCTTTCCCGTAGCCCACTGCTGGATTCAGTACTCTCAGACTGAAATTTGACCTTACGTTTTTCTGCTTTTCTCTGGCCACGTTAGCCTAGATTTTCAAGCTGGACTCCGTCCTAGGCCGCTGTCCTTGGAATAATAGGTCATTCAGAGCAGTTCCAGGAACTTACTTTTTTCCCAGTCCACTAATGACTCTCCTACACTGTCCACCCCCACCCAGCCAGTTAGCCTTGTATCATTTAAAGCCTTTCTACAGTCTTGTTTCCAGCTTTCTTGTAGCCTCTAGTTAGAAAACCAAAGCTCCTCGCTTTCTGAAAAGCCTTGGTTAACAAGCAGAGTGAACGATTCTTGTATTGTTTCCTCATGTCTCTCCGGGAACTATGCCTGATATCAGAATCCAGAATGCTGTGACTTGAATGTTATTCCTACTGTGTAGCATTAAATGTGTGTGTACAACTACCACGGAGGTGCGTTCCAACATCTGCTGTGCGTCAGGCCTGGGTCCTTGTGCCTTCTGTGCTCGTCACTTGTTCTAGGTGACGCTGTTGAACGTCTATCCCTGTTTGCACTCCGCTGGACATGGGAGGCAGTAGATCCTTGATATTTAGTGTTTTCATTTAGCTGCTGCTTTAGGTAATCTCTTGTTCTCCCAAGTTTCTCTCTTGAAATATTACCCACCCCATGCCCCACCCTTTCCCTAGAGGTTTGGCTGTACTTAGAAATGGTTTTGAAGGTTTTCAGAAGAACTGCAGGCTCAGTAACTGATTCTGTGTTGAACAGTGCAGCTATATTTACAGCATGGCTAAACACATGATTGTGAATTTGATAACCATAAATTAAAGTTATATTAAATTTAACTGAATTGTTTGTTTGTTTGTAGACAAGGTCTCATTTGTAGCCTCAGCTGACCTTGAACTACAGTTAGCCTAGGCTAGCCTCAAATCAGAATTTCTCTTACCTCAAAGGTGTGTACTTCCACACCCATCTCAACATTAATTCAGAGTTCTGAGGATGAACACCTTGACTCATTACTGTGATCAGTTTGCTATTTTTAATGCCAAATTGACTTGGTTATTTGCTAATGAATTATAATCTAAATTTAGAAAAATTTGTTCATTGTGACCTCTTTTTGTGTGTGCTCCAAAGGGGAGAGATTTTTGGAGTGTTTATTCAAGCACTACCACCGGCTTCCTCCTGTGTGGAGCTGGCTTGACTGTCGTTGGAGGACATGGTGTTTCATATTTTAATTTTTTACTTTGGACATGAAGTGTTTAAAATAAAAATGAAGGTGACAAGTAATTTTAAGCAGGGAGCAGAGTCAGAGCAGGGGTCAATGGAGTATAGGTGACTGGGGGAATGTAAGAGGACCAGCAAGGTGAGAGACAGTGGGGGAAGGGGGTGTGTGTGTGTGTCTGTGTCTCTCTACATGTGTGTTTGTGGTCCTTGTGTGTGTGTGTGTGTGTGTGTGTGTGTGTGTGTGTGTGTGTAAATGCCATAATAACAGCATTGGGGGAAGGCTTAGGCTGGCAAGATGGCTCTGCAGGTAAAGGTACTTGCTGCCAACCTGACTTGTGACCACCTGAGTTTGAGCCCTGTGGACCCACGTGGTAAAAGGAAAGAACCAATTCCCAGACTTGTCCTCAGACTTCTACATATATAGCTCCCTCCCCCCCACACACACAATAAGACTATTTTAAATTGTATATAATATATACTATGTTGTATAGCCTAAGTATATATAATATGCACAGCATATATTATATACAGTATTATATCTGGTGACAAGCAAGGACACAACTCCTCTCCTGCTGTTTTGAGTGTCCTTTCCCTGTGAGGATGGATGTCTGCCACCTTTCATTCCCAGTTCCTTTTTTTGCACTGAGGTTCAGCACCACAGGGCGAGTTTCCTTGGAACTGAGAAAAGAAGTCCAGGAGGTGGGACTTGGTGAATTGACAAGCCGCATCATTGTTCTGGTTCTCAGCCCTAGCACATCAGTTGCCTGGAGTAAGTGGGGAGCAGTTTTGGTTTGCATGAAGAGTTCAACCTTTCTCTTTGCTCTTTTGAAAATGGCTTGTTCTTGTTCCTTTAGGAAAATGCATATAAGAAGTATTTTGAGTAGACAGTAATCAATGTCTCCTTTCTCTTTAATAGGTTTTAAAATGGAGCATTTTGATGCATCACTCAGTACCTATTTCAAGGCCTTACTGGGCCCCCGAGGTAAGGCGGCTTCTGGTTTAGCTCATCATCTGTGGCTCCCTTCCGGCTCTCTATAGCCTCTTGTAAATATTGCATGAGATCCTGGAAAATGTTTTCTGTGATGAGCTCAAAACTTTAACTCCAGAAACAAGGGACCTTGTGAAGTTCTCTGTTAGTTGAATGCTATCCCCTGGCTCTTGAGGCAGAGACTCCCTGGCTGTGGACATCTTTCTGCCAGCCTCAGTTTCCATACTTGCAGCCTGTGAACTCCAGTAACTTAGTAGTGATTGATAGTGGTATGCTTTTCTTAAATCTTGACTCTCTAGAGGAAACCAAGCCAGTGCATTCCAAACACACTCAACCAGAGGTCAAGATGCTCTCTTCTTGGCAAAGTTCCAAAGGCTTCTTTTCTCTAAAAACTGGGTCTTGAACTATTGCCAGACTGGCCCTGAACCCCTGAGATCCTCATGCCTCAGCTACCCAAGTGCTAGACTCGTAAGTGTCTGTGCGGCACCACAGCCAAATAGAAGTGTCTGCATACAGTGCTGGGCATGAAACCCAGGGCTTCATGTGTGCTGGAGAAGTGCTGGTGTTGAGTTAGGTTGTAATAAGTCCATAAGACTTTACTCTCATTTTTAAATTTAATTTTAAAAAAATCGTCATGTTTATTTTGACATGTGTTAATTGTACAAAGTAATCGGCTTCCTTTTGATTCCCATGTCTACAGAATGTTCTTGGTTCTTTCCCTCTGTTACCTTCTCCTTTCCCCTCCCCATCACCCATCCTCTTCCACATCTTTAATAGTCATTTAAGGATTTTTGGGTTTTTTTTTTAAGACCTAGTTGGCCTTGAACCCAAGATCTGCCTGCCTCTGCCTTCCAAGTGCTAGGATTTAAGGTGTGCACCACCACTGCCTTTTTTTTTTTTTAAATTAAAAAATCATTTCACATCATCTCATATGCTTCAAAGGGAAGCCATGTTGATCTGTCCTCTCTTGCCAGGCCCCACCTTCTACAGTTTTCAGCATCTCTGTAGTCCAGTCAAGGATGAACCAACCGACAGATTCACCCATTAATGCTGTCAGGGACCTACCTCATGGTCACTTTCCCCAAAGCCCTCACTAGGCAACTGCTTGTAAACAGTGTCTTCTCAGAGCAGAGGAGTCTCAGTTTCAGTCATTTTTAAGATACAGAAGCAAACAACAAAAGAGCTTCATCCATCAGAGGGTCAAAGAGGAAAGGTGTTTGATAACATCTGCCATAAGGATAAGGACATGGGGCATCTAACCTACTACAACCTCTTTGCTTCTGTGGCAAGTAAAATGCACATGCCTTAAGCTGTTATACTACAGTGATTCTTGATCGTTTTGCAAAGATACATGAAGGATGCCCTTCTCAGAATTGTTAGGACCAGGCATCAGCTAGTTGCCCATTCAGTAGGAACAGGTTAGACTAGAGGGTGGTCAGTTGAAAGAACAAATTACATTGGCAGTGCAGGCTCACACCTGTAATCCTAGCACCCAGGAAGCTGAAGCAGGAAAAATCATGAGTTTGAGAGTAGCATAAATCATGTGACAAGTTCCAAGCCATACCAAGCTATATGGTGAAAGGCAGAAAAAGAACAATGAAATGCATTTCCATCTGCTTGTGTTGAAATGGTGCCTTCTTACTTTGTTATAGTCAGAAAATTCACCTTTTAATTGTCTGAAGTAATAAAAATGATTAGTTTACTTTGCAAGGAAGAACAGCCCATCTCAAGGGCACTGTGGTAGTAACCGAGAAAGAACCCTGTTCTTTGTATTTTTCCACTTTGCCATCCTCATCTGTCCTCAAGATGGCCACCTTCATGATTGCAGCAGCTCAGGCTGTTCATCCAGCATAAGAAGAAGATATTTGTTTATTGTGTGAGCTAGAGAAAAAAAGAAAAGTTAGTAGTCACAAGTATCCCGACATTTTGGTTTCTGCACTGAGAAACCACACTGGACAGTGAGCCGACATGTTTACCTGGATCCTAAGGAACTCTCTTCCCTGGAGCTAGGGTTGTGACCAGCTGCTATGGGTGCTCTTGGAGGGAGGATGGGTGCTTGTTGGAAATATACAATGCAAAACAGTAAGGTGCTAAGCTGAACTTTTAAGTAAAGGATATGGAAATTAGATTCATTTTGTAGATGCTAGCTGGTATGTGTTAACTTACTTTCTCAATATATACTGCTAAGGCTCAGAGCTGAGATCAAAAGGTATTAGGAATCCTTTCCTTTTCTGTTGGTCTCTGGGGCCAGCCACTTCCCTGAAGGACTTGTGAGAACCAACAGTGCCATCACCCACTACTCTGGCATAACTGGCAGGGAAGAAGTGGAGGCAACATCTCTTTCTGAAACAAAAGAAAACAAGCAGTGGCAGACACACTGCAAGGGGTCAAGTGTCTGCACAGAAGGAAGACTGGCATGTAGTTCCCCAAAGGGAGCATATTCCTCCTTTCTGTGAGGCCAGGGTAGGAAATGAGGGCTTGAGCAAGGCAGTCCAGCAGACAACAGGGCACTTGGGTTTCTTCCCTTTCTTTGTCCTTCCTAGGAGAGAGGGTACAAGTGGAGTGTCCTTTGAGTCAGTGTAGGTCTCAAGTTCCTATAGTGCTCTAAATACCTGAGTTCAGGACCTCAACCTATGGGTCAGGACCCTTTGGGGATGAAGTGACCTTTTGACGGGGGTCATATGTCAGATATCCTGCATTATCAGATACCTACAATTCATAACAATAGCAAAATTTCAGATATGAAGTAGCAATGAACATTATGTTATGGTAGGGGTCACTGCAACATGAGGAACTGTATTAAAAGGTTGAAACACTAGGAAGGTTGAGAACCACTGCCTTACATAGTCCCAAGTCCGATCGTGGCTGAGCCAATAGCATTTCATTCTTTTTACTTGTTGGCCTCTATTGCTGGCCCTCTTGTCAGTCACAGTGTCCCTCACCTGGCTAGAGGGCACATGGCTTGTGCCTGCACATGCTGGGCACTCACTGAACTGGAAGGCTTTTGAATGCAAACTACCATCTCCTGTGGTTTTTGATTCCATGTTAATTCAGTAAACATAATAAACTTATTGGGTAATTTGACTTTCCATTTTCTTTCAGATTCTTTGAAAGCATGTTTTTACTATTTTACTTAGTAAACTTGTATCAAAAAGCTTTGCTTTGTTTCATATGTATTTTGCTTTTATTGTATTGCACAGATTAAATGCACCATTAGTGTCAGATGGCTTTGGAAGTAGTTTTCCTTATGTGTACCTAATTGGCAAATAAATGTTTTTCTTCTGATCCTTTTCAGATACGAGAGTCAAAGGATGGTTTCTTCTGGACAATTACATCCCTACGTTTGTCTGCTCTGTCATTTACTTACTCATCGTATGGCTGGGACCAAAATACATGAAGAACAAGCAGCCGCTCTCTTGCCGAGGCATCTTGGTGGTGTATAACCTTGGACTCACCCTTTTGTCTCTCTACATGTTCTGTGAGGTAGGTCCGTGGCAGTAGGGTTTCCTTCCATGGAGCTGTGCTGCTGTGGTCGGCCTGAGTTGTGTCCTTACATGAGGAAAGGCATCTATTTGACTCGAGAATGAGGGACAGTGAGTCCCATAATACATTTTAAGTAGTTTTTTAAATTGATCTTTAAAAACCAGTTGTCTGTACAGATGTCCTCTGGAATACCTTAAAGAAGAAGCTTTTGTTACTGAGTTTCTGTCACTCGTGTTTTCTGTGGCACACTGAGAACTAAGTTAAATAGCTTCAAAAACATTCTTACTCGTGTAAAAGACAGGCTGGACAAGCACGGGAAAGGTGCAAAGCAGATCTGGGCACATTTTATTATTAGTAAACGCTTGCTTCTCATGTGGAGGAGGAAGTGGGTGGAACTTGGTAAATTCTGTGGCAATTCTGCCTTTGTTCTGGTCTGGTAACTTGTCAAATCTTGCAAGTTCTGTTTCTAAAGTTCTGCTATGCATATTCATTGTGCGTGGCAGTGTTGTATGGGACACACAAGTGTATACTCTGTTGTGTATAAGCTGATTTTAGAAGCTAAGACACACATAGTATGATTCTCATTTGGAATCCTAAGGGTGTGTGTGAGTTTGGGCCCAATAATTCCTTTTACATGGCTAGAATGTTAAAAAAAAAAAAATCAGATGTTTTGGCTTCAGAGACAAATAATCAGAGTCAACATTTCACTTCTCCCTGTTTTGCAAGGGATAATAATACAGCCTGTAGAGCCAGGAAGACAGGGAAATGCTGTCCCCCATTGGCAAGCACGGTTTGTCTGTGTGTTTTGGAAGGACTCTATTTTCCTGGCTCACATTAGCCTATTACTAAATCCCTTGCACAGAGAATGCCTATCTACACACAAAGTGGACACATTCAGATATTCTTAGTTAGGCATTATTGCAGCTTCAATTCTCCAGGGGATAGTAGAGAAAAGGGAGGGGGAGGGGAGGAAGGAACTGTAGTGGTGACTTCCTGGCTCACTGCTCAGGGATGTGAGCTAGTAGAAACTGCTGTGACCACTGGAGGGGATGGAGCTGAAAGATCTGTTTTTCCCCTCTACCTGGGTAGAGACGGCTGCCCAGGGGGAGAACAGCGCCGCCATCGCTTTTATGTTATACACTAGAGAAACGCTTACGACTAGTCTGTTTTTTTTTATTTTTTGTTTTTTGTTTTTCTGTTGTTGTTTTGCTTTTTTTTTTTTTTTCTGTTCCTTTCTAGAATGAAGGCAGTTTAGGATGGAGACTGCGGGCCTGGAGGCAGGGGCAGTGCATGTGCATGACTCCTGGCCTGGTGCTGGGAGCTGCTCTCCTGTTCCAGGGACAGACTGTGTCAGCCGTCAGGTTCCAGAGTGAACTTTTCTCTCACTAATGGAACAAGGATAAAGCCAGTTCTTTAAGGAAGCTTCCGTAGAATTTATAGACTTTAATATTGTACATAGTATATTCTAGAAACTATTTAAAGTGATTGAATTTTAGAGAACCTATGTGTGTGCTTCACAAGCCCCAATGCTTCATAAGCCCCGACGAGATAGCTATAGTGTCATTTAACTTTGTATACAGATATCTTAGAGGTAACGAGAAGAAAATTGCTGTGCAAACTGCCAGTTTGTGCATCTGACTAGGGCTTCCAGGCAGCCTGTATCAAAAGCACCGATTTCTCTCTGACAGTGTGGCCCAAATGATAGAGCGCTTTGAAATATACAGAGGGGAATCCCATCTTTAACTCTGAAGCTTTCAGGACTCAAAAGGCAACACAGAACAGCATTCAGATCTCTCCTGCTGCGTGAGAAGCCCCTAGTCCTTCAGCACAATCATCATACATGACTGTTGTTTCTGTCCTTCCGTCAACTCACCAGTGGTGACTGTAGTATGTCCTTGTCAAGCCTGGGACTTTATTTCAGTTCCAGCTTTTTTTTTTTTGAACTAGCATTTGTATTCTGTTAACTAACATAGCAGGGCAGCCATGAAGGCTAACCGACTATGCTGAGAAGATTGTAAGGCCCTTGGGGTGCAGTGTTGTGCACACTAGTTACCTTCTTGCTTATGAAGCTATAAGGAATTTTTAAAGCAAATACGCAGTCATTGGTATTTTTGTTCATTAATTACAAATGTGCCTTGACATGTTCTGAATCAATACGAGGAAAAGTAATGGCCACGTAAAGGAAATACAGAAGTCTTCTTAAATAAGGGGAACCAGGAAAGGAAAGGAGCCGCAGAGGCAGGAAAGGAGCAGGGTAAAAAGAAATCAATCTTGAAAGTACCACAAGGCCAAAATGTAAACGGAGTACCGGTGTATTTATAGGTGATGCTTTGGGGAGGGAAAGGAGGCTGTGCTTGCAGATACCCCATTGACCTTATGTTTAGCTCCAGGAAACGGCCAGACAGTCCTGAGTTTTCAGTGTATTTGAGATGTGAGATGTATTAGTTTGACAGTGTTGGGTGTGTTAGGTTTCCCTCATTGATGTAGGCAATGTAGAAGAGAAGCCTTCTGACAGAAGCACAGGAGTCTACATGCTTCCCACCCTCAGAGAGTGTCTCACCTGAGTAGTGACACTGTCTGTCAAATGCCCCGTGTCAGTCTTCTTGGTGAGAACCCCATGATGGTAAATTCTGAACATCAGCTTGCTTGATTGAATCAGGAAGCGCCGAGGCCACAGGTGCTGGGGCATTAATGAGACATCCTTTTGGGTGTGTTTACAGAGAGGTTTATCTGGATGGCAACATCCCTGACCTGAATAGAAAGTAGGGAAGGAGAAGGTCAAATGGATGATGGCCTTCCTTTCCCAGCCTCCAGAGTGAAGCAAGTCCTTCTGACCACCACAGGCGAACACATTCTCTGAACTTAGCCAGAATAAACCCTTCCACCCCTCAAGTTGCCTTTTATAAGGTAAAAGGAACCAATGCAAACCTTCAAGATCTGGAGTGACTTGCCCTTACTGTTTCTGCACCAGCTGGACCTGCATTCCCTGTCAGCCCAGCAGCTAGCTATCAAAGCTGCTTCTGATCCTTTGTTACAGTGTTGCACACCGTGTTCCTCTCAGACAGCTGCTCTGCTCTGCTCCGACATGGAGCTGTTTTGATGTGTCTGCTCTTTTCCCATTATGCCTCTGACCTCTGAGGCCCTTCATGGAGAGGATCTAATTGTCTGGTTTGATGTAGTCCAAAGGGCACGCTAGTCCTGCTCAGTCTGTGGTTCACACACTGATCCTGGACTCTGCAGCAGCTGTCAGGGAGGCGGGCACAGTGCTGTACGGTGCCCTTTTGCCTTTGGTCACCCTAGGGATGCTCCTATGCCGGGGAAGGGGGTGGGGAGAGTACTCTGGACTCCCCTAGGCTGTCCTGCTTGCTCAACTCTGCCTAAACCCACAGGCACCAGCTCTTTGATTCTTCTTCCCTGCCCCTCCCCCCAGCCTTTTCTGTGTCTCTGTTCCAAACTGAAGTGCTTTTGTGGTATTCCATCAGCATCCCAGTTCAGCCCAGGCCATAGGCACAGACAGATCACTGGCTTATGAGACAGATACCTGTAATGAAAAGTCTCCTTTACATCTCTTCATTGTTATTTTGGTTGTATGCACCACAGAAGCTGTCCTTGTATAGGAGTAGGAAAACAGCAAATATGAGAACCACATTTTTATACTATGTAACAATCAGACATAAGTTATAGGTTACAGCTGATTACTTTTTGAGTATAGTTTTTTTTTCTCTAGTAGTTGTATATAGTACCCTATGTCAAGATGACCAAATTATCTTTCAAACATTCAGAACATTTAAAATTTTATGCAAAAAAAAATGTATTCCCAAGAAGACAGACCTGGTTTGTCATAAATCCAAACTTACTCGTTTCTCTCTTCCTGTACTGGGTTTATGTATGCGTGCTGCTGTGTCTGGCTTTCCATGGGTCCCAGGGGTCTGAATCAGGTCCTCGAGCTTCTGCAGAGCTCTTTACCAACAAGGCCACCTCCTGATCTTAATCAGCTTTTTAAAGAACTGGCACTCACAGCTGGGCATGGTGGCACATGCGTGTGATAGCAGTCCTCCTTGGGTACATAGCAAGTGTGAGACCAGCCCGAGATAATGGAACCCTGTTTCAAAACGAAACTTAAAAAAATAACCCTACAACTACCCCTCTGAGGTCATGCTTCTGAAGTAATGATTTAGCCTACACTAATTCTTTTTTTTACTTTAAAACAGAAGTGTTTGTTGAATGTCCCAGATAAGCAACCCATATTAGCGTTTATGGGGTTTTGTGGTGTGACTGTCTTCCCCCAAGCATCCGAGAAGTTATAGAAGAACTTGAATACAGGCTTCTAAAGGACAAGAATGGGGGAGAACAAAAAAAGCTTGACTTTTCTGGTAGAATTGGGTGTGCATGGTGTGGTTGTGTGTTCCACCTGGGTGGCTCCTGCCTTTGTTCAAGTTGCCAAGAGCTCACACTGTGTTTTTCTGAATTGTGCTTTGAAAATCATGGTGTTTTGTTGGGAAGATGGGAGATGTGGTGTTTGATAGGCTGCTTACTGTGCTGGAGTCTCCTGTCCTCTGTAATTAGGGGTAGCTAAGCACCTCCCAAAGCACCTCTGGGCTCTGCCTTGCTTGGGGCTCTGACGTGGCCCCAGAGCAGTTAGTTCCTTTGGAAGTATTATATTCCAAACTGTCTTCTTTTTCTTTTGGTTCAGGCTTTCCAAAATAGATAACTTTATTGTGGGAGAACAGGATTTGGAGAAAGTATTTTGTTTTTAGAATACTTTGGAAAGGATTTTTGCTCTTTGCCTTCCTGCTTAAGGAGGGTGCAAAGAAGTTGACTCAACTGGAGAGACCAGTATTTGCAGGAAAGCTCTGCTAGGTGTGTCCAGCCTCTTGACATTGTCACCTACAAAGTTCCCACCGTGAAATCATTACCTCCTCCCCCCACCATGAGAGAAGTTTGAAAGTTTTAACTTTGTAGTTTTATGTTGGGGTCCCTGCATAGCTCTCCTGGGGTGCACAGTTGTAAGTTGGGCATTCCTGGATCATTGCCCAAAATAGATGATACTTTGTTCCCTTACAACTGTTCCTTGCTCCGAAGACCTGACTCTCCTGAGAGATCTGAAAGAAATAGTACTTGCCTGCAGTGTAGCCGAAGCTCTTCTTCCCAGGGATTGCACACAGTGGAGAGGGGGAGGGTGCAGTCCAGACACCTTCTCCCTACTTCACCACCTCCAGAGGGAGGAAGGGAAGGAATACCTCTGCCAGAGAGGAAGCCTTGGATCTCATTCTGCAGACTCCTCAGACCTTTGAGTACTTAACTTTGTACTGAAGTAATGAAGTATGGCAGAAGACTACAAGCCCCCTACTCAGTCTCTGTCTCTGTCTGTCCCCGTCTCCTCCCCTCCCCATCCTCTCTTTTCTTTCAAGATAGGATACCTCTATATAGATCTGGCTGGTCTGGAACAGATATCCTCTTGCCTCTGCCTCCCAAGGGCAGGGACTGAAAGATCTGCAGCACCACCCCATCTTACAGATTCTTGGTTAAAGCCAGGCTTTTCAAAGCAAGACTGCAGTAGGTTGGCTGTAGAGTTTTAGCCTGTGCAAAGAACCCTGGCAGAGGCTCCTGGTTTTTGCCCCAATCAGACTTACATGGTACCTACTAGATGCCCTGCACCAGACTTCCTCATTTAATGGTGTGTTTCAATGTTCCTGTCCCTTTCTGCAGAGGAAGTATGAACAGTTAAAAACAAAACAAAACAAAACAAAAAACCCTTCAGCGCAAGAGGGCTGGGCTAGTACTTAGGATTCCAGGCATACCTGCTTCAGGTTAGCCTGTTTGCTCTGTGCTAAAGATTTGTCAAGTGTGCGGGAGCGGTCCTTATGACTTAAGCCAGGGAGGTGCCTTCAGCTTTGTCATGGTCAGAAGAAGGAAAAGCACTTCTGAAGAGCATGGATGTGAAAGTATCTTCACAGGCTTCCTCGTTCCAAAGTGGCCTCTACACTGTAGAGGAAGTGGGTGCTTTTGACTTTGGGATAGCTTATGGTTGATTGTAAGTCAGATATGTGCTAAGGAGGTAGATACAGGTAAATGTCTTTTTCTCAGCATCCTTCATAGAGAGACCTGCCAACAATTCAGAAACAGGCATGGAAGGCAGAGGAGCCTAGAACTGCCGTGTGATGTGTGCTTGGGCTTATTCGGACCTTTTCTTTGTCTGTTTCCTCACTTAAAGCAGTCACTTCTACCAGATATAAAAACATACGCATCCAAGCCAGCAAATCTGTGAAATATCTTAATGGCTCTCAGGAACACTCCTCAGCTGGGATGTTGTTGTCTTTAAGCATCAGGAGTCTGTTTTCATTGCCTTTTGCTCCTCTCTGTTCAGGGCATGATATCGACATAACTTACCCACCTCTTATGACCAAAACCAGCCAGCCCTTCTGACGTCTTAGGGCTTTGGGGTGACCATGAGGATAGAGCTTTTCCAATCAGACTCAAGTGTTTCCGATGACCTTGTTTCCTATGAGGCTTTGGTAGCATTCCAGAAAGTACTATGCCAAAGGTTCTCCTTCATTTGTGGTTAGAAGTCACTTCTCACCACTACAGTCAGTCCCTGAGTTGTGTCCCCTGGACCTCATTGTGATGCTCAGCGATATTCTCTTAAGATGAAAAGATGCACAAAACCTGTATTGTCTCCTAAGGAGAAGGAAGCTGCTTGCTGCGTTTTAATTATAGCTCTTCACATGCTCCTGGCCTAATTAAGGTTTGCTTTACTCCAAGGAGGGAGAAAGCACATATGGCTTTACAGTGGTACTGCCCATATCTTGGTTACTTGGGAAAAGCCACGTAAATAACCCTCTTTGTTGTCCTTGGACCAGTTAGTGGTACAGGGAGTGCGAAGATAGAAGCAAGCTGTTTGTTGTGGCCTGCCTTTCCACTCTGGAACAGTCTCTTTGCTGCTTCTCAGAAGACCAAGGTAGATGGCAGCCCTCCCTCTCAGTGCCTCACCCTGCCCATCCCCCTCCCTCTCAGCGCCTCACCCTGTCCATCTTCTTGAGCCCTCTTGTTCCACCTCGCTTGCAGTCACAGGCCAGCATGACAGACCAACCTGAACCTGGACCCTGAAGAGAAGCAGCAGTGACTGAAACTTTCTAGGAGCGTCTTCTCCTGTGTGCTCTTTGTAGGACTGGGTGGGGATCTCATCCTTTGCATCGAGAGTCTCTGGGGCCACTACTCATGGGCATCCCCTGTTCCTCTGACAGTAACAAAGGATGGAGAAGCTTCAAGTACTGGCCCATTTGTGGAGACTCAGTACAGACCCAGACAAATAAGGACCCAGGTCCTTAGTTTGGAGAGAGACATTTTACACACACATACACACACACACGTGTGCACACACACACACGTACACATACACACAGACACACACACATGTACACATACACACTCACACACACACACACACCCCTACGACGTTTGATAAATGATTTTCTTCTTATGAACAGAATTCAGAAGCCTGCCATAAAATTTTAGCCTCTTTGAAATACTTTCAGATATTTTTAAATTTCTCTATCTGCAAAGCAAAAATGAACCAAAGTCCCTCCAGACAGAACTGAGGTCTCTGTCTCCTGCAAATGTAACTTGATACCTAGCTCCTGTGGGTTGAGACCTCACACAGCGTCACATGTCGGGTATCCTGCATATCAGATGTGTCTATTATTCATTTTATTAAAATTACAGTTATGAATGAACAATGCGATAGTTTTAGGTTGGGGTCACCAGAGCGTGGTGGCAGTATTAGGAAGGTTGAGAACTACTGCTTTAGAGGACTTTGAACTTCTGTCATTAGTTTCATACAGTAGATTAACCCTCTCGTATGTACAAGTCCTTTTACAAGTCTGTTGATGTAAGAGTCAAGGTCTCCCCAGAGCTGATAGTGGAACAGGAGACCCTTGTGGCTTTAAGTTTCCTCATGGAAACCACTGCATTGACAAGAAGCATTTCCTTTTGTTATCTCAGAAGATATTTTGCATTTCTGTCATGGGACAGAGAAAGGACAGTGGTCAGCTAAGCAAATTAAGAGAAACCACGAGAGGCCGGGCTTTCAGGAGAGAACGGTCTTGGAGAAAACAGAATTTTAACTGAACTTTGGACGGTAAGGGCTCTGCAGACCTAGGGTACCTGGAGACAGAGTTCCAGATAATGAGAATAAGACGGTCATTGTGAACATTTATTATGCTCATGTTAGATGCCTTCCTGGATGAGATAAACAGTTCACAGTTCATATCACCAACTTCTCAAGATAACCTTTCCAATGCAAGGCTGTGTCTGTGCCACTTGACTTGTGGGACGTAAGGTTTAAACAGATGGAGATACTAAAGCCGGTGCCTCTGTCTCAGCATAGGCTTTACAGGTTAGTGCAGCCCTTTGACCTCAGTGATGGTTAAGGAAATGTATATCTGGAAAAGTATGTCTGGATAAATAGCTCGTAGGTATAGAAGTGAAGGGGAAACTTGGAGGCTCATTGTAGAACAGGAATACCTCGGGGGTTGTTATGAAGGCAACAACAAGCCTTTGAAAGGTTTTAAGTGTGAGATTTAGTGCATTGAGAGGCTCACTGGCCCCAGTGGAAGTGCTCAGTGGCAGTTCCAATGGAGAGAATGTGGCTATGAAGGCTACCTCCACAAGGATCTCTAGGTGGAGGAGGTGTGGCAGGCACAGGCCAAGAACATGACCACCAGTGAACAGTATCTGGTGGATGTGGCTGGGTGGTACTGACAGGCTTGATCTCTGTCTTCCAAAGGTAGTGTTACCTAGAGATTTTCCACTTCTATCCCAGGCTATTAGAAAGAGCAAGTAGGGTTTTGAGTTAATTTGCTTATAGAAGGAAGTTCTACCTAGATTCCTTTAGAAACAAAAATGAAAAAGAGCCCTATGTTAGGAGGGGCGTGCTGCTCAGGTAACAAAAGCCTTTCCTTGTTAAGAGACACCTGAAGGACTCTAAAGGGGTCATTTGCCGGCTTTCCTACCGAGCAGCCCCACCCGACACAAGGAGATAGGATTGCAGTCTTCTGAAGTGACATACACATGGTCCCCCAGGGTACCAAGATGGTAGCTAGAGGAAGCAGTAATGGTAGGGTCTAGAATCTGACTGGTATTTTTGCTTTGATAGTTTTGAGACAGTCTCACTATTTACTTTGTCTGGTGTTTAACTTGTATAGACCAGGCTGGCCACAAACTCACATAGATCTGCCTGCCTCTGTCTTCCAAAGGAAATTGAAAGTGTATGCCACCACACCTTGCTAAAATGTGACATTTTTAATATGGTAAATTTTCAAAAGATATAACAAAGATAACTATTTTAGCAAATATTTCACTGTACAGATTTATCCTCGTGGAAACCTTACTGCATTGTCTGTGACCTTTTGACAAGAAGCATTTCCTTTTGGTATCTCAGAATATTTTGTGTTTCTGTCATGGGACGGAGGAAGAACTCTGATGTCCCAGCCTTCTCTCCAGTCAGTCTCCAAAAGCCCAGGCCCACCTCCTCTCCCTTCTTTCTTTGTTCACTCTGGGTTTGCATCTTGAGTCTTGAAGTTCTAATAGGCCTGTGAGTGACAGACGTAGCCGGCCTTGAAACAGGACATAAGACCAAAAGGATAGACATGCCTCATGGTGTCAGTCTAGGAAAAAGCAGCATCCTGTATGGTCTCTTATGAAGTGTAGCCAAGAAATTATTGAAAACTTGGACAGAAAGCCACTGGAGATAATTTAGTCCAACCTCACTTTTGACAGTGAAGCCCACAGGTCCCACACTCCTCCGTGACAAACCTTCCAATCCACAGCCTCCAGGTCTGATGGTATAACAGATTCTTAACGCTGTTCTTTGGCCATGAAAAATATGTAAACTGAGTGTTTTCATGTAGAGAAAGTAACAGTACAGAAGGGAAACTCTGGAAGGGAAGTTAAAAAAAAAATCAGGTGCTACACCCAGCATTCATGCACGCCTGCTATGCCTGGCATTTACTTCTGACATTAGATTGGATAAAAACGTAACAGTATGTCTTCCAGTCCTTGTCCAAACATTCTGCTTGCTGTAAGGCACTGTTCACTGGGCTGAGGCGCTATTGCAGTTCCCAGGGATCATTACTCAAATCGACTCCATGGCTGAGGTACCTTGTGATAGTTCAACTCATCACTTAATCTATATTCCGTCTTGGTTGCCCCAGACCCAGACCTGCAGCCCTCTCAGACTGAGTTCCCCAGCATCCACATGACTGCTATGTTCTCTGTCCAGCACACCTCAGGTGTGGTATCTACTCCTTCCCTGGTGTGGCAGCAATCTCTTTCTCCCCTCCCTCAGTCTCTTGCCCAAGAATCCTAAGGTCCCACCTCTGTCTCTCTGGCCAGCCATTGGCCACTGGCAACTTTATTTACCAATCAAAACCAACTGGGGACAGGGTCCCTCAGCATCTTATCTGTTGGACGTGGGGATTCTTGTGAAATTTTAGGGAACAAATTAACATAATACAAGCAGCATTAGACCAAATTCACAACCTGGCTCTCGGTTACCGCTTCCCTCGAACACTTTCTTACTGAAGTCATTAGGTGAAGCCACTAGTTTACAGTCTGAGCTGCACACTGAATTCTCTTGAGAACTTTGTTAGAGGTTCCTTGAGGTTTGTTTCAAGGTCTGGGTGAAGCCAGGCAATAGTAATTCTTTTTTCTTTCTTTTTTTTTTTTTTTTTTTTTTTTTTTTGTTTTTTGAGACAGGGTTTTTCTGTATAGTCCTGGCTGTCATGGAACTCACTCTGTAGACCAGGCTGGCCTCAAACTCAGAAATCTGCTTGCCTCTGCCTCCCGAGTGCTGGGATTAAAGTTGTGCGCCACCACCGCCCGGCCAAATAGTAATTCTTTATAGCTCCCAGGGTGACGGTGCTGTGTAGCTACAGTGGGACCCACAGTTGTTTTCCATATGATCAGAATCACTTGTTAAAACACTGGCCAGCTGGTAAAATCATAGCACTCAAAGGTGGAGGCAGGAGAATGAGAATTTTAACCTACGCTACCCAACGTCTCTCACACACACACACATCCAGTATGGGCTTTTGCTCATAAATTTCAGGGTCACAAGATCATCTAGGGTAGGGACTAAAGCTGTTATCAACAAGTTCCTGGGTAGTATCAGATCTGGGATTGAAGACAGTACTTTGAAGCATCTTGAAGAATCATTAGATTCTCAAGAATTTGTGATCAGGGACTTTGAGTGCCAGCCTTGGTGATCTTTCTTCCCCAGGGTTTGAAATAGTTCAAGATTGTGTTTTGCCAGGGGTCCTGAGTGTTGCTGGTAGGCTGGACAGGGACACACACTTTGATAACTGGTGACTGGGTCTTTGTGCGTGCTTCATATGTGGATGACATAAGGCTCGAAGTACACTTTGTCGGGCATCTCCTGGCATTCCGTGGCCATCAGGAGCACTCAGGATTGTTCTAGACTGTAGAAGAAATCAAACAAGCAGGGGCTGTGGTTTTCATAGATAAATAGTATACAGTAGGGCAGTGTCGAAGTAGAATAGCTAAACCTTCTAGCCTGACCACTAAAGTAGGTTCTAAGGTCTCATCGTAGGCTATGCACCTCACTATGTGTCTGTGAGGAAACAGGCCCTGTCACTAAGCCAGCGTAAACCACATCTTCCATTGCCCATTCTGTGGTTCTTTCTGCGTCTGCAGATGGATTCTGCAGATGGCTAATCTGTAAGCCTAGAGGTAGACAGTGCAACAGGAAAGGAAAAGGAATAGGAAGATGGACTATATTCTATATTCATCCTAGTGTTAAAAGTGTGTCTCCAGTCCAATGGTCTTGGTACTGGCAATTGAAGGGCTTGTTAGAACTACAAATTCATTCATGACTGACTTATACAGATGGCTCCAAACTGTAAGTCAGTTTCAGGAGCCCGGGCTTAGGGAAAGTAGCATGAGGAGACAGGATGACATCTTGGAGTTGGATGGGTCTTCAGCAGCCTGAGAGAGGCCCCTCTTCACCCTTCAGGTATGGTGACTGGATGAAAGCGCGTGCAGTGTTGAAGACTTTTCTCTTCACCATTCACTCTGACCATTTTACTTTCAACGAACTTGACTCTGTAGAGCCCCAAGTTAATTTTCATATACTCTAGACTAAAAAAGTTCTGTTGAACAGTATTCTGATGTAGCAACTAATTTTTCTCCTCTTTTTTAGTTGGTGACAGGTGTGTGGGAAGGCAAATACAACTTCTTCTGTCAGGGAACACGCAGTGCGGGAGAATCAGATATGAAGGTATTGTTTCAGGGGTGTGTAGGGGTGGGTGTGTCTGTGTGTATTTGTTTTTTTGGTTTTGGTTTTGGTTTTTGATAAATAACTTATACAAAAGGCAAAGGAGACAGTAGCCTCTCAATCCTGACAATTCTTGTTGACACTTTCAAAAGAGAAAGAAGCCCGGAGTGTGTGGAATGATAATTTGAACATGAAAGGCATAAATAAAATGAAAACGAAATCCTCCTCTCTGTAAAGGAACTCCTGTGAACAGTTGACAGGTTTCATATTTACATAAAAGATCATTTAAAGTCACTCTTGTAAGTGTCCTCTAGTAGTGATGTTAAAGGTAAAATCCAGCATCCACTCTGAGAAGTGGAATTTGTTAAACAGAACGCTGACAGTCAAAGCCCAGCATGGCCAGCGTTTCCTTTGAGCGTGTCGGTTGGACCAGAAACAGGTACTGCACACTCTGGTTCCATTTCCTTCATGACTCAATACTTCCTCAACCCAGGCCCGCAAGCTCCAGCCTCCGTCTTCCTTCCAGCAGCTCTGCAGACTACAGAAGTGTACTGCTGAGCCTGGAGCTTCCTCCCAGGGATTTTTGTTTGGATTTAGTTTTGCTTTGAGATGGAGTCTTTTGTAGCCTCAGATTCTATGTAGCTGAAGACGAGCCTGAACTCTTGATCCTCTGGCTTCTACCTCCGTGTCCTGGGGTGTGCAAGAGTGTCAGGAGCCCTTTGGAGACATTTCATTTCTCCCAGGGTCACATGTTCATTGATTAAAGACTCTCACAATGGCTGGAGCCATCACTGGACAGCTGCAGAGCCAGTGGGGCCATCCCAGCTTTATGTTGAATGTACATCATGTCTTGGGTGACATTCCAGAAAAGTACTGGAGATAAATCATGAACCTTTGCTCTTAGATCATCCGTGTCCTCTGGTGGTACTACTTCTCCAAACTCATAGAATTCATGGACACCTTTTTCTTCATCCTGCGCAAGAACAACCACCAGATCACCGTCCTACATGTCTACCACCACGCTACCATGCTCAACATCTGGTGGTTTGTGATGAACTGGGTTCCCTGCGGCCATTGTGAGTATTGGGATGTTTAGGGAACATGTGACAGACATGGAAGCTAGGCCTCAGGAAAAAAATGTTCTTGCTGGAAATCCTCAGGTTAAGCTTTTGAGTTTGTGTTCAAGTTTTTTCTTTTTCTATTTATTATTACTGTTACTTCAGTTAGCATACACTGTAAAGATTTCATCGTGACATTCTCCATCATACTTTTCTCTCATCTGTCCCTCCTCCCCACCCTCTCATGTCCCCTTTACCCTTCCTTCTGCCTTCATGTCACATGTTAGACAAAGTAATCCTAAACAGAAAGAGCAATGCTGAAGACTTCCCAAGACCCAGTCCAAGGTTATACCACAGAACCGTAGTAACAAAGACATCGGGGCACTGGAACAGTCCAAGGTTATACCACAGAATTGTAGTAATAAAGACAGCGGGGCACAGGAACTAAGGGACATGGAGACTGAAGGAGTGGAAGAGAAGGCCGGAAAGTAAGTCACACATCTATCACATAATTGTTGACAAAGGTGTCAGCAGATAAGTTCATTGCTTTAAAAAAAAAAAAACCCTACACATTATTCATTAGTAAATAGACTGTTGAAGACAGTGCACAGTTCATTAAAGGAAACCCAAATGCCCAAGGAATAAAGTGTTCAGTGTCCTTCAGCCGTCAGGAAAAGAGACTCCCATCTGACTTCTGTCAGATAGGTTATCATCAAACCACTGGGGGTGTGGCTCGGTGATTTGGCCATATCCGTGAGGTGCTAGATTCAGTATCAGCAGAGGCAGAATGCTGCCAGGGATCCAGGATTCTTACTCGTTCCTGGTGCTGCTCCATATTCATGGAGCTGCTGTGGAAGTCTGTATGGAGGCTCCTCAAAAACTGAAACTAAAACTACCATCTGACGCTGCTGTGTTGTAACATACCACAGAGATACAAGCACATTCATGGTTATTGCTGTTCTCTTCACAATGGCCAACAAATGGAAGCAACCTGGATGGCCAAGCACAGATGATGATGCACATTGCAGGGTGGGATTTTATGCAAGTGTAGATCGTGTGTGGCACGTGCAGGAAAATGGAGGCAGCTGGATATGAAGTTAGCCAGACTCACATACTACATATATGTAAACCTAAATATAAAATTGTATATGTGCATGGTATTTATATGTAGGTCACAAAACTAGAAAAAGTATCATGAGAGGGGAGGAAGAGATCTTAAGGGGGTAGAAAATTGTGTGGGTAATGGAGTGTATGTAAGGACAGAGGGGACTGCTCACGGGAGAGGGGAGGACTTCACAGGGAAGGACAGTGTTGGGGAGGGCAGCATATGATAACCGAGCAGCAGCAGCAATGTATGGAGACACCATGATGAAACCCATTACTTTGGATGCTAATTTAAAAGTTAAATAAGCCAAGCCTCTTCAGTAGGTAGTTCTGGAAAAATTAGATATCCATGTGTAAAACAATGAAGCAAAACTCAGACCTCTCACTCTACATAAAATCAATTCTAAATAGGTCAGAGGCTTTAAAGTAAGACCAGAAGTTCTGAACCTGCCAGAGGAACTCGTTGGCTTCGAGATACAGCCCTGTATAAGCGGGGACTTTGTGGAGAGGTCCTGTGGTTGCTTTTAGTAACAGTCTGTGTGGCCTAAGGCTTCTACCTTTTTCTGGTCATTGTCCTACACTGATGAGTAAGATGAAGGAAATACCAGCCTGGGCTCATTAAGAAGTAGGAAGTAAGCGGGCAGGTAAGTTGGCTTGGCAGATAAAGGTGCCTGCTGCCAAGCCTGATGACGTGAGTCCAATGTCTAGAACCTGTAGAGTGGATGGAGAGAACCGACCCTCACAATCAGTGTTCTGTCTAGTGTGGACGGCATGTGTCACGGAACTAGGTATTCTTGGCTACACATTAGGAAGTCCTCATCCAGTCTGATGGAGTGAAGCTATGAGGGTTTTTTTTTAGAAAATTTGCACCAAAATTTGCTAGTTTTTAAAAGTTGGATGTGGTTGGGTTCCACTCAGGGTCCAACAAGCATCTCAGTCGCAAGCTTTTTATGCTAACCTTGAAGAGTTTGACTGGGATTCTCTGGGTCTGCTCCCAGCATAGTTGCTGATTATCTCTGCCCACTGAGATCCACAGCTGTGTCAGGCTCATAACGGAAAAAGATTTTCTATATATGGTACCTGTGGAGAGTGGCCTGGGGGAGGTAATACCCCAGAAGGATGGGCAGAGAGCTCTAACCCTCTTGAACTGGAGCCTGACGTTCACCCCTCATCACCTGTGGATAAGCTAGTCCCAATTCCAGCAGGGACAGCCTTCCGTTTGATTACATTGGAGGAGTATTTTAAATTTCAGGATACCTCATGGGACAACTAGCCCTACCTGGTTGTGGAGAGCTGGAGAGTGTACGTGACCTATGTGAGGACTCCAGGACTAGTTTTTGTGATAGCCACTAGAAACTCGTGACACAACCCAGTGAGTCTGAAAAGCTGATGGCTTTGCTTCACTTCAGTATTTACTGTTGAGATTAAAAATATTTAAAAATGATATTCTACTGGAAAGTGAAAGTTGTGTGGTAAAATGGATCTTTCATCTCTAAAGAACTAACTCTAAAATGGTATATCTTGGGCATTTGGGAGGAGGACCCTGCTTCCCAGTCTGCCAGCCACACCTGCAAGTGCCAGGTCTGGGGCACAAGCATAGCAGGTCTGTTGACCGCTGGGTATAAGGTGTCCTATGGCTGCCTGCCCTGCCCACCCAGGTGGAAACTGACTTTTCATTACACATCTGTGTAGCTACAGTGTTTGTCATCCTCCTTGGTTCAGAAGAATTTCTCTAGCTCCAAAATTGTCTTGGATTTCCCACACCTGTTACTTACAAAACTCTAATGCATCTTCCTGGTCCCCTTGGTTTCCGCAGCATATTTTGGTGCGACGCTCAACAGCTTCATCCATGTCCTCATGTACTCGTACTATGGTTTGTCCTCTGTCCCTTCCATGCGCCCCTACCTCTGGTGGAAAAAGTACATCACTCAGGGGCAGCTGGTGAGTAACTTGGTCACTGTGCCCAGAACTTGTTCCCTGCCAGATCCAGTCCTCTTCCAGGCTGCCCTGTAATTTATTCGAATTCAGTTGACCCAGTTAAACTTGTTGTAGGCAGGGCAGGCAATGCTCTTGTTTCTAGTAGGTGGGGAATCTGCTCTGGACTGGGGGTGCCTCAAGTCTTAAGCTTCCAATTTCAGGGCAGGCTTCTTTCCTGCTTTGTGTGTATACACGTATAATGTGCACACATGTACCTGTGTGTGCATTCTCATTTCCAAAATGAAGATGAAAACTGCTCACCTATGTTCCCAGGAGTTTCAGGTCGAACTTTCTGGTGCTGAGTCCACAGCCCTTGTATTTATTAACAGTGAGACCTGTTGGGTAAGGTGGATGTCAGGTGATACTCAACTCTAACCACCATATCAGAGTACTTGGTAGAAGCTCCCACTGCTTCAGACAGTGGCCTCTGGCAGAGGCAGGCCGACAACTGTCTGTCTTTATGATGATTCTTCCTATTCTTCCTGAGCCTTGCCAGTGGCCAGCCCAGTAGTGCATGTTTCTTTCCCCTCATGAAGTCTTCCTGAAAAGTTAGTAATACTATTGATAAACATTGGCCTGTTTTGTTTATATGCCAGGCACTCATGCTAAGGAAATGATTTTTGCATGAGTTGTTTCAAATATTCCCTCCATTTTGTAGGTGAGCACATTAAAGCCGGAGGCTGAAGGACAAGCACTAAACCCTCCGGCCCAGCCTTGCCATGTGCATTTGTTCCAAATGAATCTAATTTAGATTCCCTGAATCAATCTTGATTTTTTTTTCAAAATTTAAAAATAACATTCTGAGAAGTTGGAGCTCCTTCTGTGTCTGGTGTTTCATTATCACCTCTGCCAGTCGCTCTGCAGTCCCTGTTAATCTTTTTCTCACCCATGAGGAAGGATAATTGTTCTTTAGTCTCCTCTGATACAGAGGAGAAAGGATGCAGAGATGGATTTATGCTGTAATCATGGCTGTGGCAGACAGAATGTGGAAGAACCCTGTAGACATTGATGCCCTGCTGGGCAGTGTGCTGTCTGCCTAGTTCTTAGATTAGAGGACCAGACTGAGGAAATGAGGGAAACAGCTGGTATGAGCTTCTGAGTTCACACTGGGCTGCTGAAGGTGCTTGAGTAGTCGGGAACCTTTAACACCTTTGAGTGGGTCATACAGGTCCACCTGCTTTTCAAGGGTCACTCATCAGAAGTCACCTGTGGACCTGGCATTTTCACCAAGAAGCATTTACATGTTCATGACAGCTTTCGCCACACCAAAGTGAACACAGATACCAAGTCGGAATCAAATCAGTCAGACCATGCATCATGAGTGACATCACTAGCCCCTTTAAACATGTACCTCACTCCTCTGTCTTACCTCTCTGGGCTGAGCCCTAGACTTTTGGAGAAAAGTGGTTCAAGTAGCTTTGGGGAGAGATGGGAACCTATAGTAGAGGCATACCTACAGAGGACAGAATCAAGCATAGTATAAAAAACTCGAACCCTGGCCTTTCCCTCTAGGTCCAGTTTGTGCTGACAATCATCCAGACAACCTGTGGAGTCATCTGGCCATGCTCCTTTCCTCTCGGGTGGCTGTATTTCCAGATCGGATACATGATTTCCCTGATCGCTCTCTTCACAAACTTCTACATTCAGGTAAATCTGACCCTTCACTGGCCTCTGACCTTTATCCTTTCACTGGCTGTGTGGGGCGCTGCTGGATGCTGGCACTGTGCTCTGAAAGAACCTTTGAAGGGACGAAGGGTCGATCATCTTTGCTCTCCATACTGCCCTGGGCATCTTGGGACCCAGGTGGAAAAGGATGCCATGTTTGGTGGATGCTTTATTCCTTTTCTTTGGGCAATGCAGAGAAATAAAGAGGTGACTTTCAATCAGAAGTTCTCAGCCCCACTGCCTGGCCTGCCATAGCTCCGTGAAGTTTCCATCACATCCTCTGGTGTAATTGAAACCTACCGTTTTGTCCCATTTTTCTCAGATGACCACTGCTCAAGTTTGGGGCTTGATAGAGGTTTGTCTGTCTGGTGGCACCTGACCATCAGGCAGACACTGATGATTCTTTGGCTTTTGTGGCCAGTGCCAAGTGGCTTCCGTCTCAAACTGACCTGGACAGGAGCAAGGGCAAAGGTAGTGGGTCCCAAGAAAAGTCCAATAGTGTGGATCAGCCACCTGGAGGCTCAGATGCTGCTTCTCTGTGTGCCCCACGCATCTGTGTGTGACGTGTTGACTGGTGCTTTACTGGGGCCTGATACAGGACCTTCTTCCAGTTGCTCCTGCTCATTGTACTGTACGTGATGGTTACTGAGGCAATAGAGAAATCTAAAGATAAGCAATGACTCAGAGTTAGAGTTGCTACTAGCCAGCAGGAGAAGCTCATGTGGTCACCTAGCCCACTGCTCCACCGTCCACATCCTGAAGAGGCAAAGCAGAATGAACAGAAACTCTGGGTGTTGTTCTAAATGTTTCTGTTCTGGCCTAGGGGTAAGAACATACAAGCTAACCTCAAAAGGTTGGAAGAGTGATTGAAACAAAATGGTTATTTGAGGCCAGGAATTGCATGGGGAGAAGTTGATCAGACAAGGGAACCAGGCCTAGTTAGATGCAGACCAGTACAGTTCATCTGGTTAGCAGGCACTGATTTGCCTTGTACATTTCAGACTTACAACAAGAAAGGGGCCTCTCGGAGGAAAGAGCACCTGAAGGGCCACCAGAACGGGTCTATGACTGCCATCAACGGCCACACCAACAGCTTCCCTTCCCTGGAAAACAGTGTGAAGCCCAGGAAGCAGCGGAAGGATTGACAAGCCAAGCGGAGGCCTCCAGAGCACGGCGTGTGATTGTAAGCACAGTAGGAGTTGTGCCCTGACGCTCATAACAGCTGCTGTCACTAGTCTGGCCCTACTATGTGCAGCGTGACTTACGTAGGACCTTTTTCATCAGTTCAAAACCCCTAGAATATGTATACAGATTATACAAGTAGGCATACGATTTTCTCACATTTCTGGGCTCTCATCGACCCCCGCGCTAGACTGTGGAAAGGGAATGTTATTGTAGTATACGACACTGCTGTTGCCTTATTAGTTGTAACACGATAGGTGCTGAATTGTGGTTCACAATTTAAAACACTGTAATCCAAACTTTTTTTTTTTAACTGTAGGCCATGCATGTGATTGTAAATTTGTACAATGTTGTTAACAGTAGAAAAACACACATGCCTTAAGACTTTAAAAGCAGGGCCCAAAGCTTACTAGTTTAATTAGGGTATGTTTCAACTTTGTATTCATTTGTAATAGCTCTGTTTAGAAGAATCAGTGTGTGATTTATGAAGCTACTGTGTGATGTGTAACTTCAAGTGACTTGGGGCTGGAGAGTCTGGCGGCACCTTTGGTTTTACGATGCTGGCTTTAATAAGCAGGCTCAAGTCTAGTGGGATAGTCAGTTTAGCTTTTTAACAGATCTTATTTTTTTATTTTGAGTGCCACTATTAATGTGTTTAAAGGGGTGGGGAAAGGGTCCAGAGTGTCTGAGACGCTTCCGTACCTGTCCTTGGTCCCCCAGAGTCTAGGATGAGTAGGCCACTTTTCATTTCTGAAGTGCTTAGTGTTTTTATACAGGAGACAAAAAGGCCATTCGACCTCCCGCCACTTGGAGAGAGGAGAACTACCTTTCAGGAAAGGCGGTGAGACATTTATTATGTGACAGTTACACACACAGTGATGGGGAACGGGTTGCCTGGGTCCAAATGTTTTTTATTCTTTTCTGTAGTGCTACTTTGACGTACACTTCCTTTTAAAATGTGCCTAATTTACAAAGAGACCAGGAAGCACCATAAGCATTTTGAGGTAAAATTTAAGAGCCGGAGCACGCAGGAACCGGGTGTTTGGTGAGCAATTGCTTTATCCAGTGTAAATCTTGGTGGCATCTGTAATTTTTTTCTGCTTAGCATCTAAGATTGGTTAAAACTCTTGTTTAAAAGTAACAGACTGCTTATCCTAAAATCATGTCTAGTGCACTTGAGGCGTTGGTCACACGAGTGGGGACTCTTTATTATGTGTGTCATTTTTAAAGTGTTGAAAGTTTAGCCTTTGAGTACCTTCTGCATTGATTTAAAAAAATTCATTGAACCACTCATGACACATCTTAGGAGATGATTGACAATGTATAAACTAATTGTGGGTTTGATATGTATGTAAATACCAGTTTACCATGCTTTAATTTTGCACATTCGTATTATAAGGAGCCAATTGGTCCTAATTAGTCTTGTGGATTTTTTGTTTGGAAGGAGTTGCAGCATCTGTTTACATTTACCTTATCAAATCTAGAATGTGTATGTTCGTGTGTGTCTTCATCCTAGGTACCTGTTTGCAGGTGTCTTTACATATTTCAAAAACTATAACATTCAATAGCGTGCTGTCAAAGTGTGCTTAGCTCATCTGGATATACCCACACTGTTAAATAATGTCTAAACATTAATCATTAAAACCTTTTTGATTACCTGTGCTGTGTTTTCTGTCGTTTGATGTGCTACCAGTTCTGAAAGACTTGAGGATGGTCAACTCTGTGACCTTGTAGAAGCTTAGGGAGTGGACGTGGACAATGTGGTGTGGAAAGTGCTTGTATCAGTCAGGGCTCTCTAGAGAAATAGTACCGACAGAATGAATCTGTAGATAAGGGGATTTATTAGAGTGGCTTACAGGTTGTGGCCCAGCTAGTCCAACAGGGCTGTCTACAAACAGAAGATCCAAGAGTTGTTCAGTCCACGAAGCTGAATGTCTCAGCTGCTCTTCAGTAAGTGCTGGAGTCCCAAAGCAGTAGCATCTAATGCCAGTAAAGGGCTTGCTTGAATGGACTTGCTAGGGAGAGTGAAAGCAAGCAAGCAAAGAGAAGAGACCTTCCTCCTTCTCTGTCCTTTTGATAGATAGGCTGCCAGCAGCAGGTTGGGCCCAGATTAAAGGTGGGTCTTCTACCTCAAAGATCCAGATCTCAAGTGGGTCTTCCCACTTCTAATAGAATTGCTATCACCTCCCATGGTGAGGACCCCAGGGGATAAAGCGTGGTGTCTTCCAACCCTGGCTGCTCCTCTGCACCCCTCCCAGAGGTTCCACCTCCGAGCCTACTCCTGGGTCCTCCTTTCCTTCCTGGCATCCCACGCTCTCCCTTCATCTGCTGGCTGTTGGAATAACTTCTCATTATAGACAGTAAATCTGCACATTTTTCTGTAAAGAGCAAGATAGGGAAAACTTCTGTTCATGTGGACGCTACTCAACTGAGTCATTGTACAAACAGCCACAGGCATGTAAGTAAATGGATGTGACTGTCTTGGAACTCTGTGTGAAGAAAACAGAAGACCTGCACCGTGGACTGCTGAGTCTGTTGGAGAGAAATGTAATCCCTCCTTCATCCCAAAGTCTCATCACTTTCTTCACAAAAAAATGGTTACATTTTCCAAATCCTGCCCCACCCAATCTACCCAGGACTTTATCTCCCATCCATGTCTACAGGTAGGTGGGTGAGCTAAATGCTTCATCTTCTTTCACAGTGAAACTGATGGCCTAGTGCCCTATCCTCCACCTGCCTTCGAACCACAGCCTGAAGTACAAGCTGGATCTTTTGTATATGTAAAGAACACTTTAAAATATCTCCTGAAAAACACTTAGACTAGTAAGCAGCATGCTAAAAGATTACCAAGGGGATTATTGGAGATTGGTTAATGGTGATAGCATCAAATCAGCATTTTTTTTTCCTTAAGTCCAGAACTAAAGTAAAACATGAGACACAGAAATCAGAGTAATAAAAATAAAAATAGCCTAGTATGTTGGCAATCAGGAGGCAGGTTCAGGAAGATGATGGCAAATAAGGCCAGCCTAGAGTTACAGGCCAACCAGGATTATATAGAAAACACCTTTTATCAAAAGAGAAAAGTGAGGAGAAGACAGAAGAGAAATTGAAGTAACACCTCTCACTGAAAGGACCAATTGTTGAGCCATATCTAGAGCTCTCCCTAGCTAACAAGTGTCCTGGACTGAACTTAGGGCTGGTATCACCACACCAATGGTCCTTGTGGTTTCTTGGTTCTTTGCTGAACTGCCACTAACATTTGGGGAAATCGTTCCCCTTGATGCAGATTCTGACCTGCTGACCTTGACCTCATCGAGACTGGTGAGTTTCATCTCCTGGTGTTAGCTGTCAATCTCTCTCCTCCCCTGGGAGGTATGAGTGGGTGAGGGAAGAGAACAAGGCCAGGCATGTTCCTCTTCTGCTTTCTGAGTTCCCTTGCCTGAGTAGGCAGGAGCATCCTCCCCGGCAGCCTTCCTACTCATGTGGAAGGGGGTGTGGCCTAATTTGAGAAGCCCAACTTGGGATCACAGGGGCTCTTAGCCTCTGAGAATGGATTTCCAAACTGCATTTCTCATTTCTGCCGAGTACAAGCTGCTGCTTTACTGTTCAGGCCCTGATTGGCTGCTCAAATTACCCTGTCACAGAATACAGCCTTTCTTCTGTTGAATCAGATTTCAGCGCCTTACAAGTCTAAGTCTTCGCAGTCTGCGTTCCTAGTTTTGCCAGGTTTGTTATTAATTTAAAGCATTTCACACGCATATATGTTATACATTGACTGCATTCCCTCATCCCTCCACTCCTTTATGTCCTTTTCCTTTAGTCCACCTTGTTTCCTAGACAGTGATTCTTGTTGCATACCATAGTCATGACTTTATGTATCTATGCAGGAATCTAAAAAACAAGAGAAAGATAATACGATTATTTCAAGTTCCAGCCATTCCTCTAAAAGTGACGTGACTTCATTATTCCTTATGCCACCCTCCCCCCCCCCCAAGTTCCATTTTATATATATGCTACATTTTCAACACCCAGGTTGGCTTTATAACACATCTGCGTAGATGGTGCCACATGGGATGTGCGTGATCTGTCAAACACTGACTTGGCATCTCTTGGTTAAACACATAGAGGTTACATTGCATGTGTGCTGGCTTTCCGTAGTGCAGCCAGTATTCTTCAATTCATACTCACAATGTTTTCTTTAATTTCTTTCTTCGGTGTTTTCAACTTTCACTTCTTTGGCTCTTTATATTTTAAGGTGGATGTTTTATTTTGTGGGTGAGGTCGTTACCCTGAATTCTTTCTCAATGTGCTTTGCTTTGGAATATTAGAAAGGCTGTTGATTTTATTTCCTTTCTTATCTTAAACTACTGTATTGAGTAATAATGGAGAAAGTTCATACCTGTCTTGATCCATTTTGCTGAAAGTGCATTGAGTTTCCCTCATTTAATGTAATGGTGGCTATAGGTTTTCTCTATAAAATCTTTATGATATTGAGATAAGTTTCTCTTGTCCTCGTCTCTCTGGGCATTATGAAGGGAATGTTCAATAAAAGCCTTTTCAGTATTTATTGAGATGATCCTTGAGTCCATTTATGTGGTGTATTACATTTGCTGGTTTGAATATTTTGAATTACTTCTGCATCTTTAGAATGAAGCCAGTATGATCGTGGCGAATGATCTGTTTGATTTGTTCTTGAATTCCATTTGCAAGTCTGGAGAATCTTTGCCTTTATCTTCAGCCTGGAGATTAGTCTGTAATTTTCTTGATGTGTGTCCCTCTGGTTTTGGCGTTAGGCATTTGTAGCACTCCTCATTTTTTTGTTATATGCAGTACTTTGAGAAGTGTGGTGGTGTCACTTCTTTAAAGGTCTGATAGAAATGAGCAGTGGATCTGTCTGCTTCTGGATGTTCTTGGTTGGGAGATTGTTTCTTACTAGTTTAGCCTCGCTGCATGTCACAGATCTGTTTAAATTTCCCCCACCCTTAGCTTAGCTTTGATAGGATAGTATCTATCTGGAAATTAGTCCATTTCTTTCAGGTTTTCTTACTATAATAGTTTAGCTTTTTCTTACTATAATCGTTTCTAGCTTAAGTGCTTGTAGTTTTTTAAGTTTCGCTGCTACCTGTTGTAATGTCTCCCTTTTTGTCTATAATTTTGTTAGTTGGACTCTGCTCTATTTGGGCTGCTTTAGATAAGGGTTCATTGCTCTTATTTGTCTTTCCAACAGGCAATCTAGATGATTTTTTTTTTGCTGTATTTGTTTCATTTAATTTCTACTCTAATCTTTTTTCTTTCCATGTACTGCTTTTGGATTTTGCTGAGAAACATTGTGCATTCTGCAGCATTTGATGAAATTTTTCATAGGACCATTTGACCTATGGTCCATTTTTAATAGATCTGTTGGATCTATGGTATCATTTAATACAGATGTTTGTCCATTAGTAAAATTGGGACCTTTTATTATGCTAGGGCTATCTGTGACTTATTATCTAATAGTATTTTTAAGTGAAATTGGTAATAAACAAAAATAAACAAATTCAACCACGGACCTAGTCATCTATACACAAATCCAGTGCAAGAACACAAGAAACAGTAAAAACTAGGACATTGTGACATCTCCAAAAATTATATCAATCCCAGAGAAATGGCCTCCAATGAAAGTAATTTAGATGAAACTCCCAAGAATTAAAAATAATTGTTTTTAATATATGGACTTTCTTAGTCATTTCTCTCTGCTAGACTGTATTCAAAACACCAGGTTTAATCTCCAGTAGTCTATGAGAGTGGAATACTGTCTGGGGGAAAAATGACTTCTCAGAGGGTAGGCCTACTATAAAAACACAGTCACCCTTTAGCAGCTAGTCGATTTATGACGTAAAGAACACCAATAACATTGTGTGTGCCACGTTAGTTACTTCAGGCATGGTGGAAAGGGGTGAAGCAGAGTCAGACTAATGACTAATACTGGATTTACACAGAAAAGGAGAGAAAGGAAGTAGAACTAGAAAGAGGTGCAGTGGGCAGTGGGGGAGGGGAGATGAGGCCATTTGGGCTCAAGGTAGAATGAGAGGGGGTGAGGAAGCAGCTGGGTCAGGTGGGAGGCTGAGCTACGAGGCCCTCAAACTGCACAGGCCTCTGTTCTTTGGGAAAGCTAGTTCAGTAAGGGAGGGAAGAAGAAGACAGAAGAGAGCACAACTGCCCTCCCACGTTGGCACTGGGTATTAAATAATGTTATGTGAAGGACAAATAGATGTAAAAGCAGAGAAACACCTGAGACTCTAGACTGTGCACACCGTTTGACCCGTTTGCTAGTTCCTGTATGAGGTTCTGTGTTCTTCCCCCGGCTTCTCCGTGCCTTCATGCCCCTTCATGTTCCTTTGTAAGGTTGAGCCTCAGCATTCAGGAGTCAAGTTACAAATAATGTTTTTACCTCTGGGCTGGCTTTGTGTGATCCTGTCATTGATGCTGGGCAGGACTCCAGGGGTAGTTCTTCAGAAGTCTGGTTGGAAATGCTGGCACAGCCCCCAGGCAGGTCATGGCAAGGTTGGATTCACAAACAGTGTTCCTGTCTTCACCATTCACCAGTCAGTGTTGACCCTGCCCTAAGGAGCCATTCCTACTTTGAGGTGTACCACATGGAACCCAAGTCTCGATGCCCCTGCAGATTCTGGCTTCAACCAGGCTTAGCACTGCGTGTTTTTATTCAGATTTTCTTTCTGGCCGACTTGGGCCTTTCTGCTGGACAGGGTTTGGTGTATCATCCTTGACACTTTGCTGAGAGGACTTACAGGCTCTCCAGACACCTAGCTGCCGACTCTGCAGGGGGCTTTTTAAGATGATATACCATGGCTGCCCAGTGAAGAGCTGAGAAAGGGGTTTTCCTGGATCTCTTCCCTCTGCCAGTACCACTGTTGCTGTCTTTCCCATTCCCCTTCTTTTTCTGATCTGTAAAATGTCTCTTACTGAAAGAACAGATTCTCTGAGCCTCTCCATCTTAAGCCACAGTTCCCACAGTCTGTGCTGACATGCTCTCCCTCTGGGACTGGGCCATTCCCCAACTGATACAGTCCCTTGGGATGCGTTCTGGACTTGCTTTTTAACATTCTCCATTTTTACCTGGGTCTAAAAAACCAGAGAGACCTGGTTATCACCTCTTCTGAAAGCTGCTATCTTATTTTGTCCAGTTTATTTCCTGCAGACTGGAGCAGACCCTGCCTGTGGTCATCCTCCTGCTCCTGTAGTCCCTATTTTTTTCGGTTTTTAATGTGCATTTGTGTTTTGCCCTTTGTGAATTCATATGCACCGCATGCATGCAGGAGATCACCGAGGCCAGAAGAGGGAATCTGAACCTCTGGGCTGGAGTTATAAGTGGTTCTAAGCTGCCATAGAGGTGCTGGAAATCAAACCCAGGACATTAGAAAATGTTCTTAAACCACTTAGCCGTCTCTCCAGTCTCAAAACACTCTTGGTGTTCCTGACATCTCCTCTGCTTTTTGGTAAACAGGGTTAATATCAATCTGACTGGTTGGTCATAATCTCTCCAGTCTGATAACAACACTCTGGTGAGATTTCTTCAATGCCTGAGATGTCTTTGACAGAAACTCAGATGTGTCCCACTGTCCACTTGGCCCTAGCTAACCAGTTTATTCTTTACACTTTTGTGAGAGGTGGTTCCAGCAGAGAGACAGCACGTCATCAGCGGTGCTCTCTGCTCTTAACACCGTGCCTCCGGCTACCTATCACCTCTTCCCATGTTTGTCTTCCTTGATGCGTATTTGTAGATTTTTGTTTTGTTTTCTACATTTTATCTCTCATTCTCTCAGCTATGTTTATGGCTCTCATCTAGGAGAAATTCTTACGCTGCCTTTGGACTTGGCTTTGGTCTGAGGTCATAGAAGACACCCAGGATAGAAGTTGTAGGAACAAGGCACAGGGGCAGAGACTCTATCATGTTGTCCCACTTCGTTGCTGTGTGGACCAGACTTCTGTGGTTGTTTACTGGGAGAGAGTGTGCAAGGGGATGAACAAAGTGGAGGAAGCAAATTGAGAGTCTGTGAGAAATTCCTTCAGTCCCCAGTGGAGCTTTTGTTGGGTTAGGATTGAAAGTGTATATACCCTAAGTGTAAGACAGCTTGTGGCTTGTGCCAGCTCCTGAGAGTATGGGGGTGGGGGTGGGGGTGGGCTCTTCTAGAGATGGTGATGATGAATGGCTTTTCAGAGGAGCCTTCAGACAGTGTGGGTTTCTGTATAGAGATGGAGGCTGGAGGTTGTCTGGGAGCCAGCATTTCAAGTCCAGGAACCTACTTTAGCAAAGGCATAGAAGGCAGAGACAGCACATTGCACTGAATAGGGGTGAAACTGCTAGTCTTTAAAATTAAGACGGAAAGTGAGAGGAGGGTAGAATTCGAGTATTCTCGTTGATGAGAGGTGTGTCTTACTCAGCCTTGGGAGTGGGAATAATTATGCTTTAAATTATTCTGCCTTCACTGCCTGTCCTCACCATCTAAGGAGTGTACAGTTATGCTGAGAATTTCGATGGCTTGTCCATCAGCCACAAACTGATGGAAGGCTTGTCTGAGCCAGAAAATTCCTCCTAACGCAAGAGATGATATTTGGGGAACCCAAAAGGGGTGGAGCATAGGTGGTGTGTAGCGCTTGTAAATAAGCCAGTTCCCATGTTGACTGTAAGCAAAAATTTGTTCAGCAATTATGTCAACACATTGCTGGCATTACTGGTTGAAATAGCAGACAGAGATTTGGCTTTCCATTCATAAGTGAGTTTGACAAAGGTTTAGCCAAGCTAGCTAGCAATTCTCAGCAAACTTCATGCCTTCCACTGTGAGTATTCCCAGTGAAGTAGGTTCTCACATCAACACCAAGTTCCAACACATATGGGCCTACCCTGCTCCATTGGCATCACTTCTAAGTCCTGAGGAAGCTGTGTGGTTGGGTTGGCCAACTGTGAAACTCTGGCACTCTGCCCTATGCTACTTGGCTTCAATGTATTTTAAGAACAAGGCCAGAAGTCGCTGCATGCCCTTACAAGGAAACAGTCAGAAGCCAAATCCTGAACATAAGCTGCTTCCTTGAGGAGTGGACAAGAGAAATCATGATGGCCCCAAGTGAGACTCAGGATTACACCCTTAGTTTAGAACTGGGTTGATATTAGATGGGGTCCATCCAGTCAGGTTTGGAGGCAGGATAAAGACCTTGCTACTCATCCCTGTAGGGACCTCGGGAGAGTTATCTTGCTTTTTATTCAGCTGTGAAAGAAATCTGAATTCCTTACCCCAGATGGCTGAGGTTAAGGCAGGAGACAGAAAACTGTCACAGGTCACTTTTTTTTTTAAACAAATATGAAGTATCCAGGAAGATAGACATTAGTCACTTTTGCCCAAAGCAAATTATTAGCCTAAATTATCATTGAAATTTAGTTAATACCAGCTTTTTTCATAAAGGAATTTATATTTCTAAAAAAAAAAAAAGAAAAAGAAAAAGACTTTTAGATACCTTAAAACTTAGTTGACTCACAATCTGTGAATGTGATCTTGCTCCCACGTGCTTCTGACATCAGACTCGAGAGATAAGGGGCAGATTTCGTGGCCTCATAGGTCAGCAGTCTCTTCTGGAGTTGACAGAGCATGTCTCAGGAAAGCAACCTGGGCAACCAACTGAAAAACCAACCACCTCATTTGTATTAAATAATTTAAAATATAAGTAAAATCAAATTAAAAAGTAATTTAAAACTCTCTTACATGTAAGTATGTGCATTTGTATGCATGTTGCTGTGTGGAGACTATTGTGTGTGCAGATATATGTACATGTATGTACATGTGTGTATGAAGGCCTGAAGGTGACATTGGACATCTCCCTCCATTGCTGTCTAGCATATTTGGTTAGGAATGGTCTCTCCTTTGAACCCATAGTTTGCTTATCTGTTTAACCTGGAGTGCTAGCTTGTTCTAGGGTTCTCCTGTCTCTACCTGCCCAGAACTTAAATTACAGGTGGCCCACCATGTCTATCTGGCATGGATACTGAGATCCACACTCTGTTCCCTGGCAAGCACTTAAACTGCTGACTCAACTCCCTGGCCTAGATGTCTTTCTGTTAATTGTTCTATTTTCAACTCATTTTTAATATTTTATAGATTATGTTTTATGAGGAGTCTTATATAACTCTGTTACAGCATGTTTTAACTTTTGGTTCTGGTTTTGGTTTTTAAGAGAGTGTCATGTAAAACCCAAGTAGCTTTGAATTTGTGTTATCGAAAACTGAACAGAGGGCCTTGAACTCTTTGAGGGTCTAAGCTTCCCAGATATTTAACATAGCCAACTTTCTGACACCTCTTCCTCCCCAGCACAGACTTGGTGGGCTTCTCCCTTTGGAGGGAAATGTTCAATAGGATTTCAAAGTTGGATGTTTGAGGGGAGGGAGGTCTTGTGATAGAAACCAATTAATTACCCTTCGGTCTGGATTATGCAGTTCAAATAGCCCAAACTAGCCTCTTCAGAGGAAAAGAGAGAACTCATTCCCAAACATGTGAAAGTCAAGAAAGACCAGGATTCTAGCCCCAGGTCCTCTTCTGTCTGGGAAGTCTGTCTGTGTGCTTTGCTCTGTGTTCCTGCTTTCAGCCCTTACTTTTCCTGCCTCTTTCGTCTTTAAATCACAGGAGAAAAGAGGAATTCACTCCCGAAATCTTAGTCTTCACCCAGACAGTATCTCCTGACCGTTTTGCCTCTGCTAGTCTCCTATGTTAACAAGGCAAAGCCGTTTAGTCCCAATCTGGACTCAAACTTGTGACCTTCCTGCCCTGGCCTCTCAACTGCTAGGACTGCCGGTGTGCTCTGCCTGTCGGTTGTCAGTGTGATCCTTTTGGAAATAAGATCAAGAAGGGCTACAGAGCAAGGGACATAGACTGGGCCCAGCACCTGCGGTGTGGTGTTTGCCGTGAGGCTCCTGAAGCAGAGGTGGGGAGAGAATAGTGTAGGGAAAGATTTGGTGTTGGTGTTCAGTGCTGAAGAAGCCCAGACATGAAGAAGGATTCTAGAGATAGGAACGTCTCTCAGATCTGCATTCAGCAGTGATGCTCTCGGAGGCCTTCCAAGTCACAGGCAGGACTCACTGACTCAGACAGGAAATCATTAGAAGAGAAGCAAGCTCTTCCCATGGCTACATAAGTGTTTCTCAACCTGGGGGTCATGACCCTTACATGGCGTTGAACTACTCTTTCTCAAGGGTCGCACACATATTGGTCGTTTACATTACAATTCCTAACTGTAGTAAAATTACAGCTAGGAGGTAGCAATGAAAATAATTTTATCGTTGGGGGTCGCCACAGCATGAGAACTCTGTTAAAGGATTGCAAGAAGGCCAAGAACCACTGCTCTGGGTACTGGTGCTTTACCACTGTAGATGCAGAAATGACTGCTGGAGGTAATCATGAAGTTCTTCCTGCTCCAGTGATGGTAAGAGAAAGAAACCAGCCAGCTGATGCCTCAGGTCACATTAGATCTGCACTTGCTCCAGTCATTCTGGAAGTGTCCATTCTATCCAAAGAAAGTCTCCATTACCGAGTGAGGATGCCTGTTCTATGAACCAGAGAAATGACAGGAAGAATCATATAAATGCCCAAATATTATTATACCCAATTTCATCTTTGACATCTAATAAGCTATACTATATCTTGATAAATGCATATAAAATAAGCCGATCAAATCCTAATAAGCACTTCAATCTCATTGGAGTTTAGTCATTCTTATGCTTTGGGGATTTTGTACTCTGAGTACTGTGGACTATTACAACCAAAAGTTGCCCTACTATGCTGCAGAATTCCAGACCTGCTGGGCATGCTGATACACATCTAAACTCTAGCTCTGGCAAGACAGAGGCAAGAGAATTGCAAATTTGATTTCATTTAATAATGGCCGAGACAATTCTTTGTGTTCCATTGTGTCTGTATGTGTGTACATTCTCCATTTTCCTTCCCCATTTGCTGAAGGACTCCGTTCATAGCTTAGCTGTTTCGAATAGAGTGATTTGTTGTCTATCTCTCTGCTAGACTTCATTCCATGGGCAGGGGGGCTTAGGAGTAGGAGAACTGGGTTTTCAGTACATCTTTTTAAAATAATAAAAAAAAATTATTTTATTTATGAGTACACTGCAGCTGTCTTCAGACACACTAGAAGACGGTTGTGAGCCACCATGTGGTTGCTGGGAATTGAACTCAGGACCTCTGGCAGAGCAGTCAGTGCCCTTAACCGCTGAGCCACCTCTCCAGCCCTTTACTATGTCTCTTTACAGTTTGTTGAGGATTCTCCATGCAGTCCCCTGACATGTGCTGTACTACTTTATACTCTCATTCACGGTGGACAAGAAGCCCCGTTTCTCAAATCTTTGGCCTGCATTTTTGTTTTAACTTTAAAATTTGGTTTGATTACATATATTTATTTGTGCGGAGAACAGAGGATGACTTGCAAAAGTCAAGTCTCTCCTCCCACCATGGGAATTGAATTCAGGTCTTCTGAACGTAGAGGCAATTACCACTACCTACTGAGCTATCCTGTTGACACCGCCACCTCCCATTTTAAACTTTATACAGTTGTGGTCATGACCTCTCTTTTCCTGGTTATTAGTGAAGCATAGCATTACCCCATATTACATCAGCCATTAAGCCAGTTTAGCTGTTTTTAAAATGGGATTCTTTGGGGTTTCTAGGCTTTTGCCAGTTTCATGGGTTCTTGTACATTTGGGATGTTCACCTTCCTAAACATGAATAGTTGGCAAATGATTTTCTTCCATTCCTTTGTCATTTGACTCTATTTCCTTTGCTATATAAAAGCTTCTTGGTTTAATAAATCCTATTTGTCTGCTTTTGCTTTCATTTCCTGTACTTTGAGATCCTATCCACAAAGCTATCACCTGTAGAAGTGCCTCGAGACGTACTTCCTGTGTCCTTGACATACTTCCTGTGTCCTTGACATACTTCCTGTACCCAACATGCTGTACCCAACAGTAGATGCTCAAGAAAAACATCTTGAAGCAGGGTTGTCCAGCTAGCCTCTTAAATTCTGGAATTAACAGACTTTGAGTCAACACTCCAGCTTCAAAAAGTGTTCTGAAGAATGACTAGAGGCATTTGGGAAGTACTAGACACCATTGTGCACATGGAGAACGAGTCTAGCAAATCAGAGCTGAGTTTAAATGCTTCCATCCCTCAGCAACCGTGTGAGCTTCCTTGTCCGCTTACTTAACCTCCTTAACAAAGATCTCTGGCATATTTGAGAAAATATGTACCAATCATGTGGTTCACATGGGCAGACTCAAGATTTATGACCCTCATGTGGCAGTAAGTGGCTACAAGAGATGGTTGGAAAGGAGCCGGGGGCACAAAGTGAAGATTCAGTTTGCTTCTGGTTGACCAGGTGCCAGAGCAGCTCACTGAACACTGAAACCTCTGAGGGGTGGGCAGGGGAGTGGGGAGAGGGGGCAGAGGGGTGGAGCATTGTTGTACGAGGCCTGGCACTTTTCCTTGCAGTTCCCAACAGATGCTTCCTTTCCCTCACAGCCCTGTTGGCTCATTCCTTTGTGGTGAATAAAGTGTTTGATGCGGTCCCTTCTCAGATCTGCCTTCCTCTCCTTCATGCATTCAACTACACTCAGCTGCTGGCTGTCCAGAGGAGTTACCTGCAGTGCTGGTGCTCTGCTCCTCTGCAGATGTTTGGGTGGCCTGTCCCTGTCCTGACATGCCACCTGCTCAAAGAGGCCTTCTCTAGTGACCAAATCTAAAAGCTTCCTCTTGCCCGTCTCCTTCCCCTCCTTCTCCCTCCTTGGATTCCTGTTCTGTGAGGCATTTTCCTGAGCTTTTATTTGTTTTCCTTCTCTAATTCTCTGGCCTGGTGCATATGAGTCCTAAATACTTGCGTAAGTTAACTTGAATGAGCAGAGATGGTCTATGTAGATGTCACCTACACTCGGCCACGGGGACAGTCACCTTGCCTTGGAATATGAAGGGTGTTGTGCTTTTAATAGTCCAGAGATTGTCAGTAAAACAACTTAATCATCTCAGAAAAGTGCACCCAGGTTTTATTTCGGAATGAGCATGTGACGGTGACAGCCCAGAGCTGGCCAGTTTTCAGAGTAATAAGCTTTCTGTTTTCCTCTAAACAATGCACAGATTTTGCTGCTCTGGGCCATTCACATTTGGAACTGAAGACAAAAAGAATTGTGAAGGTGAAGGACAACATTGGGGAAACTATTTTTAGAACCTGCAGCAAATGAGATGGCTGGGGTTGGGGGGTGAGGGTAGGTTGTTGATGCTAATGTCAGACACTTGAGGTCTACTGGCTTCTGTTACCTAGTCTGTTTCTCGAATTGCAGTTTGACTATAGTTTTCACCCCAGATTTTTTTCTTCAGTTGGTAGAATCACAGAACAACCTCTGATAAGAAGAGAGACTTGGAGGATGGTAACTTGACCTGGCAAGAAATGCCAAGGGCTGAGCCATGTGGCTGTGAGAAGAGTGCTTGCCTAGCATGCACAGATTCTATCTCCACATCATATAAGATGAAATGATGGTACATCCCTGCAACCCCAACCCTTGGGCAGAGGCCAGAGGACCAGGAGTTCAGAATCATGTTCAGATACAGAGTAAGCCTGAGTCCAGCCTGGGCTACATGAGACCCTGTTGAGAGAGAGCTGAAAGAACTCCAAAGGTCCTATCATTGTGAGTCATCTTTAAGGTCCTTGCCGGGCCACTTGTAGCTGAGCTGTGGAAACGTACCTAGGCAAAACGGTGCAGAGATTTGTCAAAGCTCATGGGCACAACTTCAGATACTGAGACATTGAGCCTTCATTGTCTTCCTTCGATACAGTCTCCTAGTCACTGGGTGAAGACAGAGCATTTGTTAAGGAGCGGGAAGGTATGCTCAGTGGGGAAAGCTGGGCAGAGTGGAGGCTGGGAGGTGACAGCAGAGATGTAGATAACAAGCAGAACAAGAGCTGGGCTAGCAAAGAGCAGAGTTGACAGCAGCCAAGAAACAACCCTCTCAGAGAACATGAAACCCACAACCAAGCACTTCCTTCACTAGCAGAAATTGAGTTCATGTGTTGGCTTGCTTTTTCCTCTATTTTCAATATCCTCAAGTCAAGCCCAAGCAAATCACTGACTAGGTGAGAACACAATTAGATTTTTAAAAAAGACAGTGGATGCACGTGTACTCTTGCTTATATTAAAGAGCTCGTAACAACTTTAGAATCCCACTGAGTCACATAAAATAAGTGTGTTGTTATAAAGTGTGATCATACGTGCTTTAAAAGAAGTTTACGGTGTTTTATCACAGCAGTGGAAAAGTAA
>NW_021604676.1:4832028-4833609 GCF_004785775.1 Grammomys surdaster
GAGGGATGGATAAGTAGATGTATGGATGGATGGGTGGGTGGATAAGTAGTTGGATGGGTTGGTGGAGGAATGGATAGATGGAGGGAAGGAGGCAAGGACAGATGGATTAATGTAATTGTAAATAAATGCAATTTGCCTACATAGTTTCTCAGTCTCTTGTTAAGGAAGATTCAGGCAGCTTCTAGTATGAGCTCTCGCAGTTGCTCTTTGCCTCCATGTCCACTGTCTTCCTTGCCTCTTGCCCCTTGCCCACTTCCTTCCCTTTTCTTTCTTGTCCTGCTGAGCCACTGGCTTTTTCACTGGCCAGAACTCCTGTCCCCAGAGCAAGTCCTATCTCTTGCCCAACTTCTCTGGCCCCTTAAGTCGCAGGTGGCTGTGACTGAGGTTTCTGGCTTCAGGTGCAGATTGTCGTTGGAGTTGTTGGCCAGAAAGCAGCTGATCTCCACAGTACAGCTGAACTCAGACCATCTCTCCAGAGTAAGTTTTAATTTAGAAAAAAAGAAAGAGGAAGAACACCCTTTCATTTGTATAAAGCAGTGGTTCTCAACCTTTCTAGGGCTGCAACCATTTAACTTAGAGCCTCATATTGCGGTGACCCCAACCATAAAATTATTTTTGTTGATACTTCATAACTGTAAGTTTGCTACTGTTCTGAATCATAATGTAAATATTTGTGTTTTTCCCATGGTCTTAGGCAACCCCTGTCATTCAACCCCAAAGGGGTCACAACTCACAGGTTGAGAACTACTGATATAAAACAACATTGGACAGAAAAAAGAGTTTACCAGAATGGAACTGGAGGAGAACTAACATTTTACTTAGGTTGTTGCCTTCCATCAGCGTGCATGTCCCTCGGCCCTAGGCTACCTCTTAGATGATTGGTAGCCCTGGTGCTGTCTGCTTCCTTCCTTCCCTATGCATCCTCCAAAGAACACTGACCCATGGCTTCAGCATTGTTCTTTACAGCCTTTGGTTAGTGCAGCTCAGGCACCTCAGTGAGTGATGAGGTTAGCATCTCACTGCCCTGGAAGCCTGATCAGATGACAGAAAGTCGTCCTGGCTGAGGACTGTGCTTCCTGCCTATGGGTCTCACTCGGGAACCCAGTGGAGCAAGCACTGTAGTGGCTGGAAAATGAGGCTTGTGTTCCCGAAATCAACCAAACTGCTCCTGCAGAACTTTCTGATTAACCTGGGCTTTTGCATACAAGGTGGAATCCCTGCCTTGTATTTGGGTCAGATCAATGGGAAGGACACATGACTTGCTTTAAAATTAGCCTCAAAACTCATTGTATAATAGTTCTGGTTTTCACTAAATAGAATGGTTGGGTTTTTATAAAGGCATACACGAAGCATTTCTATTTAGTGTATCTGATTGGTTCATCTTAGAGAAAATCCTTTAGATTCACTGAGATGCCGTGTTTCTACCTATAAAATGATGCTGTGGATTTTGTATGAAAGAAAGATTAACAAAACTAACCATCTTATCTAGGACACGGAGGGAGAGGGAGAAGGAGAGGGAGAAGGAGAGGGAGAAGGAGAGGGAGAGGGAGAAGGAGAGGGAGAAGGAGAGGGAGAAGGAGA